>NW_027016983.1:0-300000 GCF_036013445.1 Caloenas nicobarica
TGTCGGGCTCTGTCGGGCTCTGTCGGGCCCTGTCGGGCCCTGTCGGGCCCTGTCGGGCTCTGTCGGGCTCTGTCGGGCTCTGTCGGGCCCTGTCGGGCCCTGTCGGGCCCTGTCGGGCCCTGTCGGGCCCTGTCGGGCTCTGTCGGGCCCTGTCGGGCCCTGTCGGGCCCTGTCGGGCCCTGTCGGGCCCTGTCGGGCTCTGTCGGGCTCTGTCGGGCTCTGTCGGGTTCTACTGGGCTCTACTGGGCCCTGTCGGGCTCTGTCGGGCCCTGTCGGGCTCTGTCGGGCTCTGTCGGGCCCTGTCGGGCTCTGTCGGGCTCTGTCGAGCTCTGTCGGGCTCTGTCGGGCTCTGTCGGGCTCTGTCGGGCCCTGTCGGGCCCTGTCGGGCTCTGTCGGGGTCTGGCGGGCTCTGTCGGGCCCTGTCGGGCCCTGTCGGGCCCTGTCGGGCTCTGTCGGGCTCTACTGGGCCCTGTGGGGCCCTGTCGGGCCCTGTCGGGCCCTGTCGGGCTCTGTCGGGCTCTACTGGGCCCTGTCGGGCTCTGTCGGGCCCTGTCGGGCCCTGTCGGGCCCTGTCGGGCTCTGTCGGGCTCTGTCGGGCTCTACTGGGCCCTGTCGGGCTCTGTCGGGCTCTGTCGGGCTCTGTCGGGCTCTACTGGGCCCTGTCGGGCTCTGTCGGGCCCTGTCGGGCCCTGTCGGGCCCTGTCGGGTCCTGTCGGTCCTGTCGGGCCCTGTCGGGCCCTGTCGGGCTCTGTCGGGCTCTGTCGAGCTCTACTGGGCTCTGTCGGGCCCTTTCGGGCCCTGTCGGGCCCTGTCGGGCCCTGTCGGGCTCTGTCGGGCTCTGTCGGGCTCTGTCGGGCTCTGTCGGGCTCTGTCGGGCTCTGTCGGTTTCTACTGGGCTCTACTGGGCCCTGTCGGGCTCTGTCGGGCTCTGTCGGGCTCTGTCGGGCTCTGTCGGGCTCTGTCGGGCTCTGTCGGGCTCTACTGGGCTCTGTCGGGCTCGGTCGGGCCCTGTCGGGCTCTGTCGGGCTCTACTGGTCTCTGTCGGGCCCTGTCGGGCTCTGTCGGGCTCTACTGGGCCCTGTCGGGCCCTGTCGGGCTCTGTCGGGCCCTGTCGGGCCCTGTCGGGCTCTGTCGGGCTCTGTCGGGCTCTGTCGGGCTCTACTGGGCCCTGTCGGGCCCTGTCGGGCCCTGTCGGGCCCTGTCGGGCTCTGTCGGGCTCTGTCGGGCTCTGTCGGGCTCTGTCGGGCTCTGTCGGGCTCTGTCGGGCTCTGTCGGGCTCTACTGGGCCCTGTCGAGCTCTACTGGGCTCTGTCGGGCTCTGTCGGGCTCTGTCGGGCTCTGTCGGGCTCTGTCGGGCTCTGTCGGGCCCTGTCGGGCTCTGTCGGGCCCTGTCGGGCCCTGTCGGGCTCTGTCGGGCTCTGTCGGGCTCTGTCGGGCTCTGTCGGGCTGTACTGGGCCCTGTCGGGCTGTACTGGGCCCTGTCGGGCTCTGTCGGGCCCTGTCGGGCCCTGTCGGGCCCTGTCGGTCTCTGTCGGGCCCTGTCGGGCTCTGTCGGGCTCTGTCAGGTCCTGTCGGGCCCTGTCGGGCCCTGTCGGGCCCTGGCGGGCCCTGGCGGGCCCTGGCGGGCCCTGGCGGGCTCTGGCGGGCTCTGTCGGGCTCTGTCGGGCCCTGTCGGGCCCTGTCGGGCCCTGGCGGGCTCTGTCGGGCTCTGTCGGGCTCTGTCGGGCTCTGTCGGGCTCTGTCGGGCTCTGTCGGGCTCTCCTGGGCCCTGTCGGGCTCTGTCGGGCTCTGTCGGGCTCTGTCGGGCTCTGTCGGGCTCTGTCGGGCTCTGTCGGGCTCTGTCGGGTTCTACTGGGCTCTACTGGGCCCTGTCGGGCTCTGTCGGGCTCTGTCGGGCTCTGTCGGGCTCTACTGGGCTCTGTCGGGTTCTGTCGGGCCCTGTCGGGCCCTGTCGGGCCCTGTCGGGCCCTGTCGGGCTCTGTCGGGCTCTGTCGGGCTCTGTCGGGCTCTACTGGGCTCTGTCGGGTTCTGTCGGGCCCTGTCGGGCCCTGTCGGGCCCTGTCGGGCCCTGTCGGGCTCTGTCGGGCTCTGTCGGGCCCTGTCGGGCCCTGTCGGGCCCTGTCGGGCCCTGTCGAGCCCTGTCGGGCCCTGTCGGGCCCTGTCGGGCTCTGTCGGGCTCTGTCGGGCTCTGTCGGGCTCTGTCGGGCTCTGTCGGGCTCTACTGGGCTCGGTCGGGCTCGGTCGGGCTCTGTCGGGCTCTGTCGGGCTCTGTCGGGCTCTACTGGGCTCTGTCGGGCCCTGTCGGGCCCTGTCGGGCCCTGTCGGGCTCTGTCGGGCTCTGTCGGGCTCTGTCGGGCTCTCTCGGGCTCTACTGGGCCCTGTCGGGCCCTGTCGGGCCCTGTCGGGCCCTGTCGGGCTCTGTCGGGCTCTACTGGGCCCTGTCGGGCTCTGTCGGGCTCTGTCGAGCTCTACTGGGCCCTGTCGGGCCCTGTCGGGCTCTGTCGGGCTCTGTCGGGCTCTGTCGGGCCCTGTCGGGCCCTGTCGGGCTCTGTCGGGCTCTGTCGGGCTCTGTCGGGCTCTGTCGGGCTCTGTCGGGCCCTGTCGGGCCCTGTCGGGCCCTGTCGGGCTCTGTCGGGCCCTGTCGGGCTCTGTCGGGCTATACTGGGCCCTGTCGGGCCCTGTCGGGCCCTGTCGGGCCCTGTCGGGCTCTGTCGGGCTCTGTCGGGCTCTGTCGGGCTCTGTCGGGCTCTGTCGAGCTCTACTGGGCCCTGTCGGGCCCTGTCGGGCCCTGTCGGGCTTTGTCGGGCTCTGTCGGGCTCTGTCGGGCTCTGTCGGGCTCTGTCGGGCTGTACTGGGCCCTGTCGGGCTCTGTCGGGCTCTGTCGGGCCCTGTCGGTCTCTGTCGGGCCCTGTCGGGCTCTGTCGGGCTCTGTCGGGCTCTGTCGGGCTCTACTGGGCCCTGTCGGGCTCTGTCGGGCTCTGTCGGGCTCTGTCGGGCTCTACTGGGCCCTGTCGGGCCCTGTCGGGCCCTGTCGGGCTCTGTCGGGCTCTGTCGGGTTCTGTCGGGCTCTGTCGGGTCCTGTCGGGCCCTGTCTAGCTCTGTCGGGCTCTGTCGGGCTCTGTCGGGCCCTGTCGGGCCCTGTCGGGCCCTGTCGGGCCCTGTCGGGCCCTGTCGGGCCCTGTTGGGCCCTGTCGGGCCCTGTCGGGCTCTGTCGGGCTCTGTCGGGCTCTGTCGGGCTCTGTCGGGCTCTGTCGGGCTCTACTGGGCCCTGTCGGGCCCTGTCGGGCCCTGTCGGGCTCTGTCGGGCTCTGTCGGGCTCTGTCGGGCTCTTTCGGGCCCTGTCGGGCCCTGTCGGGCTCTGTCGGGCTCTACTGGGCCCTGTCGGGCCCTGTCGGGCTCTGTCGGGCTCTGTCGAGCTCTACTTGGCTCTGTCGGGCCCTGTCGGGCCCTGTCGGGCTCTGTCGGGCTCTGTCGGGCCCTGTCGGGCCCTGTCGGGCCCTGTCGGGCTCTGTCGGGCTCTGTCGGGCCCTGTCGGGCTCTGTCAGGCTCTACTGGGCCCTGTCGGGCCCTGTCGGGCCCTGTCGGGCCCTGTCGGGCTCTGTCGAGCTCTACTGGGCTCTGTCGGGCCCTGTCGGGCCCTGTCGGGCCCTGTCGGGCTCTGTCGGGCTCTGTCGGGCTCTGTCGGGCTCTACTGGGCCCTGTCGGGCCCTGTCGGGCCCTGTCGGGCCCTGTCGGGCCCTGTCGGGCCCTGTCGGGCTCTGTCGGGCTCTGTCGGGCTCTGTCGGGCTCTGTCGGGCTCTACTGGGCTCTGTCGGGCTCTACTGGGCCCTGTCGGGCCCTGTCGGGCTCTGTCGGGCCCTGTCGGGCTCTGTCGGGCTCTACTGGGCCCTGTCGGGCCCTGTCGGGCCCTGTCGGGCTCTGTCGGGCTCTGTCGGGCTCTGTCGAGCTCTACTGTGCTCTGTCGGGCCCTGTCGGGCCCTGTCGGGCTCTGTCGGGCCCTGTCGGGCCCTGTCGGGCCCTGTCGGGCTCTGTCGGGCCCTGTCGGGCTCTGTCGGGCTCTGTCGGGCTCTGTCGGGCTCTGTCGGGCCCTGTCGGGCCCTGTCGGGCCCTGTCGGGCCCTGTCGGGCTCTGTCGGGTTCTACTGGGCTCTACTGGGCCCTGTCGGGCTCTGTCGGGCTCTGTCGGGCTCTGTCGGGCTCTGTCGGGCTCTGTCGGGCTCTACTGGGCTCGGTCGGGCTCGGTCGGGCCCTGTCGGGCTCTGTCGGGCTCTGTCGGGCTCTGTCGGGCTCTGTCGGGCTCTACTGGTCTCTGTCGGGCCCTGTCGGGCCCTGTCGGGCCCTGTCGGGCTCTGTCGGGCTCTCTCGGGCTCTACTGGGCCCTGTCGGGCCCTGTCGGGCTCTGTCGGGCTCTGTCGAGCTCTACTGGGCCCTGTCGGGCCCTGTCGGGCCCTGTCGGGCTCTGTCGGGCTCTGTCGGGCTCTGTCGGGCTCTGTCGGGCTCTGTCGGGCTCTACTGGGCCCTGTCGGGCCCTGTCGGGCCCTGTCGGGCCCTGTCGGGCTCTGTCGAGCTCTACTGGGCTCTGTCGGGCCATGTCGGGCTCTGTCGGGCTCTGTCGGGCTCTGTCGGGCTCTGTCGGGCCCTGTCGGGCTCTGTCGGGCTCTGTCGGGCCCTGTCGGGCCCTGTCGGGCCCTGTCGGGCTTTGTCGGGCTCTGTCGGGCTCTGTCGGGCCCTGTCGGGCTCTGTCGGGCTCTGTCGGGCTCTGTCGGGCTCTGTCGGGCTCTACTGTGCTCTGTCGGGTTCTGTCGGGCTCTGTCGGGCTCTGTCGGGCCCTGTCGAGCTCTGTCGGGCTCTGTCGGGCTCTACTGGGCTCTGTCGGGCTCTGTCGGGTTCTGTCGGGCTCTGTCGGGCCCTGTCGGGCCCTGTCGGGCTCTGTCGGGCCCTGTCGGGCCCTGTCGGGCCCTGTCGGGCTCTGTCGGGCTCTGTCGGGCTCTGTCGGGCCCTGTCGGGCCCTGTCGGGCCCTGTCGGGCTCTGTCGGGCTCTGTCGGGCCCTGTCGGGCCCTGTCGGGCCCTGTCGGGCTCTGTCGGGCTCTGTCGGGCCCTGTCGGGCCCTGTCGGGCCCTGTCGGGCCCTGTCGGGCCCTGTCGGGCCCTGTCGGGCTCTGTCGGGCCCTGTCGGGCCCTGTCGGGCCCTGTCGGGCCCTGTCGGGCCCTGTCGGGCTCTGTCGGGCTCTGTCGGGCTCTGTCGGGTTCTACTGGGCTCTACTGGGCCCTGTCGGGCTCTGTCGGGCCCTGTCGGGCTCTGTCGGGCTCTGTCGGGCCCTGTCGGGCTCTGTCGGGCTCTGTCGAGCTCTGTCGGGCTCTGTCGGGCTCTGTCGGGCTCTGTCGGGCCCTGTCGGGCCCTGTCGGGCTCTGTCGGGGTCTGGCGGGCTCTGTCGGGCCCTGTCGGGCCCTGTCGGGCCCTGTCGGGCTCTGTCGGGCTCTACTGGGCCCTGTGGGGCCCTGTCGGGCCCTGTCGGGCCCTGTCGGGCTCTGTCGGGCTCTACTGGGCCCTGTCGGGCTCTGTCGGGCCCTGTCGGGCCCTGTCGGGCCCTGTCGGGCTCTGTCGGGCTCTGTCGGGCTCTACTGGGCCCTGTCGGGCTCTGTCGGGCTCTGTCGGGCTCTGTCGGGCTCTACTGGGCCCTGTCGGGCCCTGTCGGGCCCTGTCGGGTCCTGTCGGGTCCTGTCGGGCCCTGTCGGGCCCTGTCGGGCTCTGTCGGGCTCTGTCGAGCTCTACTGGGCTCTGTCGGGCCCTTTCGGGCCCTGTCGGGCCCTGTCGGGCCCTGTCGGGCTCTGTCGGGCTCTGTCGGGCTCTGTCGGGCTCTGTCGGGCTCTGTCGGGCTCTGTCGGTTTCTACTGGGCTCTACTGGGCCCTGTCGGGCTCTGTCGGGCTCTGTCGGGCTCTGTCGGGCTCTGTCGGGCTCTGTCGGGCTCTGTCGGGCTCTACTGGGCTCTGTCGGGCTCGGTCGGGCCCTGTCGGGCTCTGTCGGGCTCTACTGGTCTCTGTCGGGCCCTGTCGGGCTCTGTCGGGCTCTACTGGGCCCTGTCGGGCCCTGTCGGGCTCTGTCGGGCCCTGTCGGGCCCTGTCGGGCTCTGTCGGGCTCTGTCGGGCTCTGTCGGGCTCTACTGGGCCCTGTCGGGCCCTGTCGGGCCCTGTCGGGCCCTGTCGGGCTCTGTCGGGCTCTGTCGGGCTCTGTCGGGCTCTGTCGGGCTCTGTCGGGCTCTGTCGGGCTCTGTCGGGCTCTACTGGGCCCTGTCGGGCTCTGTCGGGCCCTGTCGGGCTCTGTCGGGCCCTGTCGGGCTCTGTCGGGCTCTGTCGGGCTCTGTCGGGCTCTACTGGACCCTGTCGGGCTCTGTCGGGCCCTGTCGGGCCCTGTCGGGCTCTGTCGGGCTCTGTCGGGCTCTACTGGGCCCTGTCGGGCCCTGTCGGGCTCTGTCGGGCCCTGTCGGGCTCTGTCGGGCCCTGTCGAGCTCTACTGGGCTCTGTCGGGCTCTGTCGGGCTCTGTCGGGCTCTGTCGGGCTCTGTCGGGCCCTGTCGGGCTCTGTCGGGCCCTGTCGGGCCCTGTCGGGCTTTGTCGGGCTCTGTCGGGCTCTGTCGGGCTCTGTCGGGCTGTACTGGGCCCTGTCGGGCTGTACTGGGCCCTGTCGGGCTCTGTCGGGCCCTGTCGGGCCCTGTCGGGCCCTGTCGGTCTCTGTCGGGCCCTGTCGGGCTCTGTCGGGCTCTGTCAGGTCCTGTCGGGCTCTGTCGGGCCCTGTCGGGCCCTGTCGGGCCCTGTCGGGCTCTGGCGGGCTCTGTCGGGCTCTGTCGGGCTCTGTCGGGCTCTGTCGGGCCCTGTCGGGCCCTGTCGGGCTCTGTCGGGCCCTGTCGGGCCCTGTCGGGCTCTGTCGGGCTCTGTCGGGCTCTGTCGGGCTCTGTTGGGCTCTGTCGGGCTCTACTGGGCTCTGTCGGGCTCTGTCGGGCTCTGTCGGGCTCTGTCGGGCTCTACTGGGCCCTGTCGGGCTCTGTCGGGCTCTGTCGGGCCCTGTCGGGCTCTACTGGGCTCTGTCGGGTTCTGTCGGGCTCTGTCGGGTTCTGTCGGGCTCTGTCGGGTCCTCTTGGGCCCTGTCGGGCTCTGTCGGGCTCTGTCGGGCTCTGTCGGGCTCTGTCGGGCTCTGTCGGGCTCTGTCGGGCTCTCCTGGGCCCTGTCGGGCCCTGTCGGGCTCTGTCGGGCTCTGTCGGGCTCTGTCGGGCTCTGTCGGGCTCTGTCGGGCTCTGTCGGGCTCTGTCGGGTTCTACTGGGCTCTACTGGGCCCTGTCGGGCTCTGTCGGGCTCTGTCGGGCTCTGTCGGGCTCTGTCGGGCTCTACTGGGCTCTGTCGGGTTCTGTCGGGCCCTGTCGGGCCCTGTCGGGCCCTGTCGGGCCCTGTCGGGCCCTGTCGGGCCCTGTCGGGCTCTGTCGGGCTCTGTCGGGCTCTGTCGGGCTCTACTGGGCTCTGTCGGGCTCTGTCGGGTTCTGTCGGGCCCTGTCGGGCCCTGTCGGGCCCTGTCGGGCCCTGTCGGGCTCTGTCGGGCTCTGTCGGGCCCTGTCGGGCCCTGTCGGGCCCTGTCGAGCCCTGTCGGGCCCTGTCGGGCCCTGTCGGGCTCTGTCGGGCTCTGTCGGGCCCTGTCGGGCTCTGTCGGGCCCTGTCGGGCTCTGTCGGGCTCTGTCGGGCTCTACTGGACCCTGTCGGGCTCTGTCGGGCTCTGTCGGGCTCTGTCGGGCTCTGTCGGGCTCTGTCGGGCCCTGTCGGGCCCTGTCGGGCTCTGTCGGGCCCTGTCGGTGCTCTGTCGGGCTATACTGGGCCCTGTCGGGCCCTGTCGGGCCCTGTCGGGCCCTGTCGGGCTCTGTCGGGCTCTGTCGGGCTCTGTCGGGCTCTGTCGGGCTCTGTCGAGCTCTACTGGGCCCTGTCGGGCTCTGTCGGGCTCTGTCGGGCCCTGTCGGTCTCTGTCGGGCTCTGTCGGGCTCTGTCGGGCTCTGTCGGGCCCTGTCGGTCTCTGTCGGTCTCTGTCGGGCCCTGTCGGGCTCTGTCGGTCTCTGTCGGGCCCTGTCGGGCTCTGTCGGGCTCTGTCGGGCTCTGTCGGGCTCTGTCGGGCTCTGTCGGGCCCTGTCGGGCTCTGTCGGGCTCTGTCGGGCTCTACTGGACCCTGTCGGGCCCTGTCGGGCTCTGTCGGGCTCTGTCGGGCCCTGTCGGGCCCTGTCGGGCCCTGTCGGGCTCTGTCGGGCCCTGTCGGGCTCTGTCGGGCTATACTGGGCCCTGTCGGGCCCTGTCGGGCCCTGTCGGGCTCTGTCGGGCCCTGTCGGGCTCTGTCGGGCTCTGTCGGGCTCTGTCGGGCTCTGTCGGGCTGTACTGGGCCCTGTCGGGCTCTGTCGGGCTCTGTCGGGCCCTGTCGGTCTCTGTCGGGCCCTGTCGGGCTCTGTCGGGCTCTGTCGGGCTCTGTCGGGCTCTGTCGGGCTCTACTGGGCCCTGTCGGGCTCTGTCGGGCTCTGTCGGGCTCTGTCGGGCTCTACTGGGCCCTGTCGGGCCCTGTCGGGCCCTGTCGGGCTCTGTCGGGCTCTGTCGGGTTCTGTCGGGCTCTGTCGGGTCCTGTCGGGCCCTGTCTAGCTCTGTCGGGCTCTGTCGGGCCCTGTCGGGCTCTGTCGGGCCCTGTCGGGCCCTGTCGGGCCCTGTCGGGCCCTGTTGGGCCCTGTCGGGCCCTGTTGGGCCCTGTCGGGCTCTGTCGGGCTCTGTCGGGCTCTGTCGGGCTCTGTCGGGCTCTACTGGGCCCTGTCGGGCCCTGTCGGGCCCTGTCGGGCTCTGTCGGGCTCTGTCGGGCTCTGTCGGGCTCTACTGGTCTCTGTCGGGCCCTGTCGGGCCCTGTCGGGCTCTGTCGGGCTCTGTCGGGCTCTTTCGGACCCTGTCGGGCCCTGTCGGGCTCTGTCGGGCTCTCCTGGGCCCTGTCGGGCCCTGTCGGGCTCTGTCGGGCTCTGTCGAGCTCTACTTGGCTCTGTCGGGCCCTGTCGGGCCCTGTCGGGCCCTGTCGGGCTCTGTCGGGCCCTGTCGGGCCCTGTCGGGCCCTGTCGGGCTCTGTCGGGCTCTGTCGGGCCCTGTCGGGCTCTGTCAGGCTCTACTGGGCCCTGTCGGGCCCTGTCGGGCCCTGTCGGGCCCTGTCGGGCTCTGTCGAGCTCTACTGGGCTCTGTCGGGCCCTGTCGGGCCCTGTCGGGCTCTGTCGGGCTCTGTCGGGCTCTGTCGGGCTCTGTCGGGCTCTGTCGGGCTCTACTGGGCCCTGTCGGGCTCTGTCGGGCCCTGTCGGGCCCTGTCGGGCCCTGTCGGGTCCTGTCGGGCCCTGTCGGGCCCTGTCGGGCCCTGTCGGGCCCTGTCGGGCTCTGTCGGGCTCTGTCGAGCTCTACTGGGCTCTGTCGGGCCCTTTCGGGCCCTGTCGGGGGCCCTGTCGGGCTCTGTCGGGCTCTGTCGGGCTCTGTCGGGCTCTGTCGGGCTCTGTCGGGCTCTGTCGGTTTCTACTGGGCTCTACTGGGCCCTGTCGGGCTCTGTCGGGCTCTGTCGGGCTCTGTCGGGCTCTGTCGGGCTCTGTCGGGCTCTACTGGGCTCTGTCGGGCTCGGTCGGGCCCTGTCGGGCTCTGTCGGGCTCTACTGGTCTCTGTCGGGCCCTGTCGGGCTCTGTCGGGCTCTACTGGGCCCTGTCGGGCCCTGTCGGGCTCTGTCGGGCCCTGTCGGGCCCTGTCGGGCTCTGTCGGGCTCTGTCGGGCTCTGTCGGGCTCTACTGGGCCCTGTCGGGCCCTGTCGGGCCCTGTCGGGCTCTGTCGGGCTCTGTCGGGCTCTGTCGGGCTCTGTCGGGCTCTGTCGGGCTCTGTCGGGCCCTGTCGGGCTCTGTCGGGCCCTGTCGGGCTCTGTCGGGCCCTGTCGGGCTCTGTCGGGCTCTGTCGGGCTCTGTCGGGCTCTACTGGACCCTGTCGGGCTCTGTCGGGCCCTGTCGGGCCCTGTCGGGCTCTGTCGGGCTCTGTCGGGCTCTACTGGGCCCTGTCGGGCCCTGTCGGGCTCTGTCGGGCCCTGTCGGGCTCTGTCGGGCCCTGTCGAGCTCTACTGGGCTCTGTCGGGCTCTGTCGGGCTCTGTCGGGCTCTGTCGGGCCCTGTCGGGCTCTGTCGGGCCCTGTCGGGCCCTGTCGGGCTTTGTCGGGCTCTGTCGGGCTCTGTCGGGCTCTGTCGGGCTGTACTGGGCCCTGTCGGGCTGTACTGGGCCCTGTCGGGCTCTGTCGGGCTCTGTCGGGCCCTGTCGGGCCCTGTCGGTCTCTGTCGGGCCCTGTCGGGCTCTGTCGGGCTCTGTCAGGTCCTGTCGGGCTCTGTCGCGCCCTGTCGGGCCCTGTCGGGCTCTGTCGGGCCCTGTCGGGCCCTGTCGGGCCCTGTCGGGCCCTGGCGGGCCCTGGCGGGCTCTGTCGGGCTCTGTCGGGCTCTGTCGGGCCCTGTCGGGCCCTGTCGGGCCCTGTCGGGCCCTGTCGGGCTCTGGCGGGCTCTGTCGGGCTCTGTCGGGCTCTGTCGGGCCCTGTCGGGCTCTGTCGGGCTCTGTCGGGCTCTGTCGGGCTCTGTCGGGCTCTGTCGGGCTCTGTCGGGCTCTGTCGGGCTCTGTCGGGCTCTGTCGAGCTCTACTGTGCTCTGTCGGGCCCTGTCGGGCCCTGTCGGGCTCTGTCGGGCCCTGTCGGGCCCTGTCGGGCCCTGTCGGGCTCTGTCGGGCCCTGTCGGGCCCTGTCGGGCCCTGTCGGGCTCTGTCGGGCTCTGTCGAGCTCTACTGTGCTCTGTCGGGCCCTGTCGGGCCCTGTCGGGCTCTGTCGGGCCCTGTCGGGCCCTGTCGGGCTCTGTCGGGCCCTGTCGGGCTCTGTCGGGCTCTGTCGGGCTCTGTCGGGCTCTGTCGGGCTCTGTCGGGCCCTGTCGGGCTCTGTCGGGCCCTGTCGGGCCCTGTCGGGCTCTGTCGGGTTCTACTGGGCTCTACTGGGCCCTGTCGGGCTCTGTCGGGCTCTGTCGGGCTCTGTCGGGCTCTACTGGGCCCTGTCGGGCTCTGTCGGGCTCTGTCGGGCCCTGTCGGGCTCTACTGGGCTCTGTCGGGTTCTGTCGGGCTCTGTCGGGTTCTGTCGGGCTCTGTCGGGCCCTGTCGGGCTCTGTCGGGCTCTACTGGGCCCTGTCGGGCCCTGTCGGGCCCTGTCGGGCTCTGTCGGGCTCTGTCGGGCTCTGTCGAGCTCTACTGTGCTCTGTCGGGCCCTGTCGGGCCCTGTCGGGCTCTGTCGGGCCCTGTCGGGCCCTGTCGGGCCCTGTCGGGCTCTGTCGGGCCCTGTCGGGCTCTGTCGGGCTCTGTCGGGCTCTGTCGGGCCCTGTCGGCCCTGTCGGGCCCTGTCGGGCCCTGTCGGGCTCTGTCGGGTTCTACTGGGCTCTACTGGGCCCTGTCGGGCTCTGTCGGGCTCTGTCGGGCTCTGTCGGGCTCTGTCGGGCTCTGTCGGGCTCTGTCGGGCTCTACTGGGCTCGGTCGGGCTCGGTCGGGCCCTGTCGGGCTCTGTCGGGCTCTGTCGGGCTCTGTCGGGCTCTGTCGGGCTCTACTGGTCTCTGTCGGGCCCTGTCGGGCCCTGTCGGGCCCTGTCGGGCTCTGTCGGGCTCTCTCGGGCTCTACTGGGCCCTGTCGGGCCCTGTCGGGCTCTGTCGGGCTCTGTCGAGCTCTACTGGGCCCTGTCGGGCCCTGTCGGGCCCTGTCGGGCTCTGTCGGGCTCTGTCGGGCTCTGTCGGGCTCTGTCGGGCTCTGTCGGGCTCTACTGGGCCCTGTCGGGCCCTGTCGGGCCCTGTCGGGCCCTGTCGGGCTCTGTCGAGCTCTACTGGGCTCTGTCGGGCCATGTCGGGCTCTGTCGGGCTCTGTCGGGCTCTGTCGGGCTCTGTCGGGCCCTGTCGGGCTCTGTCGGGCTCTGTCGGGCCCTGTCGGGCCCTGTCGGGCCCTGTCGGGCTTTGTCGGGCTCTGTCGGGCTCTGTCGGGCCCTGTCGGGCCCTGTCGGGCTCTGTCGGGCTCTGTCGGGCTCTGTCGGGCTCTGTCGGGCTCTACTGTGCTCTGTCGGGTTCTGTCGGGCTCTGTCGGGCTCTGTCGGGCCCTGTCGAGCTCTGTCGGGCTCTGTCGGGCTCTACTGGGCTCTGTCGGGCTCTGTCGGGTTCTGTCGGGCTCTGTCGGGCCCTGTCGGGCCCTGTCGGGCTCTGTCGGGCCCTGTCGGGCCCTGTCGGGCCCTGTCGGGCTCTGTCGGGCTCTGTCGGGCTCTGTCGGGCCCTGTCGGGCCCTGTCGGGCCCTGTCGGGCCCTGTCGGGCTCTGTCGGGCTCTGTCGGGCCCTGTCGGGCCCTGTCGGGCCCTGTCGGGCTCTGTCGGGCTCTGTCGGGCTCTGTCGGGCCCTGTCGGGCCCTGTCGGGCCCTGTCGGGCTCTGTCGGGCCCTGTCGGGCCCTGTCGGGCCCTGTCGGGCCCTGTCGGGCCCTGTCGGGCTCTGTCGGGCTCTGTCGGGCTCTGTCGGGTTCTACTGGGCTCTACTGGGCCCTGTCGGGCTCTGTCGGGCCCTGTCGGGCTCTGTCGGGCTCTGTCGGGCCCTGTCGGGCTCTGTCGGGCTCTGTCGAGCTCTGTCGGGCTCTGTCGGGCTCTGTCGGGCTCTGTCGGGCCCTGTCGGGCCCTGTCGGGCTCTGTCGGGGTCTGGCGGGCTCTGTCGGGCCCTGTCGGGCCCTGTCGGGCCCTGTCGGGCTCTGTCGGGCTCTACTGGGCCCTGTGGGGCCCTGTCGGGCCCTGTCGGGCCCTGTCGGGCTCTGTCGGGCTCTACTGGGCCCTGTCGGGCTCTGTCGGGCCCTGTCGGGCCCTGTCGGGCCCTGTCGGGCTCTGTCGGGCTCTGTCGGGCTCTACTGGGCCCTGTCGGGCTCTGTCGGGCTCTGTCGGGCTCTGTCGGGCTCTACTGGGCCCTGTCGGGCTCTGTCGGGCCCTGTCGGGCCCTGTCGGGCCCTGTCGGGTCCTGTCGGGTCCTGTCGGGCCCTGTCGGGCCCTGTCGGGCTCTGTCGGGCTCTGTCGAGCTCTACTGGGCTCTGTCGGGCCCTTTCGGGCCCTGTCGGGCCCTGTCGGGCCCTGTCGGGCTCTGTCGGGCTCTGTCGGGCTCTGTCGGGCTCTGTCGGGCTCTGTCGGGCTCTGTCGGTTTCTACTGGGCTCTACTGGGCCCTGTCGGGCTCTGTCGGGCTCTGTCGGGCTCTGTCGGGCTCTGTCGGGCTCTGTCGGGCTCTGTCGGGCTCTACTGGGCTCTGTCGGGCTCGGTCGGGCCCTGTCGGGCTCTGTCGGGCTCTACTGGTCTCTGTCGGGCCCTGTCGGGCTCTGTCGGGCTCTACTGGGCCCTGTCGGGCCCTGTCGGGCTCTGTCGGGCCCTGTCGGGCCCTGTCGGGCTCTGTCGGGCTCTGTCGGGCTCTGTCGGGCTCTACTGGGCCCTGTCGGGCCCTGTCGGGCCCTGTCGGGCCCTGTCGGGCTCTGTCGGGCTCTGTCGGGCTCTGTCGGGCTCTGTCGGGCTCTGTCGGGCTCTGTCGGGCTCTACTGGGCCCTGTCGGGCTCTGTCGGGCCCTGTCGGGCTCTGTCGGGCCCTGTCGGGCTCTGTCGGGCTCTGTCGGGCTCTGTCGGGCTCTACTGGACCCTGTCGGGCTCTGTCGGGCCCTGTCGGGCTCTGTCGGGCTCTGTCGGGCTCTACTGGGCCCTGTCGGGCCCTGTCGGGCTCTGTCGGGCCCTGTCGGGCTCTGTCGGGCCCTGTCGAGCTCTACTGGGCTCTGTCGGGCTCTGTCGGGCTCTGTCGGGCTCTGTCGGGCTCTGTCGGGCCCTGTCGGGCTCTGTCGGGCCCTGTCGGGCCCTGTCGGGCTTTGTCGGGCTCTGTCGGGCTCTGTCGGGCTCTGTCGGGCTGTACTGGGCCCTGTCGGGCTGTACTGGGCCCTGTCGGGCTCTGTCGGGCCCTGTCGGGCCCTGTCGGGCCCTGTCGGTCTCTGTCGGGCCCTGTCGGGCCCTGTCGGGCTCTGTCGGGCTCTGTCAGGTCCTGTCGGGCTCTGTCGGGCCCTGTCGGGCCCTGTCGGGCTCTGGCGGGCTCTGTCGGGCTCTGTCGGGCTCTGTCGGGCCCTGTCGGGCCCTGTCGGGCTCTGTCGGGCCCTGTCGGGCCCTGTCGGGCTCTGTCGGGCTCTGTCGGGCTCTGTCGGGCTCTGTTGGGCTCTGTCGGGCTCTACTGGGCTCTGTCGGGCTCTGTCGGGCTCTGTCGGGCTCTGTCGGGCTCTGTCGGGCTCTACTGGGCCCTGTCGGGCTCTGTCGGGCTCTGTCGGGCCCTGTCGGGCTCTACTGGGCTCTGTCGGGTTCTGTCGGGCTCTGTCGGGTTCTGTCGGGCTCTGTCGGGTCCTCTTGGGCCCTGTCGGGCTCTGTCGGGCTCTGTCGGGCTCTGTCGGGCTCTGTCGGGCTCTGTCGGGCTCTGTCGGGCTCTCCTGGGCCCTGTCGGGCCCTGTCGGGCTCTGTCGGGCTCTGTCGGGCTCTGTCGGGCTCTGTCGGGCTCTGTCGGGCTCTGTCGGGCTCTGTCGGGTTCTACTGGGCTCTACTGGGCCCTGTCGGGCTCTGTCGGGCTCTGTCGGGCTCTGTCGGGCTCTGTCGGGCTCTGTCGGGCTCTACTGGGCTCTGTCGGGTTCTGTCGGGCCCTGTCGGGCCCTGTCGGGCCCTGTCGGGCTCTGTCGGGCTCTGTCGGGCTCTGTCGGGCTCTACTGGGCTCTGTCGGGCTCTGTCGGGTTCTGTCGGGCCCTGTCGGGCCCTGTCGGGCCCTGTCGGGCCCTGTCGGGCTCTGTCGGGCTCTGTCGGGCCCTGTCGGGCCCTGTCGGGCCCTGTCGAGCCCTGTCGGGCCCTGTCGGGCCCTGTCGGGCTCTGTCGGGCTCTGTCGGGCCCTGTCGGGCTCTGTCGGGCCCTGTCGGGCTCTGTCGGGCTCTGTCGGGCTCTACTGGACCCTGTCGGGCTCTGTCGGGCTCTGTCGGGCTCTGTCGGGCTCTGTCGGGCTCTGTCGGGCCCTGTCGGTGCTCTGTCGGGCTATACTGGGCCCTGTCGGGCCCTGTCGGGCCCTGTCGGGCCCTGTCGGGCTCTGTCGGGCTCTGTCGGGCTCTGTCGGGCTCTGTCGGGCTCTGTCGAGCTCTACTGGGCCCTGTCGGGCTCTGTCGGGCTCTGTCGGGCCCTGTCGGTCTCTGTCGGGCTCTGTCGGGCTCTGTCGGGCTCTGTCGGGCCCTGTCGGTCTCTGTCGGTCTCTGTCGGGCCCTGTCGGGCTCTGTCGGTCTCTGTCGGGCCCTGTCGGGCTCTGTCGGGCTCTGTCGGGCTCTGTCGGGCTCTGTCGGGCTCTGTCGGGCCCTGTCGGGCTCTGTCGGGCTCTGTCGGGCTCTACTGGACCCTGTCGGGCCCTGTCGGGCCCTGTCGGGCTCTGTCGGGCTCTGTCGGGCCCTGTCGGGCCCTGTCGGGCCCTGTCGGGCTCTGTCGGGCCCTGTCGGGCTCTGTCGGGCTATACTGGGCCCTGTCGGGCCCTGTCGGGCCCTGTCGGGCTCTGTCGGGCCCTGTCGGGCTCTGTCGGGCTCTGTCGGGCTCTGTCGGGCTCTGTCGGGCTGTACTGGGCCCTGTCGGGCTCTGTCGGGCTCTGTCGGGCCCTGTCGGTCTCTGTCGGGCCCTGTCGGGCTCTGTCGGGCTCTGTCGGGCTCTGTCGGGCTCTGTCGGGCTCTACTGGGCCCTGTCGGGCTCTGTCGGGCTCTGTCGGGCTCTGTCGGGCTCTACTGGGCCCTGTCGGGCCCTGTCGGGCCCTGTCGGGCTCTGTCGGGCTCTGTCGGGTTCTGTCGGGCTCTGTCGGGTCCTGTCGGGCCCTGTCTAGCTCTGTCGGGCCCTGTCGGGCCCTGTCGGGCTCTGTCGGGCCCTGTCGGGCCCTGTCGGGCCCTGTCGGGCCCTGTTGGGCCCTGTCGGGCCCTGTTGGGCCCTGTCGGGCTCTGTCGGGCTCTGTCGGGCTCTGTCGGGCTCTGTCGGGCTCTGTCGGGCTCTACTGGGCCCTGTCGGGCCCTGTCGGGCCCTGTCGGGCTCTGTCGGGCTCTGTCGGGCTCTGTCGGGCTCTACTGGTCTCTGTCGGGCCCTGTCGGGCCCTGTCGGGCTCTGTCGGGCTCTGTCGGGCTCTTTCGGACCCTGTCGGGCCCTGTCGGGCTCTGTCGGGCTCTACTGGGCCCTGTCGGGCCCTGTCGGGCTCTGTCGGGCTCTGTCGAGCTCTACTTGGCTCTGTCGGGCCCTGTCGGGCCCTGTCGGGCCCTGTCGGGCTCTGTCGGGCCCTGTCGGGCCCTGTCGGGCCCTGTCGGGCCCTGTCGGGCCCTGTCGGGCTCTGTCGGGCTCTGTCGGGCCCTGTCGGGCTCTGTCAGGCTCTACTGGGCCCTGTCGGGCCCTGTCGGGCCCTGTCGGGCCCTGTCGGGCTCTGTCGAGCTCTACTGGGCTCTGTCGGGCCCTGTCGGGCCCTGTCGGGCTCTGTCGGGCTCTGTCGGGCTCTGTCGGGCTCTGTCGGGCTCTGTCGGGCTCTACTGGGCCCTGTCGGGCTCTGTCGGGCCCTGTCGGGCCCTGTCGGGCCCTGTCGGGTCCTGTCGGGTCCTGTCGGGCCCTGTCGGGCCCTGTCGGGCTCTGTCGGGCTCTGTCGAGCTCTACTGGGCTCTGTCGGGCCCTTTCGGGCCCTGTCGGGCCCTGTCGGGCCCTGTCGGGCTCTGTCGGGCTCTGTCGGGCTCTGTCGGGCTCTGTCGGTTTCTACTGGGCTCTACTGGGCCCTGTCGGGCTCTGTCGGGCTCTGTCGGGCTCTGTCGGGCTCTGTCGGGCTCTGTCGGGCTCTACTGGGCTCTGTCGGGCTCGGTCGGGCCCTGTCGGGCTCTGTCGGGCTCTACTGGTCTCTGTCGGGCCCTGTCGGGCTCTGTCGGGCTCTACTGGGCCCTGTCGGGCCCTGTCGGGCTCTGTCGGGCCCTGTCGGGCCCTGTCGGGCTCTGTCGGGCTCTGTCGGGCTCTACTGGGCCCTGTCGGGCCCTGTCGGGCCCTGTCGGGCCCTGTCGGGCTCTGTCGGGCTCTGTCGGGCTCTGTCGGGCTCTGTCGGGCTCTGTCGGGCTCTGTCGGGCTCTACTGGGCCCTGTCGGGCTCTGTCGGGCCCTGTCGGGCTCTGTCGGGCCCTGTCGGGCTCTGTCGGGCTCTGTCGGGCTCTGTCGGGCTCTACTGGACCCTGTCGGGCTCTGTCGGGCCCTGTCGGGCCCTGTCGGGCTCTGTCGGGCTCTGTCGGGCTCTACTGGGCCCTGTCGGGCCCTGTCGGGCTCTGTCGGGCCCTGTCGGGCTCTGTCGGGCCCTGTCGAGCTCTACTGGGCTCTGTCGGGCTCTGTCGGGCTCTGTCGGGCTCTGTCGGGCCCTGTCGGGCTCTGTCGGGCCCTGTCGGGCCCTGTCGGGCTTTGTCGGGCTCTGTCGGGCTCTGTCGGGCTCTGTCGGGCTGTACTGGGCCCTGTCGGGCTGTACTGGGCCCTGTCGGGCTCTGTCGGGCTCTGTCGGGCCCTGTCGGGCCCTGTCGGTCTCTGTCGGGCCCTGTCGGGCTCTGTCGGGCTCTGTCAGGTCCTGTCGGGCTCTGTCGCGCCCTGTCGGGCCCTGTCGGGCTCTGTCGGGCCCTGTCGGGCCCTGTCGGGCCCTGTCGGGCCCTGGCGGGCCCTGGCGGGCTCTGTCGGGCTCTGTCGGGCTCTGTCGGGCTCTGTCGGGCCCTGTCGGGCCCTGTCGGGCCCTGTCGGGCTCTGGCGGGCTCTGTCGGGCTCTGTCGGGCCCTGTCGGGCCCTGTCGGGCTCTGTCGGGCTCTGTCGGGCTCTGTCGGGCTCTGTCGGGCTCTGTCGGGCTCTGTCGGGCTCTGTCGAGCTCTACTGTGCTCTGTCGGGCCCTGTCGGGCCCTGTCGGGCTCTGTCGGGCCCTGTCGGGCCCTGTCGGGCCCTGTCGGGCTCTGTCGGGCCCTGTCGGGCCCTGTCGGGCCCTGTCGGGCTCTGTCGGGCTCTGTCGAGCTCTACTGTGCTCTGTCGGGCCCTGTCGGGCCCTGTCGGGCTCTGTCGGGCCCTGTCGGGCCCTGTCGGGCTCTGTCGGGCCCTGTCGGGCTCTGTCGGGCTCTGTCGGGCTCTGTCGGGCTCTGTCGGGCTCTGTCGGGCTCTGTCGGGCTCTGTCGGGCCCTGTCGGGCTCTGTCGGGCCCTGTCGGGCCCTGTCGGGCTCTGTCGGGTTCTACTGGGCTCTACTGGGCCCTGTCGGGCTCTGTCGGGCTCTGTCGGGCTCTGTCGGGCTCTACTGGGCCCTGTCGGGCTCTGTCGGGCTCTGTCGGGCCCTGTCGGGCTCTACTGGGCTCTGTCGGGTTCTGTCGGGCTCTGTCGGGTTCTGTCGGGCTCTGTCGGGTCCTCTTGGGCCCTGTCGGGCTCTGTCGGGCTCTGTCGGGCTCTGTCGGGCTCTGTCGGGCTCTGTCGGGCTCTGTCGGGCTCTACTGGGCTCGGTCGGGCTCGGTCGGGCCCTGTCGGGCTCTGTCGGGCTCTGTCGGGCTCTGTCGGGCTCTGTCGGGCTCTACTGGTCTCTGTCGGGCCCTGTCGGGCCCTGTCGGGCCCTGTCGGGCTCTGTCGGGCCCTGTCGGGCCCTGTCGGGCCCTGTCGGGCTCTGTCGGGCTCTGTCGGGCTCTGTCGGGCCCTGTCGGGCCCTGTCGGGCCCTGTCGGGCTCTGTCGGGCTCTGTCGGGCCCTGTCGGGCCCTGTCGGGCTCTGTCGGGCTCTGTCGGGCTCTGTCGGGCCCTGTCGGGCCCTGTCGGGCCCTGTCGGGCCCTGTCGGGCTCTGTCGGGCCCTGTCGGGCCCTGTCGGGCCCTGTCGGGCCCTGTCGGGCTCCGTCGGGCTCTGTCGGGCTCTGTCGGGTTCTACTGGGCTCTACTGGGCCCTGTCGGGCTCTGTCGGGCTCTGTCGGGCTCTGTCGGGCCCTGTCGGGCTCTGTCGGCCTCTGTCGGGCTCTGTCGAGCTCTGTCGGGCTCTGTCGGGCTCTGTCGGGCTCTGTCGGGCCCTGTCGGGCCCTGTCGGGCTCTGTCGGGGTCTGGCGGGCTCTGTCGGGCCCTGTCGGGCCCTGTCGGGCCCTGTCGGGCTCTGTCGGGCTCTACTGGGCCCTGTGGGGCCCTGTCGGGCCCTGTCGGGCCCTGTCGGGCTCTGTCGGGCTCTACTGGGCCCTGTCGGGCTCTGTCGGGCCCTGTCGGGCCCTGTCGGGCCCTGTCGGGCTCTGTCGGGCTCTGTCGGGCTCTACTGGGCCCTGTCGGGCTCTGTCGGGCTCTGTCGGGCTCTGTCGGGCTCTGTCGGGCTCTGTCGGGCTCTACTGGGCCCTGTCGGGCTCTGTCGGGCCCTGTCGGGCCCTGTCGGGCCCTGTCGGGCCCTGTCGGGTCCTGTCGGGTCCTGTCGGGCCCTGTCGGGCCCTGTCGGGCTCTGTCGGGCTCTGTCGAGCTCTACTGGGCTCTGTCGGGCCCTTTCGGGCCCTGTCGGGCCCTGTCGGGCCCTGTCGGGCTCTGTCGGGCTCTGTCGGGCTCTGTCGGGCTCTGTCGGGCTCTGTCGGTTTCTACTGGGCTCTACTGGGCCCTGTCGGGCTCTGTCGGGCTCTGTCGGGCTCTGTCGGGCTCTGTCGGGCTCTGTCGGGCTCTACTGGGCTCTGTCGGGCTCGGTCGGGCCCTGTCGGGCTCTGTCGGGCTCTACTGGTCTCTGTCGGGCCCTGTCGGGCTCTGTCGGGCTCTACTGGGCCCTGTCGGGCCCTGTCGGGCTCTGTCGGGCCCTGTCGGGCCCTGTCGGGCTCTGTCGGGCTCTGTCGGGCTCTGTCGGGCTCTACTGGGCCCTGTCGGGCCCTGTCGGGCCCTGTCGGGCTCTGTCGGGCTCTGTCGGGCTCTGTCGGGCTCTGTCGGGCTCCGTCGGGCTCTACTGGGCCCTGTCGGGCTCTGTCGGGCCCTGTCGGGCTCTGTCGGGCCCTGTCGGGCTCTGTCGGGCTCTGTCGGGCTCTGTCGGGCTCTACTGGACCCTGTCGGGCTCTGTCGGGCCCTGTCGGGCCCTGTCGGGCTCTGTCGGGCTCTGTCGGGCTCTACTGGGCCCTGTCGGGCCCTGTCGGGCTCTGTCGGGCCCTGTCGGGCTCTGTCGGGCCCTGTCGAGCTCTACTGGGCTCTGTCGGGCTCTGTCGGGCTCTGTCGGGCTCTGTCGGGCTCTGTCGGGCTCTGTCGGGCCCTGTCGGGCTCTGTCGGGCCCTGTCGGGCCCTGTCGGGCTTTGTCGGGCTCTGTCGGGCTCTGTCGGGCTCTGTCGGGCTGTACTGGGCCCTGTCGGGCTGTACTGGGCCCTGTCGGGCTCTGTCGGGCTCTGTCGGGCCCTGTCGGGCCCTGTCGGTCTCTGTCGGGCCCTGTCGGGCTCTGTCGGGCTCTGTCAGGTCCTGTCGGGCTCTGTCGGGCCCTGTCGGGCCCTGTCGGGCTCTGTCGGGCCCTGTCGGGCCCTGTCGGGCCCTGTCGGGCCCTGTCGGGCCCTGGCGGGCCCTGGCGGGCCCTGGCGGGCTCTGTCGGGCTCTGTCGGGCTCTGTCGGGCCCTGTCGGGCCCTGTCGGGCCCTGTCGGGCTCTGGCGGGCTCTGTCGGGCTCTGTCGGGCTCTGTCGGGCCCTGTCGGGCCCTGTCGGGCCCTGTCGGGCCCTGTCGGGCCCTGTCGGGCTCTGTCGGGCTCTGTCGGGCTCTGTCGGGCTCTGTCGGGCTCTGTCGGGCTCTGTCGGGCTCTACTGGGCTCTGTCGGGCTCTGTCGGGCTCTGTCGGGCTCTGTCGGGCTCTACTGGGCCCTGTCGGGCTCTGTCGGGCTCTGTCGGGCCCTGTCGGGCTCTACTGGGCTCTGTCGGGTTCTGTCGGGCTCTGTCGGGTTCTGTCGGGCTCTGTCGGGTCCTCTTGGGCCCTGTCGGGCTCTGTCGGGCTCTGTCGGGCTCTGTCGGGCTCTGTCGGGCTCTGTCGGGCTCTCCTGGGCCCTGTCGGGCCCTGTCGGGCTCTGTCGGGCTCTGTCGGGCTCTGTCGGGCTCTGTCGGGCTCTGTCGGGTTCTACTGGGCTCTACTGGGCCCTGTCGGGCTCTGTCGGGCTCTGTCGGGCTCTGTCGGGCTCTGTCGGGCTCTGTCGGGCTCTACTGGGCTCTGTCGGGTTCTGTCGGGCCCTGTCGGGCCCTGTCGGGCCCTGTCGGGCCCTGTCGGGCTCTGTCGGGCTCTGTCGGGCTCTGTCGGGCTCTACTGGGCTCTGTCGGGCTCTGTCGGGTTCTGTCGGGCCCTGTCGGGCCCTGTCGGGCCCTGTCGGGCCCTGTCGGGATCTGTCGGGCTCTGTCGGGCCCTGTCGGGCCCTGTCGGGCCCTGTCGAGCCCTGTCGGGCCCTGTCGGGCCCTGTCGGGCTCTGTCGGGCTCTGTCGGGCTCTGTCGGGCTCTGTCGGGCTCTGTCGGGCCCTGTCGGGCTCTGTCGGGCTCTGTCGGGCTCTACTGGACCCTGTCGGGCTCTGTCGGGCTCTGTCGGGCTCTGTCGGGCTCTGTCGGGCCCTGTCGGGCCCTGTCGGGCTCTGTCGGGCCCTGTCGGTGCTCTGTCGGGCTATACTGGGCCCTGTCGGGCCCTGTCGGGCCCTGTCGGGCTCTGTCGGGCTCTGTCGGGCTCTGTCGGGCTCTGTCGGGCTCTGTCGAGCTCTACTGGGCCCTGTCGGGCTCTGTCGGGCTCTGTCGGGCCCTGTCGGTCTCTGTCGGGCCCTGTCGGGCTCTGTCGGGCTCTGTCGGGCCCTGTCGGTCTCTGTCGGTCTCTGTCGGGCCCTGTCGGGCTCTGTCGGTCTCTGTCGGGCCCTGTCGGGCTCTGTCGGGCTCTGTCGGGCTCTGTCGGGCTCTGTCGGGCTCTGTCGGGCCCTGTCGGGCTCTGTCGGGCTCTGTCGGGCTCTACTGGACCCTGTCGGGCTCTGTCGGGCCCTGTCGGGCTCTGTCGGGCTCTGTCGGGCTCTGTCGGGCCCTGTCGGGCCCTGTCGGGCTCTGTCGGGCCCTGTCGGGCTCTGTCGGGCTATACTGGGCCCTGTCGGGCCCTGTCGGGCCCTGTCGGGCTCTGTCGGGCCCTGTCGGGCTTTGTCGGGCTCTGTCGGGCTCTGTCGGGCTCTGTCGGGCTGTACTGGGCCCTGTCGGGCTCTGTCGGGCTCTGTCGGGCCCTGTCGGTCTCTGTCGGGCCCTGTCGGGCTCTGTCGGGCTCTGTCGGGCTCTGTCGGGCTCTACTGGGCCCTGTCGGGCTCTGTCGGGCTCTGTCGGGCTCTGTCGGGCTCTGTCGGGCTCTGTCGGGCTCTGTCGGGCTCTACTGGGCTCTGTCGGGCTCGGTCGGGCCCTGTCGGGCTCTGTCGGGCTCTACTGGTCTCTGTCGGGCCCTGTCGGGCTCTGTCGGGCTCTACTGGGCCCTGTCGGGCCCTGTCGGGCTCTGTCGGGCCCTGTCGGGCCCTGTCGGGCTCTGTCGGGCTCTGTCGGGCTCTGTCGGGCTCTACTGGGCCCTGTCGGGCCCTGTCGGGCCCTGTCGGGCTCTGTCGGGCTCTGTCGGGCTCTGTCGGGCTCTGTCGGGCTCTGTCGGGCTCCGTCGGGCTCTACTGGGCCCTGTCGGGCTCTGTCGGGCCCTGTCGGGCTCTGTCGGGCCCTGTCGGGCTCTGTCGGGCTCTGTCGGGCTCTGTCGGGCTCTACTGGACCCTGTCGGGCTCTGTCGGGCCCTGTCGGGCCCTGTCGGGCTCTGTCGGGCTCTGTCGGGCTCTACTGGGCCCTGTCGGGCCCTGTCGGGCTCTGTCGGGCCCTGTCGGGCTCTGTCGGGCCCTGTCGAGCTCTACTGGGCTCTGTCGGGCTCTGTCGGGCTCTGTCGGGCTCTGTCGGGCTCTGTCGGGCTCTGTCGGGCCCTGTCGGGCTCTGTCGGGCCCTGTCGGGCCCTGTCGGGCTTTGTCGGGCTCTGTCGGGCTCTGTCGGGCTCTGTCGGGCTGTACTGGGCCCTGTCGGGCTGTACTGGGCCCTGTCGGGCTCTGTCGGGCCCTGTCGGGCCCTGTCGGTCTCTGTCGGGCCCTGTCGGGCTCTGTCGGGCTCTGTCAGGTCCTGTCGGGCTCTGTCGGGCCCTGTCGGGCCCTGTCGGGCTCTGTCGGGCCCTGTCGGGCCCTGTCGGGCCCTGTCGGGCCCTGGCGGGCCCTGGCGGGCCCTGGCGGGCTCTGTCGGGCTCTGTCGGGCTCTGTCGGGCCCTGTCGGGCCCTGTCGGGCCCTGTCGGGCTCTGGCGGGCTCTGTCGGGCTCTGTCGGGCTCTGTCGGGCCCTGTCGGGCCCTGTCGGGCCCTGTCGGGCTCTGTCGGGCCCTGTCGGGCCCTGTCGGGCCCTGTCGGGCCCTGTCGGGCTCTGTCGGGCTCTGTCGGGCTCTGTCGGGCTCTGTCGGGCTCTGTCGGGCTCTACTGGGCTCTGTCGGGCTCTGTCGGGCTCTGTCGGGCTCTACTGGGCCCTGTCGGGCTCTGTCGGGCTCTGTCGGGCCCTGTCGGGCTCTACTGGGCTCTGTCGGGTTCTGTCGGGCTCTGTCGGGTTCTGTCGGGCTCTGTCGGGTCCTCTTGGGCCCTGTCGGGCTCTGTCGGGCTCTGTCGGGCTCTGTCGGGCTCTGTCGGGCTCTGTCGGGCTCTGTCGGGCTCTCCTGGGCCCTGTCGGGCCCTGTCGGGCTCTGTCGGGCTCTGTCGGGCTCTGTCGGGCTCTGTCGGGCTCTGTCGGGCTCTGTCGGGTTCTACTGGGCTCTACTGGGCCCTGTCGGGCTCTGTCGGGCTCTGTCGGGCTCTGTCGGGCTCTGTCGGGCTCTGTCGGGCTCTGTCGGGCTCTACTGGGCTCTGTCGGGTTCTGTCGGGCCCTGTCGGGCCCTGTCGGGCTCTGTCGGGCTCTGTCGGGCTCTGTCGGGCTCTACTGGGCTCTGTCGGGCTCTGTCGGGTTCTGTCGGGCCCTGTCGGGCCCTGTCGGGCCCTGTCGGGCCCTGTCGGGATCTGTCGGGCTCTGTCGGGCCCTGTCGGGCCCTGTCGGGCCCTGTCGAGCCCTGTCGGGCCCTGTCGGGCCCTGTCGGGCTCTGTCGGGCTCTGTCGGGCTCTGTCGGGCTCTGTCGGGCTCTGTCGGGCCCTGTCGGGCTCTGTCGGGCTCTGTCGGGCTCTACTGGACCCTGTCGGGCTCTGTCGGGCTCTGTCGGGCTCTGTCGGGCTCTGTCGGGCCCTGTCGGGCCCTGTCGGGCTCTGTCGGGCCCTGTCGGTGCTCTGTCGGGCTATACTGGGCCCTGTCGGGCCCTGTCGGGCCCTGTCGGGCTCTGTCGGGCTCTGTCGGGCTCTGTCGGGCTCTGTCGGGCTCTGTCGAGCTCTACTGGGCCCTGTCGGGCTCTGTCGGGCTCTGTCGGGCCCTGTCGGTCTCTGTCGGGCCCTGTCGGGCTCTGTCGGGCTCTGTCGGGCCCTGTCGGTCTCTGTCGGTCTCTGTCGGGCCCTGTCGGGCTCTGTCGGTCTCTGTCGGGCCCTGTCGGGCTCTGTCGGGCTCTGTCGGGCTCTGTCGGGCTCTGTCGGGCTCTGTCGGGCTCTGTCGGGCCCTGTCGGGCTCTGTCGGGCTCTGTCGGGCTCTACTGGACCCTGTCGGGCTCTGTCGGGCCCTGTCGGGCTCTGTCGGGCTCTGTCGGGCTCTGTCGGGCCCTGTCGGGCCCTGTCGGGCTCTGTCGGGCCCTGTCGGGCTCTGTCGGGCTATACTGGGCCCTGTCGGGCCCTGTCGGGCCCTGTCGGGCTCTGTCGGGCCCTGTCGGGCTTTGTCGGGCTCTGTCGGGCTCTGTCGGGCTCTGTCGGGCTGTACTGGGCCCTGTCGGGCTCTGTCGGGCTCTGTCGGGCCCTGTCGGTCTCTGTCGGGCCCTGTCGGGCTCTGTCGGGCTCTGTCGGGCTCTGTCGGGCTCTACTGGGCCCTGTCGGGCTCTGTCGGGCTCTGTTGGGCTCTGTCGGGCTCTACTGGGCCCTGTCGGGCCCTGTCGGGCCCTGTCGGGCTCTGTCGGGCTCTGTCGGGTTCTGTCGGGCTCTGTCGGGTCCTGTCGGGCCCTGTCTAGCTCTGTCGGGCTCTGTCGGGCTCTGTCGGGCTCTGTCGGGCCCTGTCGGGCCCTGTCGGGCCCTGTTGGGCCCTGTTGGGCCCTGTCGGGCCCTGTTGGGCCCTGTCGGGCTCTGTCGGGCTCTGTCGGGCTCTGTCGGGCTCTGTCGGGCTCTACTGGGCCCTGTCGGGCCCTGTCGGGCCCTGTCGGGCTCTGTCGGGCTCTGTCGGGCTCTGTCG
Source organism: Caloenas nicobarica (assembly GCF_036013445.1). Lineage (NCBI taxonomy): Eukaryota > Metazoa > Chordata > Aves > Columbiformes > Columbidae > Caloenas > Caloenas nicobarica. Next base: position 25,410 of record NW_027016983.1, read on the forward strand.
GGCTCTACTGGTCTCTGTCGGGCCCTGTCGGGCCCTGTCGGGCTCTGTCGGGCTCTGTCGGGCTCTTTCGGGCCCTGTCGGGCCCTGTCGGGCTCTGTCGGGCTCTACTGGGCCCTGTCGGGCCCTGTCGGGCTCTGTCGGGCTCTGTCGAGCTCTACTTGGCTCTGTCGGGCCCTGTCGGGCCCTGTCGGGCTCTGTCGGGCTCTGTCGGGCCCTGTCGGGCCCTGTCGGGCCCTGTCGGGCTCTGTCGGGCTCTGTCGGGCCCTGTCGGGCTCTGTCAGGCTCTACTGGGCCCTGTCGGGCCCTGTCGGGCCCTGTCGGGCCCTGTCGGGCTCTGTCGAGCTCTACTGGGCTCTGTCGGGCCCTGTCGGGCCCTGTCGGGCTCTGTCGGGCTCTGTCGGGCTCTGTCGGGCTCTGTCGGGCCCTGTCGGGCCCTGTCGGGCCCTGTCGGGCCCTGTCGGGTCCTGTCGGGTCCTGTCGGGCCCTGTCGGGCCCTGTCGGGCTCTGTCGGGCTCTGTCGAGCTCTACTGGGCTCTGTCGGGCCCTTTCGGGCCCTGTCGGGCCCTGTCGGGCCCTGTCGGGCTCTGTCGGGCTCTGTCGGGCTCTGTCGGGCTCTGTCGGGCTCTGTCGGTTTCTACTGGGCTCTACTGGGCCCTGTCGGGCTCTGTCGGGCTCTGTCGGGCTCTGTCGGGCTCTGTCGGGCTCTACTGGGCCCTGTCGGGCTCTGTCGGGCTCTGTTGGGCTCTGTCGGGCTCTACTGGGCCCTGTCGGGCCCTGTCGGGCCCTGTCGGGCTCTGTCGGGCTCTGTCGGGTTCTGTCGGGCTCTGTCGGGTCCTGTCGGGCCCTGTCTAGCTCTGTCGGGCTCTGTCGGGCTCTGTCGGGCTCTGTCGGGCCCTGTCGGGCCCTGTCGGGCCCTGTTGGGCCCTGTTGGGCCCTGTCGGGCCCTGTTGGGCCCTGTCGGGCTCTGTCGGGCTCTGTCGGGCTCTGTCGGGCTCTGTCGGGCTCTGTCGGGCTCTACTGGGCCCTGTCGGGCCCTGTCGGGCCCTGTCGGGCTCTGTCGGGCTCTGTCGGGCTCTGTCGGGCTCTACTGGTCTCTGTCGGGCCCTGTCGGGCCCTGTCGGGCTCTGTCGGGCTCTGTCGGGCTCTTTCGGGCCCTGTCGGGCCCTGTCGGGCTCTGTCGGGCTCTACTGGGCCCTGTCGGGCCCTGTCGGGCTCTGTCGGGCTCTGTCGAGCTCTACTTGGCTCTGTCGGGCCCTGTCGGGCCCTGTCGGGCTCTGTCGGGCTCTGTCGGGCCCTGTCGGGCCCTGTCGGGCCCTGTCGGGCTCTGTCGGGCTCTGTCGGGCCCTGTCGGGCTCTGTCAGGCTCTACTGGGCCCTGTCGGGCCCTGTCGGGCCCTGTCGGGCCCTGTCGGGCTCTGTCGAGCTCTACTGGGCTCTGTCGGGCCCTGTCGGGCCCTGTCGGGCTCTGTCGGGCTCTGTCGGGCTCTGTCGGGCTCTGTCGGGCCCTGTCGGGACCTGTCGGGCCCTGTCGGGCCCTGTCGGGTCCTGTCGGGTCCTGTCGGGCCCTGTCGGGCCCTGTCGGGCTCTGTCGGGCTCTGTCGAGCTCTACTGGGCTCTGTCGGGCCCTTTCGGGCCCTGTCGGGCCCTGTCGGGCTCTGTCGGGCTCTGTCGGGCTCTGTCGGGCTCTGTCGGGCTCTGTCGGGCTCTGTCGGTTTCTACTGGGCTCTACTGGGCCCTGTCGGGCTCTGTCGGGCTCTGTCGGGCTCTGTCGGGCTCTGTCGGGCTCTGTCGGGCTCTGTCGGGCTCTACTGGGCTCTGTCGGGCTCGGTCGGGCCCTGTCGGGCTCTGTCGGGCTCTACTGGTCTCTGTCGGGCCCTGTCGGGCTCTGTCGGGCTCTACTGGGCCCTGTCGGGCCCTGTCGGGCTCTGTCGGGCCCTGTCGGGCCCTGTCGGGCTCTGTCGGGCTCTGTCGGGCTCTGTCGGGCTCTACTGGGCCCTGTCGGGCCCTGTCGGGCTCTGTCGGGCTCTGTCGGGCTCTGTCGGGCTCTGTCGGGCTCTACTGGGCCCTGTCGGGCTCTGTCGGGCCCTGTCGGGCTCTGTCGGGCCCTGTCGGGCTCTGTCGGGCCCTGTCGGGCTCTGTCGGGCTCTGTCGGGCTCTGTCGGGCCCTGTCGGGCCCTGTCGGGCCCTGTCGGGCTCTGTCGGGCTCTGTCGGGCTCTACTGGGCCCTGTCGGGCCCTGTCGGGCTCTGTCGGGTCCTGTCGGGCTCTGTCGGGCCCTGTCGAGCTCTACTGGGCTCTGTCGGGCTCTGTCGGGCTCTGTCGGGCTCTGTCGGGCCCTGTCGGGCCCTGTCGGGCTCTGTCGGGCCCTGTCGGGCCCTGTCGGGCTTTGTCGGGCTCTGTCGGGCTCTGTCGGGCTCTGTCGGGCTGTACTGGGCCCTGTCGGGCTGTACTGGGCCCTGTCGGGCTCTGTCGGGCTCTGTCGGGCCCTGTCGGGCCCTGTCGGTCTCTGTCGGGCCCTGTCGGGCTCTGTCGGGCTCTGTCAGGTCCTGTCGGGCTCTGTCGCGCCCTGTCGGGCCCTGTCGGGCTCTGTCGGGCCCTGTCGGGCCCTGTCGGGCCCTGTCGGGCCCTGGCGGGCCCTGGCGGGCCCTGGCGGGCTCTGGCGGGCTCTGTCGGGCTCTGTCGGGCTCTGTCGGGCCCTGTCGGGCCCTGTCGGGCCCTGTCGGGCTCTGGCGGGCTCTGTCGGGCTCTGTCGGGCTCTGTCGGGCCCTGTCGGGCCCTGTCGGGCCCTGTCGGGCTCTGTCGGGCCCTGTCGGGCCCTGTCGGGCTCTGTCGGGCTCTGTCGGGCTCTGTCGGGCTCTGTCGGGCTCTGTCGGGCTCTGTTGGGCTCTGTCGGGCTCTACTGGGCTCTGTCGGGCTCTGTCGGGCTCTGTCGGGCTCTACTGGGCCCTGTCGGGCTCTGTCGGGCTCTGTCGGGCCCTGTCGGGCTCTACTGGGCTCTGTCGGGTTCTGTCGGGCTCTGTCGGGTTCTGTCGGGCTCTGTCGGGTCCTCTTGGGCCCTGTCGGGCTCTGTCGGGCTCTGTCGGGCTCTGTCGGGCTCTGTCGGGCTCTGTCGGGCTCTCCTGGGCCCTGTCGGGCCCTGTCGGGCTCTGTCGGGCTCTGTCGGGCTCTGTCGGGCTCTGTCGGGCTCTGTCGGGCTCTGTCGGGTTCTACTGGGCTCTACTGGGCCCTGTCGGGCTCTGTCGGGCTCTGTCGGGCTCTGTCGGGCTCTGTCGGGCTCTGTCGGGCTCTGTCGGGCTCTGTCGGGCTCTACTGGGCTCTGTCGGGTTCTGTCGGGCCCTGTCGGGCCCTGTCGGGCCCTGTCGGGCCCTGTCGGGCTCTGTCGGGCTCTGTCGGGCTCTGTCGGGCTCTACTGGGCTCTGTCGGGCTCTGTCGGGTTCTGTCGGGCCCTGTCGGGCCCTGTCGGGCCCTGTCGGGCCCTGTCGGGCTCTGTCGGGCTCTGTCGGGCCCTGTCGGGCCCTGTCGGGCCCTGTCGAGCCCTGTCGGGCCCTGTCGGGCCCTGTCGGGCTCTGTCGGGCTCTGTCGGGCTCTGTCGGGCCCTGTCGGGCCCTGTCGGGCTCTGTCGGGCTCTGTCGGGCTCTACTGGACCCTGTCGGGCTCTGTCGGGCTCTGTCGGGCTCTGTCGGGCTCTGTCGGGCTCTGTCGGGCTCTGTCGGGCCCTGTCGGGCTCTGTCGGGCCCTGTCGGTGCTCTGTCGGGCCCTGTCGGGCTCTGTCGGGCTCTGTCGGGCTCTGTCGGGCTCTGTCGGGCTCTGTCGAGCTCTACTGGGCCCTGTCGGGCTCTGTCGGGCTCTGTCGGGCCCTGTCGGTCTCTGTCGGGCCCTGTCGGGCTCTGTCGGGCTCTGTCGGGCCCTGTCGGTCTCTGTCGGTCTCTGTCGGGCCCTGTCGGGCTCTGTCGGTCTCTGTCGGGCCCTGTCGGGCTCTGTCGGGCTCTGTCGGGCTCTGTCGGGCTCTGTCGGGCTCTGTCGGGCTCTGTCGGGCCCTGTCGGGCTCTGTCGGGCTCTGTCGGGCTCTACTGGACCCTGTCGGGCTCTGTCGGGCCCTGTCGGGCTCTGTCGGGCTCTGTCGGGCTCTGTCGGGCCCTGTCGGGCCCTGTCGGGCTCTGTCGGGCCCTGTCGGGCTCTGTCGGGCTATACTGGGCCCTGTCGGGCCCTGTCGGGCCCTGTCGGGCTCTGTCGGGCCCTGTCGGGCTTTGTCGGGCTCTGTCGGGCTCTGTCGGGCTCTGTCGGGCTGTACTGGGCCCTGTCGGGCTCTGTCGGGCTCTGTCGGGCCCTGTCGGTCTCTGTCGGGCCCTGTCGGGCTCTGTCGGGCTCTGTCGGGCTCTGTCGGGCTCTACTGGGCCCTGTCGGGCTCTGTCGGGCTCTGTCGGGCTCTGTCGGGCTCTGTCGGGCTCTACTGGGCCCTGTCGGGCCCTGTCGGGCCCTGTCGGGCTCTGTCGGGCTCTGTCGGGTTCTGTCGGGCTCTGTCGGGTCCTGTCGGGCCCTGTCTAGCTCTGTCGGGCTCTGTCGGGCCCTGTCGGGCTCTGTCGGGCCCTGTCGGGCCCTGTCGGGCTCTGTCGGGCTCTACTGGGCCCTGTCGGGCCCTGTCGGGCCCTGTCGGGCCCTGTCGGGCTCTGTCGGGCTCTACTGGGCCCTGTTGGGCCCTGTCGGGCCCTGTTGGGCCCTGTCGGGCTCTGTCGGGCTCTGTCGGGCTCTGTCGGGCTCTGTCGGGCTCTACTGGGCCCTGTCGGGCCCTGTCGGGCCCTGTCGGGCTCTGTCGGGCTCTGTCGGGCTCTGTCGGGCTCTACTGGTCTCTGTCGGGCCCTGTCGGGCCCTGTCGGGCTCTGTCGGGCTCTGTCGGGCTCTTTCGGGCCCTGTCGGGCCCTGTCGGGCTCTGTCGGGCTCTACTGGGCCCTGTCGGGCCCTGTCGGGCTCTGTCGGGCTCTGTCGAGCTCTACTTGGCTCTGTCGGGCCCTGTCGGGCCCTGTCGGGCTCTGTCGGGCTCTGTCGGGCTCTGTCGGGCTCTGTCGGGCTCTGTCGGGCTCTACTGGGCCCTGTCGGGCTCTGTCGGGCCCTGTCGGGCTCTGTCGGGCCCTGTCGGGCTCTGTCGGGCTCTGTCGGGCTCTGTCGGGCTCTACTGGACCCTGTCGGGCTCTGTCGGGCCCTGTCGGGCCCTGTCGGGCTCTGTCGGGCTCTGTCGGGCTCTACTGGGCCCTGTCGGGCCCTGTCGGGCTCTGTCGGGCCCTGTCGGGCTCTGTCGGGCCCTGTCGAGCTCTACTGGGCTCTGTCGGGCTCTGTCGGGCTCTGTCGGGCTCTGTCGGGCTCTGTCGGGCTCTGTCGGGCCCTGTCGGGCTCTGTCGGGCCCTGTCGGGCCCTGTCGGGCTTTGTCGGGCTCTGTCGGGCTCTGTCGGGCTCTGTCGGGCTGTACTGGGCCCTGTCGGGCTGTACTGGGCCCTGTCGGGCTCTGTCGGGCCCTGTCGGTCTCTGTCGGGCCCTGTCGGTCTCTGTCGGGCCCTGTCGGGCTCTGTCGGGCTCTGTCAGGTCCTGTCGGGCCCTGTCGGGCCCTGTCGGGCCCTGTCGGGCTCTGTCGGGCCCTGTCGGGCCCTGTCGGGCCCTGTCGGGCCCTGGCGGGCCCTGGCGGGCTCTGGCGGGCTCTGTCGGGCTCTGTCGGGCCCTGTCGGGCCCTGTCGGGCTCTGGCGGGCTCTGTCGGGCTCTGTCGGGCTCTGTCGGGCTCTGTCGGGCCCTGTCGGGCTCTGTCGGGCCCTGTCGGGCCCTGTCGGGCTCTGTCGGGCTCTGTCGGGCTCTGTCGGGCTCTGTCGGGCTCTGTCCGGCTCTGTCGGGCTCTGTTGGGCTCTGTCGGGCTCTACTGGGCTCTGTCGGGCTCTGTCGGGCTCTGTCGGGCTCTGTCGGGCTCTGTCGGGCTCTACTGGGCCCTGTCGGGCTCTGTCGGGCTCTGTCGGGCCCTGTCGGGCTCTACTGGGCTCTGTCGGGTTCTGTCGGGCTCTGTCGGGTTCTGTCGGGCTCTGTCGGGTCCTCTTGGGCCCTGTCGGGCTCTGTCGGGCTCTGTCGGGCTCTGTCGGGCTCTGTCGGGCTCTGTCGGGCTCTGTCGGGCTCTCCTGGGCCCTGTCGGGCCCTGTCGGGCTCTGTCGGGCTCTGTCGGGCTCTGTCGGGCTCTGTCGGGCTCTGTCGGGCTCTGTCGGGCTCTGTCGGGCTCTGTCGGGTTCTACTGGGCTCTACTGGGCCCTGTCGGGCTCTGTCGGGCTCTGTCGGGCTCTGTCGGGCTCTGTCGGGCTCTACTGGGCTCTGTCGGGTTCTGTCGGGCCCTGTCGGGCCCTGTCGGGCCCTGTCGGGCCCTGTCGGGCTCTGTCGGGCTCTACTGGGCTCTGTCGGGCTCTGTCGGGTTCTGTCGGGCCCTGTCGGGCCCTGTCGGGCCCTGTCGGGCCCTGTCGGGCTCTGTCGGGCCCTGTCGGGCCCTGTCGGGCCCTGTCGGGCCCTGTCGAGCCCTGTCGGGCCCTGTCGGGCCCTGTCGGGCCCTGTCGGGCTCTGTCGGGCTCTGTCGGGCTCTGTCGGGCTCTGTCGGGCTCTACTGGGCTCGGTCGGGCTCGGTCGGGCTCTGTCGGGCCCTGTCGGGCTCTGTCGGGCCCTGTCGGGCTCTGTCGGGCTCTGTCGGGCTCTGTCGGGCTCTACTGGACCCTGTCGGGCTCTGTCGGGCCCTGTCGGGCCCTGTCGGGCTCTGTCGGGCTCTGTCGGGCTCTACTGGGCCCTGTCGGGCCCTGTCGGGCTCTGTCGGGTCCTGTCGGGCTCTGTCGGGCCCTGTCGAGCTCTACTGGGCTCTGTCGGGCTCTGTCGGGCTCTGTCGGGCTCTGTCGGGCTCTGTCGGGCCCTGTCGGGCCCTGTCGGGCTCTGTCGGGCCCTGTCGGGCCCTGTCGGGCTTTGTCGGGCTCTGTCGGGCTCTGTCGGGCTCTGTCGGGCTGTACTGGGCCCTGTCGGGCTGTACTGGGCCCTGTCGGGCTCTGTCGGGCTCTGTCGGGCCCTGTCGGGCCCTGTCGGTCTCTGTCGGGCCCTGTCGGGCTCTGTCGGGCTCTGTCAGGTCCTGTCGGGCTCTGTCGCGCCCTGTCGGGCCCTGTCGGGCTCTGTCGGGCCCTGTCGGGCCCTGGCGGGCCCTGGCGGGCTCTGGCGGGCTCTGTCGGGCTCTGTCGGGCCCTGTCGGGCCCTGTCGGGCCCTGTCGGGCTCTGGCGGGCTCTGTCGGGCTCTGTCGGGCCCTGTCGGGCCCTGTCGGGCCCTGTCGGGCTCTGTCGGGCCCTGTCGGGCTCTGTCGGGCTCTGTCGGGCTCTGTCGGGCTCTGTCGGGCTCTGTCGGGCTCTGTCGGGCTCTGTCGGGCTCTACTGGGCTCTGTCGGGCTCTGTCGGGCTCTGTCGGGCTCTGTCGGGCTCTACTGGGCCCTGTCGGGCTCTGTCGGGCTCTGTCGGGCCCTGTCGGGCTCTACTGGGCTCTGTCGGGTTCTGTCGGGCTCTGTCGGGTTCTGTCGGGCTCTGTCGGGTCCTCTTGGGCCCTGTCGGGCTCTGTCGGGCTCTGTCGGGCTCTGTCGGGCTCTGTCGGGCTCTGTCGGGCTCTGTCGGGCTCTCCTGGGCCCTGTCGGGCCCTGTCGGGCTCTGTCGGGCTCTGTCGGGCTCTGTCGGGCTCTGTCGGGCTCTGTCGGGCCCTGTCGGGCTCTACTGGGCTCTGTCGGGTTCTGTCGGGCTCTGTCGGGTTCTGTCGGGCTCTGTCGGGTCCTCTTGGGCCCTGTCGGGCTCTGTCGGGCCCTGTCGGGCTCTGTCGGGCTCTGTCGGGCTCTGTCGGGCTCTGTCGGGCTCTGTCGGGCTCTGTCGGGCTCTGTCGGGTTCTACTGGGCTCTACTGGGCCCTGTCGGGCTCTGTCGGGCTCTGTCGGGCTCTGTCGGGCTCTGTCGGGCTCTGTCGGGCTCTACTGGGCTCTGTCGGGTTCTGTCGGGCCCTGTCGGGCCCTGTCGGGCTCTGTCGGGCTCTGTCGGGCTCTGTCGGGCTCTACTGGGCTCTGTCGGGCTCTGTCGGGTTCTGTCGGGCCCTGTCGGGCCCTGTCGGGCCCTGTCGGGCCCTGTCGGGCTCTGTCGGGCTCTGTCGGGCCCTGTCGGGCCCTGTCGGGCCCTGTCGAGCCCTGTCGGGCCCTGTCGGGCCCTGTCGGGCTCTGTCGGGCTCTGTCGGGCTCTGTCGGGCTCTGTCGGGCCCTGTCGGGCTCTGTCGGGCTCTGTCGGGCTCTACTGGACCCTGTCGGGCTCTGTCGGGCTCTGTCGGGCTCTGTCGGGCTCTGTCGGGCCCTGTCGGGCCCTGTCGGGCTCTGTCGGGCCCTGTCGGGCTCTGTCGGGCCCTGTCGGTGCTCTGTCGGGCTATACTGGGCCCTGTCGGGCCCTGTCGGGCCCTGTCGGGCCCTGTCGGGCCCTGTCGGGCTCTGTCGGGCTCTGTCGGGCTCTGTCGGGCTCTGTCGAGCTCTACTGGGCCCTGTCGGGCTCTGTCGGGCTCTGTCGGGCCCTGTCGGTCTCTGTCGGGCCCTGTCGGGCTCTGTCGGGCTCTGTCGGGCCCTGTCGGTCTCTGTCGGTCTCTGTCGGGCCCTGTCGGGCTCTGTCGGTCTCTGTCGGGCCCTGTCGGGCTCTGTCGGGCTCTGTCGGGCTCTGTCGGGCTCTGTCGGGCTCTGTCGGGCTCTGTCTGGCCCTGTCGGGCTCTGTCGGGCTCTGTCGGGCTCTACTGGACCCTGTCGGGCTCTGTCGGGCCCTGTCGGGCTCTGTCGGGCTCTGTCGGGCCCTGTCGGGCCCTGTCGGGCCCTGTCGGGCTCTGTCGGGCCCTGTCGGGCTCTGTCGGGCTATACTGGGCCCTGTCGGGCCCTGTCGGGCCCTGTCGGGCTCTGTCGGGCCCTGTCGGGCTTTGTCGGGCTCTGTCGGGCTCTGTCGGGCTCTGTCGGGCTGTACTGGGCCCTGTCTGGCTCTGTCGGGCTCTGTCGGGCCCTGTCGGTCTCTGTCGGGCCCTGTCGGGCTCTGTCGGGCTCTGTCGGGCTCTGTCGGGCTCTACTGGGCCCTGTCGGGCTCTGTCGGGCTCTGTCGGGCTCTGTCGGGCTCTACTGGGCCCTGTCGGGCCCTGTCGGGCCCTGTCGGGCTCTGTCGGGCTCTGTCGGGTTCTGTCGGGCTCTGTCGGGTCCTGTCGGGCCCTGTCTAGCTCTGTCGGGCTCTGTCGGGCTCTGTCGGGCCCTGTCGGGCCCTGTCGGGCCCTTTCGGGCCCTGTTGGGCCCTGTTGGGCCCTGTCGGGCCCTGTTGGGCCCTGTCGGGCTCTGTCGGGCTCTGTCGGGCTCTGTCGGGCTCTGTCGGGCTCTACTGGGCCCTGTCGGGCCCTGTCGGGCCCTGTCGGGCTCTGTCGGGCTCTGTCGGGCTCTGTCGGGCTCTACTGGTCTCTGTCGGGCCCTGTCGGGCCCTGTCGGGCTCTGTCGGGCTCTGTCGGGCTCTTTCGGGCCCTGTCGGGCCCTGTCGGGCTCTGTCGGGCTCTACTGGGCCCTGTCGGGCCCTGTCGGGCTCTGTCGGGCTCTGTCGAGCTCTACTTGGCTCTGTCGGGCCCTGTCGGGCCCTGTCGGGCTCTGTCGGGCTCTGTCGGGCCCTGTCGGGCCCTGTCGGGCCCTGTCGGGCCCTGTCGGGCTCTGTCGGGCTCTGTCGGGCCCTGTCGGGCTCTGTCAGGCTCTACTGGGTCCTGTCGGGCCCTGTCGGGCTCTGTCGAGCTCTACTGGGCCCTGTCGGGCCCTGTCGGGCCCTGTCGGGCCCTGTCGGGCTCTGTCGGGCTCTGTCGGGCTCTGTCGGGCTCTGTCGGGCTCTACTGGGCCCTGTCGGGCCCTGTCGGGCCCTGTCGGGCCCTGTCGGGCCCTGTCGGGCTCTGTCGGGCCCTGTCGGGCTCTGTCGGGCTCTGTCGGGCTCTGTCGGGCTCTGTCGGGCTCTGTCGGGCTCTACTGGGCTCTGTCGGGCTCTACTGGGCCCTGTCGGGCCCTGTCGGGCTCTGTCGGGCCCTGTCGGGCTCTGTCGGGCTCTACTGGGCCCTGTCGGGCCCTGTCGGGCCCTGTCGGGCTCTGTCGGGCTCTGTCGGGCTCTGTCGGGCTCTACTGGGCTCTGTCGGGCCCTGTCGGGCCCTGTCGGGCCCTGTCGGGCTCTGTCGGGCTCTGTCGGGCTCTGTCGGGCTCTGTCGGACTCAACTGGTCTCTGTCGGGCTCTGTCGGGCTCTGTCGGGCTCTGTCGGGCTCTACTGGGCTCTACTGGGCTCTGTCGGGCTCTGTCGGTCCCTGTCGGTCCCTGTCGGTCCCTGTCGGTCCCTGTCGGTCCCTGTCGGTCCCTGTCGGTCCCTGTCGGGCTCTGTCGGGCTCTGTCGGGCTCTGTCGGGCTGTACTGGGCTCTGTCGGGCTCTCTCGGGTTCTGTCGGGTTCTGTCGGGCTCTGTCGGGCTCTGTCAGGCTCTGTCGGGCTCTACTGGGCTCTACTGGGCTCTGTCGGGCTCTGTCGGGCTCTACTGGGCTCTGTCGGGCCGTGTCGGGCCCTGTCGGGCCCTGTCGGGCCCTGTCGGGCTCTGTCGGGCTCTGTCGGGCTCTGTCGGGCTCTGTCGGGCTCTGTCGGGCTCTACTGGGCTCTGTTGGGCTTGGTCGGTCCCTGTCGGGCTCTGTCGTGCTCTGTCGGGCTCTGTCCGGCTCTGTCGGGCTCTACTGGTCTCTGTCGGGCCCTGTCGGGCCCTGTCGGGCTCTATCGTGCTCTGTCGAGCTCTACTGGGCCCTGTCGGGCTCTGTCGGGCCCTGTCGGGCTCTGTCGGGCCCTGTCCGGGCTCTGTCGGGCTCTTTCGGGCTCTGTCGGGCTCTACTGGGCTCTGTCGGGCCCTGTCGGGCTCTGTCGGGTTCTGTCGGGCTCTGTCGGGCTCTGTCGGGCCCTGTCGGGCCCTGTCGGGCTCTGTCAGGCCCTGTCGGGCTCTGTCGGGCTCTACTGGGCCCTGTCGGGCTCTGTCGGGCCCTGTCGGGCCCTGTCGGGCTCTGTCGGGCTCTGTCGAGCTCTACTGGGCTCTGTCGGGCCCTGTCGGGCCCTGTCGGGCTCTGTCGGGCTCTGTCGGGCTCTGGCGGGCTCTGTCGGGTTCTACTGGGCCCTGTCGGCCCCTGTCGGGCTCTGTCGGGCTCTGTCGGGCCCTGTCGGGCTCTACTGGGCTTTGTCGGGCTCTGTCGGGCCCTGTCGGGCCCTGTCGGGCCCTGTCGGGCTTTGTGGGGCCCTGTCGTTCCCTGTCGTTCCCTGTCGGGCCCTGTCGGGCTCTGTCGGGCTCTGTCGGGCTCTGTCGGGCTCTGTCGGGCTCTGTCGGGCTCTACTGGGCTCTGTCGGTCTCTGTCGGTCTCTGTCGGTCTCTGTCGGTCTCTGTCGGTCTCTGTCGGTCTCTGTCGGGCCCTGTCGGGCCCTGTCGGGCCCTGTCGGGCTCTGTCGGGCTCTGTCGGGCCCTGTCGGGCCCTGTCGGGCCCTGTCGAGCTCTGTCGGGCTCTGTCGGGCTCTGTCGGGCTCTGTCGGGCCCTGTCGGGCTCTGTCGGGCTCTGTCGGGCTCTATTGGGCTCTGTCGGGTTCTACTGGGCTCTACTGGGCCCTGTCGGGCTCTGTCGGGTTCTGTCGGGCTCTGTCGGGCTCTGTCGGGCTCTGTCGGGCCCTGTCGGGCTCTGTCGGGCTCTGTCGGGCTCTGTCGGGCCCTGTCGGGCCCTGTCGGGCTCTGTCGGGCTCTGTCGGGCTCTATTGGGCTCTGTCGGGTTCTACTGGGCTCTACTGGGCTCTGTCGGGCTCTGTCGGGCTCTGTCGGGCTCTGTCGGGCCCTGTCGGGCTCTGTCGGGCTCTACTGGGCCCTGTCGGGCTCTGTCGGGCCCTGTCGGGCCCTGTCGGGCTCTGTCGGGCTCTGTCGAGCTCTACTGGGCTCTGTCGGGCTCTGTCGGGCCCTGTCGGGCCCTGTCGGGCTCTGTCGGGCTCTGTCGAGCTCTACTGGGCCCTGTCGGGCTCTGTCGGGCTCTGTCGGGCTCTGTCGGGCCCTGTCGGGCCCTGTCGGGCCCTGTCGGGCCCTGTCGGGCCCTGTCGGGCTCTGTCGGGCCCTGTCGGGCCCTGTCGGGCCCTGTCGGGCTCTGTCGGGCTCTGTCGAGCTCTACTGGGCCCTGTCGGGCCCTGTCGGGCCCTGTCGGGCCCTGTCGAGCTCTGTCGGGCTCTGTCGGGCCCTGTCGGGCCCTGTCGGGCCCTGTCGGGCTCTGTCGGGCTCTGTCGGGCTCTGTCGGGCTCTACTCGGCCCTGTCGGGCTCTGTCGGGCTCTGTCGGGCTCTGTCGGGCTCTGTCGGGCTCTGTCGGGTTCTGTCGGGATCTGCCGGGCTCTGTCGGGCTCTACTGGGCTCTGTCGGGCTCTGTTGGGCTCTACTGGGCCCTGTCGGGCTCTGTCAGGCACTGTCCGGCTCTACTGGGCCCTGTCGGGCCCTGTCGGGCTCTGTCAGGCTCTGTCGAGCTCTACTGGGGTCTGTCGGGCTCTACTGGGCTCTACTGGGCCCTGTCGGGCTCTGTCGGGCTCTGTCGGGCTCTGTCGGGATCTAATAGGCTCTGTCGGGCTCTGTCGGTCTCTGTCGGGCTCTGTCGATCTCTACTGGGCCCTGTCGGGCTCTGTCGGGCTCTGTCGGGCTCTACTGGGCCCTGTCGGTCCCTGTCGGGCTCTGTCGGGCTCTACTGGGCTAAACTGGGCTCTGTCGGGCCCTGTCGGGCCCTGTCGGGCTCTGTCGGGCTCTGTCGGGCTCTGTCGGGCTCTACTGGGCTCTACTGTTCCCTGTCGGGCCCTGTCGGGCTCTGTCGGGCTCTGTCGGGCTCTGTCGGGCTCTGTCGGGCTCTGTCGGGCTCTGTCGGGCTCTACTGGGCTCTGTCGGGCTCTGTCGGGCTCTGTCGGGCTCTGTCGGGCTCTGTCGGGCTCTACTGGGCCCTGTCGGGCCCTGTCGGGCTCTGTCGGGCTCTGTCGGGCTCTACTGGGCCCTGTCGGGCTCTGTCGCTCGGCTCTGTCGGGCTCTGTCGGGCTCTGTCGGGCTCTACTGGGCCCTGTCGGGCTCTGTCGGGCCCTGTCGGGCTCTGTCGGGCTCTACTGGGCCCTGTCGGGCTCTGTCGGGCTCTGTCGGGCTCTGTCGGGCCCTGTCGGGCCCTGTCGGGCTCTGTCGGGCTCTGTCGGGCTCTACTGGGCCCTGTCGGGCTCTGTCGGGCCCTGTCGGGCTCTGTCGGGCTCTGTCGGGCCCTGTCGGGCCCTGTCGGGCCCTGTCGGGCTCTGTCGGGCTCTGTCGGGCTCTGTCGGGCTCTACTGGGCTAAACTGGGCTCTGTCGGGCTCTGTCGGGCTCTGTCGGGCTCTACTGGGCTCTGTCGGGCTCTGTCGGGCTCTGTCGGGCTCTGTCGGGCTCTGTCGGGCTCTACTGGGCCCTGTCGGGCTCTGTCGGGCTCTGTCGGGCCCTGTCGGGCCCTGTCGGCCTCTGTCGGCCTCTGTCGGGCTCTGTCGAGCTCTGTCGGGCTCTGTCGGGCTCTGTCGGGCCCTGTCGGGCCCTGTCGGGCTCTGTCGGGGTCTGGCGGGCTCTGTCGTGCCCTGTCGGGCTCTGTCGGGCTCTGTCGGGCTCTGTCGGGCTCTGTCGGGCTCTGTCGGGCCCTGTCGGGCCCTGTCGGGCTCTGTCGGCCCTGTCGGGCTCTACTGGGCCCTGTCGGGCCCTGTCGGGCTCTGTCGGGCCCTGTCGGGCTCTGTCGGGCCCTGTCGAGCTCTACTGGGCTCTGTCGGGCTCTGTCGGGCTCTGTCGGGCCTGTCGGGCTCTGTCGGGCTCTGTCGGGCTCTGTCGGGCTCTACTGGGCCCTGTCGGGCCCTGTCGGGCCCTGTCGGGCTTTGTCGGGCTTTGTCGGGCTCTGTCGGGCTCTGTCGGGCTCTGTCGGGCTCTGTCGGGGCTTACTGGGCCCTGTCGGGCTGTACTGGGCCCTGTCGGGCTCTGTCGGGCCCTGTCGGTCTCTGTCGGGCCCTGTCGGTCTCTGTCGGGCCCTGTCGGGCTCTGTCGGGCTCTGTCGGGCTCTGTCGGGCCCTGTCGGGCCCTGTCGGGCCCTGTCGGGCCCTGTCGGGCTCTGTCGGGCTCTGTCGGGCTCTGTCGGGCTCTGTCGGGCTCTGTCGGGTTCTACTGGGCTCTACTGGGCCCTGTCGGGCTCTGTCGGGCTCTGTCGGGCTCTGTCGGCTCTGTCGGGCTCTGTTGGGCTCTGTCGGGCTCTACTGGGCTCTGTCGGGCTCTGTCGGGCCCTGGCGGGCTCTGTCGGGCTCTGTCGGGCTCTACTGGGCCCTGTCGGGCTCTGTCGGGCTCTGTCGGGCCCTGTCGGGCTCTGTCGGGATCTGTCGGGCTCTACTGGGCTCTGTCGGGCTCTGTCGGGTTCTGTCGGGCTCTGTCGGGTCCTCTTGGGCCCTGTCGGGCTCTGTCGGGCTCTGTCGGGCTCTGTCGGGCTCTGTCGGGCTCTGTCGGGCTCTACTGGGCTCGGTCGGGCTCGGTCGGGCCCTGTCGGGCTCTGTCGGGCTCTGTCGGGCTCTGTCGGGCTCTGTGGGGCTCTACTGGTCTCTGTCGGGCCCTGTCGGGCCCTGTCGGGCTCTGTCGGGCTCTGTCGGGCTCTACTGGGCCCTGTCGGGCCCTGTCGGGCTCTGTCGGGCTCTGTCGAGCTCTACTGGGCTCTGTCGGGCCCTGTCGGGCTCTGTCGGGCCCTGTCGGGCTCTGTCGGGCTCTACTGGGCCCTGTCGGGCCCTGTCGGGCCCTGTCGGGCCCTGTCGGGCTCTGTCGAGCTCTACTGGGCTCTGTCGGGCCATGTCGGGCTCTGTCGGGCTCTGTCGGGCTCTGTCGGGCTCTGGTGGGCTCTGTCGGGCTCTACTGGGCCCTGTCGGGCCCTGTCGGGCTCTGTCGGGCTCTGTCGGGCCCTGTCGGGCCCTGTCGGGCCCTGTCGGGCTTTGTCGGGCTCTGTCGGGCTCTGTCGGGCCCTGTCGGGCTCTGTCGGGCTCTGTCGGGCTCTGTCGGGCTCTACTGTGCTCTGTCGGGTTCTGTCGGGTTCTGTCGGGCTCTGTCGGGCTCTGTCGGGCCCTGTCGAGCTCTGTCGGGCTCTGTCGGGCTCTACTGGGCTCTGTCGGGCTCTGTCGGGTTCTGTCGGGCTCTGTCGGGCCCTGTCGGGCCCTGTCGGGCTCTGTCGGGCTCTGTCGGGCCCTGTCGGGCCCTGTCGGGCCCTGTCGGGCTCTGTCGGGCTCTGTCGGGCTCTGTCGGGCTCTGTCGGGCTCTGTCGGGCTCTACTGGGCTCTGTCGGGCCCTGTCGGGCCCTGTCGGGCCCTGTCGGGCTCTGTCGGGCCCTGTCGGGCCCTGTCGGGCTCTGTCGGGCTCTGTCGGGCTCTGTCGGGCTCTGTCGGGTTCTACTGGGCCCTGTCGGGCTCTGTCGGGCTCTGTCGGGCTCTGTCGGGCTCTGTCGGGCTCTGTCGGGCTCTATTGGGCTCGGTCGGGCTCGGTCGGGCCCTGTCGGGCTCTGTCGGGCTCTGTCGGGCTCTGTCGGGCTCTACTGGGCTCTGTCGGGCCCTGTCGGGCTCTGACGGGCCCTGTCGGGACCTGTCGGGCTCTGTCGGGCTCTGTCGGGCTCTACTGGGCCCTGTCGGGACCTGTCGGGCTCTGTCGAGCTCTGTCGGGCTCTGTCGGGCTCTGTCGGGCTCTGTCGGGCTCTGTCGGGCTCTACTGGGCTCTACTGTTCCCTGTCGGTCCCTGTCGGTCCCTGTCGGTCCCTGTCGGTACCTGTCGGTCCCTGTCGGGCTCTGTCGGGCTCTGTCGGGCTCTGTCGGGCTGTACTGGGCTCTGTCGGGCTCTCTCGGGTTCTGTCGGGTTCTGTCGGGCTCTGTCGGGCTCTGTCGGGCTCTACTGGGCTCTACTGGGCTCTGTCGGGCTCTGTCGGGCTCTACTGGGCTCTGTCGGGCCGTGTCGGGCCCTGTCGGGCCCTGTCGGGCCCTGTCGGGCTCTGTCGGGCTCTGTCGGGCTCTGTCGGGCTCTGTCGGGCTCTGTCGGGCTCTACTGGGCTCTGTTGGGCTTGGTCGGTCCCTGTCGGGCTCTGTCGTGCTCTGTCGGGCTCTGTCCGGCTCTGTCGGGCTCTACTGGTCTCTGTCGGGCCCTGTCGGGCCCTGTCGGGCTCTATCGTGCTCTGTCGAGCTCTACTGGGCCCTGTCGGGCTCTGTCGGGCTCTGTCGGGCCCTGTCGGGCTCTGTCGGGCTCTTTCGGGCTCTGTCGGGCTCTACTGGGCTCTGTCGGGCCCTGTCGGGCTCTGTCGGGCTCTGTCGGGCTCTGTCGGGCTCTGTCGGGCCCTGTCGGGCCCTGTCGGGCTCTGTCAGGCCCTGTCGGGCTCTGTCGGGCTCTACTGGGCCCTGTCGGGCTCTGTCGGGCCCTGTCGGGCCCTGTCGGGCTCTGTCGGGCTCTGTCGAGCTCTACTGGGCTCTGTCGGGCCCTGTCGGGCCCTGTCGGGCTCTGTCGGGCTCTGGCGGGCTCTGTCGGGTTCTACTGGGCCCTGTCGGCCCCTGTCGGGCTCTGTCGGGCTCTGTCGGGCCCTGTCGGGCTCTACTGGGCTTTGTCGGGCTCTGTCGGGCCCTGTCGGGCCCTGTCGGGCCCTGTCGGGCTTTGTGGGGCCCTGTGGTTCCCTGTCGGGCCCTGTCGGGCTCTGTCGGGCTCTGTCGGGCTCTGTCGGGCTCTGTCGGGCTCTACTGGGCTCTGTCGGTCTCTGTCGGTCTCTGTCGGTCTCTGTCGGTCTCTGTCGGTCTCTGTCGGGCCCTGTCGGGCCCTGTCGGGCCCTGTCGGGCTCTGTCGGGCTCTGTCGGGCTCTGTCGGGCCCTGTCGGGCCCTGTCGGGCTCTGTCGGGCTCTGTCGGGCTCTATTGGGCTCTGTCGGGTTCTACTGGGCTCTACTGGGCCCTGTCGGGCTCTGTCGGGTTCTGTCGGGCTCTGTCGGGTTCTGTCGGGCTCTGTCGGGCCCTGTCGGGCTCTGTCGGGCCCTGTCGGGCCCTGTCGGGCCCTGTCGGGCTCTGTCGGGCTCTGTCGGGCTCTATTGGGCTCTGTCGGGTTCTACTGGGCTCTACTGGGCTCTACTGGGCTCTGTCGGGCCCTGTCGGGCTCTGTCGGGCTCTGTCGGGCCCTGTCGGGCTCTGTCGGGCTCTACTGGGCCCTGTCGGGCTCTGTCGGGCCCTGTCGGGCCCTGTCGGGCTCTGTCGGGCTCTGTCGAGCTCTACTGGGCTCTGTCGGGCTCTGTTGGGCTCTACTGGGCCCTGTCGGGCTCTGTCGGGCACTGTCGGGCTCTACTGGGCCCTGTCGGGCCCTGTCGGGCTCTGTCAGGCTCTGTCGAGCTCTACTGGGCTCTGTCGGGCTCTACTGGGCTCTACTGGGCCCTGTCGGGCTCTGTCGGGCTCTGTCGGGCTCTGTCGGTCTCTGTCGGGCTCTGTCGATCTCTACTGGGCCCTGTCGGGCTCTGTCGGGCTCTGTCGGGCTCTACTGGGCCCTGTCGGTCCCTGTCGGGCTCTGTCGGGCTCTACTGGGCTAAACTGGGCTCTGTCGGGCCCTGTCGGGCCCTGTCGGGCTCTGTCGGGCTCTGTCGGGCTCTGTCGGGCTCTACTGGGCTCTGTCGGGCTCTGTCGGGCTCTGTCGGGCTCTACTGGGCTCTACTGTTCCCTGTCGGGCCCTGTCGGGCCCTGTCGGGCTCTGTCGGGCTCTGTCGGGCTCTGTCGGGCTCTGTCGGGCTCTGTCGGGCTCTGTCGGGCTCTACTGGGCTCTGTCGGGCTCTGTCGGGCTCTGTCGGGCTCTGTCGGGCTCTGTCGGGCTCTACTGGGCCCTGTCGGGCCCTGTCGGGCTCTGTTGGGCTCTGTCGGGCTCTACTGGGCCCTGTCGGGCTCTGTCGGGCTCTGTCGGGCTCTGTCGGGCTCTGTCGGGCTCTACTGGGCCCTGTCGGGCTCTGTCGGGCCCTGTCGGGCTCTGTCGGGCTCTACTGGGCCCTGTCGGGCTCTGTCGGGCTCTGTCGGGCTCTGTCGGGCTCTGTCGGGCCCTGTCGGGCCCTGTCGGGTTCTGTCGGGCTCTGTCGGGCTCTACTGGGCCCTGTCGGGCTCTGTCGGGCTCTGTCGGGCCCTGTCGGGCCCTGTCGGGCTCTGTCGGGCTCTGTCGGGCTCTGTCGGGCTCTACTGGGCTAAACTGGGCTCTGTCGGGCTCTGTCGGGCTCTGTCGGGCTCTGTCGGGCTCTACTGGGCTCTGTCGGGCTCTGTCGGGCTCTGTCGGGCTCTGTCGGGCTCTACTGGGCCCTGTCGGGCCCTGTCGGGCTCTGTCGGGGTCTGGCGGGCTCTGTCGTGCCCTGTCGGGCTCTGTCGGGCTCTGTCGGGCTCTGTCGGGCCCTGTCGGGCCCTGTCGGGCTCTGTCGGGCTCTGTCGGGCCCTGTCGGGCTCTACTGGGCCCTGTCGGGCCCTGTCGGGCTCTGTCGGGCCCTGTCGGGCTCAGTCGGGCCCTGTCGAGCTCTACTGGGCTCTGTCGGGCTCTGTCGGGCCCTGTCGGGCCCTGTCGGGCTCTGTCGGGCTCTGTCGGGCTCTGTCGGGCTCTGTCGGGCTCTACTGGGCCCTGTCGGGCCCTGTCGGGCCCTGTCGGGCTTTGTCGGGCTTTGTCGGGCTCTGTCGGGCTCTGTCGGGCTCTGTCGGGCTGTACTGGGCCCTGTCGGGCTGTACTGGGCCCTGTCGGGCTCTGTCGGGCCCTGTCGGTCTCTGTCGGGCCCTGTCGGTCTCTGTCGGGCCCTGTCGGGCTCTGTCGGGCTCTGTCAGGTCCTGTCGGGCTCTGTCGGGCCCTGTCGGGCCCTGTCGGGCTCTGTCGGGCTCTGTCGGGCTCTGTCGGGCTCTGTCGGGCTCTGTCGGGCTCTGTCGGGTTCTACTGGGCTCTACTGGGCCCTGTCGGGCTCTGTCGGGCTCTGTCGGGCTCTGTCGGGCTCTGTCGGGCTCTGTCGGGCTCTACTGGGCTCTGTCGGGCTCTGTCGGGCTCTGTCGGGCTCTGTCGGGCTCTGTCGGGTTCTGTCGGGCTCTGTCGGGCTCTGTCGGGCTCTGTCGGGCTCTGTCGGGCTCTGTCGGGCTCTGTCGGGCTCTACTGGGCCCTGTCGGGCTCTGTCGGGCTCTGTCGGCTCTACTGGGCTCTGTCGGGCTCTGTCGGGTTCTGTCGGGCTCTGTCGGGTCCTCTTGGGCCCTGTCGGGCTCTGTCGGGCTCTGTCGGGCTCTGTCGGGCTCTGTCGGGCTCTGTCGGGCTCTGTCGGGCTCTGTCGGGCTCTCCTGGGCCCTGTCGGGCCCTGTCGGGCCCTGTCGGGCCCTGTCGGGCCCTGTCGGGCTCTGTCGGGCTCTGTCGGGCTCTGTCGGGCTCTGTCGGGCTCTGTCGGGCTCTGTCGGGTTCTACTGGGCTCTACTGGGCCCTGTCGGGCTCTGTCGGGCTCTGTCGGGCTCTGTCGGGCTCTGTCGGGTTCTGTCGGGCCCTGTCGGGCCCTGTCGGGCCCTGTCGGGCCCTGTCGGGCCCTGTCGGGCCCTGTCGGGCTCTGTCGGGCTCTGTCGGGCCCTGTCGGGCCCTGTCGAGCCCTGTCGGGCCCTGTCGGGCCCTGTCGGGCCCTGTCGGGCTCTGTCGGGCTCTGTCGGGCTCTGTCGGGCTCTGTCGGGCTCTACTGGGCTCTGTCGGGCTCGGTCGGGCCCTGTCGGGCTCTGTCGGGCTCTGTCGGGCTCTACTGGGCCCTGTCGGGCCCTGTCGGGCCCTGTCGGGCTCTGTCGGGCTCTACTGGGCCCTGTCGGGCCCTGTCGGGCTCTGTCGGGCCCTGTCGGGCTCTGTCGGGCTCTGTCGGGCCCTGTCGGGCCCTGTCGGGCCCTGTCGGGCCCTGTCGGGCCCTGTCGGGCTCTGTCGGGCTCTACTGGGCCCTGTCGGGCTCTGTCGGGCTCTGTCGAGCTCTACTGGGCCCTGTCGGGCCCTGTCGGACCCTGTCGGGCTCTGTCGGGCCCTGTCGGGCCCTGTCGGGCTCTGCCGGGCTCTGTCGGGCTCTACTGGACCCTGTCGGGCCCTGTCGGGCCCTGTCGGGCCCTGTCGGGCCCTGTCGGGCTCTGTCGGGCTCTGTCGGGCTCTGTCGGGCTCTGTCGGGCTCTGTCGGGCCCTGTCGGGCTCTGTCGGGCTATACTGGGTCCTGTCGGGCCCTGTCGGGCCCTGTCGGGCTCTGTCGGGCCCTGTCGGGCTCTGTCGGGCTCTGTCGAGCTCTACTGGGCCCTGTCGGGCTCTGTCGGGCTCTGTCGGGCTCTGTCGGGCTCTGTCGAGCCTCAACTGGGCCCTGTCGGGCCCTGTCGGGCTCTGTCGGGCCCTGTCGGGCCCTGTCGGGCTTTGTCGGGCTCTGTCGGGCTCTGTCGGGCTCTGTCGGGCTGTACTGGGCCCTGTCGGGCTCTGTCGGGCTCTGTCGGGCCCTGTCGGTCTCTGTCGGGCCCTGTCGGGCTCTGCCGGGCTCTGTCGGGCTCTGTCGGGCTCTACTGGGCCCTGTCGGGCTCTGTCGGGCTCTGTCGGGCCCTGTCGGGCCCTGTCGGGCCCTGTCGGGCCCTGTCGGGCTCTGTCGGGCTCTGTCGGGTTCTGTCGGGCTCTGTCAGGTCCTGTCGGGCCCTGTCTAGCTCTGTCGGGCCCTGTCGGGCCCTGTCGGGCCCTGTCGGGCCCTGTCGGGCCCTGTCGGGCTCTGTCGGGCTCTGTCGGGCTCTGTCGGGCTCTGTCGGGCTCTGTCGGGCTCTACTGGGCCCTGTCGGGCCCTGTCGGGCTCTGTCGGGCTCTGTCGGGCTCTACTGGGCCCTGTCGGGCTCTGTCGGGCTCTGTCGGGCCCTGTCGGGCCCTGTCGGGCCCTGTCGGGCCCTGTCGGGCTCTGTCGGGCTCTGTCGAGCTCTACTGGGCTCTGTCGGGCCCTGTCGGGCCCTGTCGGGCCCTGTCGGGCCCTGTCGAGCTCTGTCGGGCTCTGTCGGGCCCTGTCGGGCCCTGTCGGGCCCTGTCGGGCCCTGTCGGGCTCTGTCGGGCTCTGTCGGGCTCTGTCGGGCTCTACTCGGCCCTGTCGGGCTCTGTCGGGCTCTGTCGGGCTCTGTCGGGCTCTGTCGGGCTCTACTGGGCTCTGTCGGACTCTGTCGGGTTCTGTCGGGATCTGCCGGGCTCTGTCGGGCTCTACTGGGCTCTGTCGGGCTCTGTTGGGCTCTACTGGGCCCTGTCGGGCCCTGTCGGGCTCTGTCGGGCTCTGTCGGGCACTGTCGGGCTCTACTGGGCCCTGTCGGGCCCTGTCGGGCTCTGTCGGGCTCTGTCGAGCTCTACTGGGCTCTGTCGGGCTCTACTGGGCTCTACTGGGCCCTGTCGGGCTCTGTCGGGCTCTGTCGGGCTCTGTCGGGATCTAATAGGCTCTGTCGGGCTCTGTCGGTCTCTGTCGGGCTCTGTCGATCTCTACTGGGCCCTGTCGGGCTCTGTCGGGCTCTGTCGGGCTCTACTGGGCCCTGTCGGTCCCTGTCGGGCTCTGTCGGGCTCTGTCGGGCTCTGTCGGGCTCTGTCGGGCTCTGTCGGGCTCTGTCGGGCTCTACTGGGCCCTGTCGGGCCCTGTCGGGCTCTGTCGGGCTCTGTCGGGCTCTGTCGGGCTCTACTGGGCCCTGTCGGGCCCTGTCGGGCTCTGTCGGGCTCTGTCGGGCTCTGTCGGGCTCTACTGGGCCCTGTCGGGCTCTGTCGGGCCCTGTCGGGCTCTGTCGGGCTCTACTGGGCCCTGTCGGGCTCTGTCGGGCTCTGTCGGGCCCTGTCGGGCCCTGTCGGGCCCTGTCGGGCCCTGTCGGGCTCTGTCGGGCTCTACTGGGCCCTGTCGGGCCCTGTCGGGCCCTGTCGGGCCCTGTCGGGCTCTGTCGGGCTCTGTCGGGCTCTACTGGGCTAAACTGGGCTCTGTCGGGCCCTGTCGGGCTCTGTCGGGCTCTGTCGGGCTCTACTGGGCTCTGTCGGGCTCTGTCGGGCTCTGTCGGGCTCTGTCGGGCTCTGTCGGGCTCTACTGGGCCCTGTCGGGCCCTGTCGGGCCCTGTCGGGCCCTGTCGGCCTCTGTCGGGCTCTGTCGAGCTCTGTCGGGCTCTGTCGGGCTCTGTCGGGCTCTGTCGGGCCCTGTCGGGCCCTGTCGGGCTCTGTCGGGGTCTGGCGGGCTCTGTCGGGCTCTACCGGGCCCTGTCGGGCTCTGTCGGGCCCTGTCGGGCCCTGTCGGGCCCTGTCGGGCTCTGTCGGGCTCTGTCGGGCTCTGTCGGGCTCTACTGGGCCCTGTCGGGCCCTGTCGGGCCCTGTCGGGCTCTGTCGGGCTCTACTGGGCCCTGTCGGGCTCTGTCGGGCTCTGTCGGGCCCTGTCGGGCCCTGTCGGGCTCTGTCGGGCTCTGTCGGGCTCTGTCGGGCTCTACTGGGCCCTGTCGGGCTCTGTCGGGCTCTGTCGGGCTCTACTGGGCCCTGTCGGGCTCTACTGGGCCCTGTCGGGCTCTGTCGGGCCCTGTCGGGCCCTGTCGGGCCCTGTCGGGCCCTGTCGGGCTCTGTCGGGCTCTGTCGAGCTCTACTGGGCCCTGTCGGGCCCTGTCGGGCTCTGTCGGGCCCTGTCGAGCTCTGTCGGGCTCTGTCGGGCCCTCTCGGGCCCTGTCGGGCCCTGTCGGGCTCTGTCGGGCTCTGTCGGGCTCTGTCGGGCTCTACTCGGCCCTGTCGGGCTCTGTCGGGCTCTGTCGGGCTCTGTCGGGCTCTGTCGGGCTCTGTCGGGTTCTGTCGGGATCTGCCGGGCTCTGTCGGGCTCTACTGGGCTCTGTCGGGCTCTGTTGGGCTCTACTGGGCCCTGTCGGGCTCTGTCGGGCACTGTCGGGCTCTACTGGGCCCTGTCGGGCCCTGTCGGGCTCTGTCAGGCTCTGTCGAGCTCTACTGGGCTCTGTCGGGCTCTACTGGGCTCTACTGGGCCCTGTCGGGCTCTGTCGGGCTCTGTCGGGCTCTGTCGGGATCTAATAGGCTCTGTCGGGCTCTGTCGGTCTCTGTCGGGCTCTGTCGATCTCTACTGGGCCCTGTCGGGCTCTGTCGGGCTCTGTCGGGCTCTACTGGGCCCTGTCGGTCCCTGTCGGGCTCTGTCGGGCTCTACTGGGCTAAACTGGGCTCTGTCGGGCCCTGTCGGGCTCTGTCGGGCTCTGTCGGGCTCTGTCGGGCTCTGTCGGGCTCTACTGGGCTCTGTCGGGCTCTGTCGGGCTCTGTCGGGCTCTACTGGGCTCTACTGTTCCCTGTCGGGCCCTGTCGGGCCCTGTCGGGCTCTGTCGGGCTCTGTCGGGCTCTGTCGGGCTCTGTCGGGCTCTGTCGGGCTCTGTCGGGCTCTACTGGGCTCTGTCGGGCTCTGTCGGGCTCTGTCGGGCTCTGTCGGGCTCTGTCGGGCTCTGTCGGGCTCTGTCGGGCTCTACTGGGCCCTGTCGGGCTCTGTCGGGCTCTACTGGGCCCTGTCGGGCTCTACTGGGCCCTGTCGGGCTCTGTCGGGCTCTGTCGGGCTCTGTCGGGCTCTGTCGGGCTCTACTGGGCCCTGTCGGGCTCTGTCGGGCCCTGTCGGGCTCTGTCGGGCTCTACTGGGTCCTGTCGGGCTCTGTCGGGCCCTGTCGGGCTCTGTCGGGCCCTGTCGGGCCCTGTCGGGCTCTGTCGGGCTCTGTCGGGCTCTACTGGGCCCTGTCGGGCTCTGTCGGGCCCTGTCGGGCTCTGTCGGGCTCTGTCGGGCCCTGTCGGGCCCTGTCGGGCCCTGTCGGGCTCTGTCGGGCTCTGTCGGGCTCTACTGGGCTAAACTGGGCTCTGTCGGGCTCTGTCGGGCTCTACTGGGCTCTGTCGGGCTCTGTCGGGCTCTGTCGGGCTCTGTCGGGCTCTGTCGGGCTCTGTCGGGCTCTACTGGGCCCTGTCGGGCTCTGTCGGGCTCTGTCGGGCCCTGTCGGGCCCTGTCGGCCTCTGTCGGGCTCTGTCGAGCTCTGTCGGGCCCTGTCGGGCTCTGTCGGGCCCTGTCGGGCCCTGTCGGGCTCTGTCGGGGTCTGGCGGGCTCTGTCGGGCTCTGTCGGGCTCTGTCGGGCTCTGTCGGGCTCTGTCGGGCCCTGTCGGGCCCTGTCGGGCTCTGTCGGGCCCTGTCGGGCTCTACTGGGCCCTGTCGGGCCCTGTCGGGCTCTGTCGGGCCCTGTCGGGCTCTGTCGGGCCCTGTCGAGCTCTACTGGGCTCTGTCGGGCTCTGTCGGGCTCTGTCGGGCCCTGTCGGGCTCTGTCGGGCTCTGTCGGGCTCTGTCGGGCTCTACTGGGCCCTGTCGGGCCCTGTCGGGCCCTGTCGGGCTTTGTCGGGCTTTGTCGGGCTTTGTCGGGCTCTGTCGGGCTCTGTCGGGCTCTGTCGGGCTGTACTGGGCCCTGTCGGGCTGTACTGGGCCCTGTCGGGCCCTGTCGGTCTCTGTCGGGCCCTGTCGGTCTCTGTCGGGCCCTGTCGGGCTCTGTCGGGCTCTGTCAGGTCCTGTCGGGCTCTGTCGGGCCCTGTCGGGCCCTGTCGGGCCCTGTCGGGCCCTGTCGGGCTCTGTCGGGCTCTGTCGGGCTCTGTCGGGCTCTGTCGGGCTCTGTCGGGCTCTGTCGGGCTCTGTCGGGCTCTGTTGGGCTCTGTCGGGCTCTACTGGGCTCTGTCGGGCTCTGTCGGGCTCTGTCGGGCTCTGTCGGGCTCTACTGGGCCCTGTCGGGCTCTGTCGGGCTCTGTCGGGCCCTGTCGGGCCCTGTCGGGCTCTGTCGGGCTCTGTCGGGCTCTACTGGGCTCTGTCGGGCTCTGTCGGGTTCTGTCGGGCTCTGTCGGGTCCTCTTGGGCCCTGTCGGGCTCTGTCGGGCTCTGTCGGGCTCTGTCGGGCTCTGTCGGGCTCTGTCGGGCTCTGTCTGGCTCTGTCGGGCTCTCCTGGGCCCTGTCGGGCTCTGTCGGGCTCTGTCGGGCTCTGTCGGGCTCTGTCGGGCTCTGTCGGGCTCTGTCGGGTTCTACTGGGCTCTACTGGGCCCTGTCGGGCTCTGTCGGGCTCTGTCGGGCTCTGTCGGGCTCTACTGGGCTCTGTCGGGCTCTGTCGGGTTCTGTCGGGCTCTGTCGGGCCCTGTCGGGCCCTGTCGGGCTCTGTCGGGCTCTGTCGGGCTCTGTCGGGCCCTGTCGGGCCCTGTCGGGCCCTGTCGAGCCCTGTCGGGCCCTGTCGGGCCCTGTCGGGCCCTGTCGGGCTCTGTCGGGCTCTGTCGGGCTCTGTCGGGCTCTGTCGGGCTCTGTCGGGCTCTACTGGGCTCTGTCGGGCTCGGTCGGGCTCTGTCGGGCTCTGTCGGGCTCTGTCGGGCTCTACTGGGCTCTGTCGGGCCCTGTCGGGCCCTGTCGGGCCCTGTCGGGCTCTGTCGGGCTCTGTCGGGCTCTACTGGGCCCTGTCGGGCTCTGTCGGGCTCTGTCGGGCCCTGTCGGGCTCTGTCGGGCCCTGTCGGGCCCTGTCGGGCCCTGTCGGGCTCTGTCGGGCTCTGTCGGGCCCTGTCGGGCTCTGTCGGGCTATACTGGGCCCTGTCGGGCCCTGTCGGGCCCTGTCGGGCTCTGTCGGGCCCTGTCGGGCCCTGTCGGGCTCTGTCGGGCTCTGTCGGGCTCTACTGGACCCTGTCGGGCCCTGTCGGGCCCTGTCGGGCTCTGTCGGGCCCTGTCGGGCTCTGTCGGGCTCTGTCGGGCTCTGTCGGGCCCTGTCGGGCTCTGTCGGGCTATACTGGGCCCTGTCGGGCCCTGTCGGGCCCTGTCGGGCTCTGTCGGGCCCTGTCGGGCTCTGTCGGGCCCTGTCGGGCTCTGTCGAGCTCTACTGGGCCCTGTCGGGCTCTGTCGGGCTCTGTCGGGCTCTACTGGGCTCTGTCGGGCCCTGTCGGGCCCTGTCGGGCTCTGTCGGGCCCTGTCGGGCTCTGTCGGGCCCTGTCGGGCTCTGTCGAGCTCTACTGGGCCCTGTCGGGCTCTGTCGGGCTCTGTCGAGCTCTACTGGGCTCTGTCGGGCCCTGTCGGGCCCTGTCGGGCCCTGTCGGGCCCTGTCGGGCTCTACTCGGCCCTGTCGGGCTCTGTCGGGCTCTGTCGGGCTCTACTGGGCTCTGTCGGACTCTGTCGGGTTCTGTCGGGATCTGCCGGGCTCTGTCGGGCTCTACTGGGCTCTGTCGGGCTCTGTTGGGCTCTACTGGGCCCTGTCGGGCCCTGTCGGGCTCTGTCGGGCTCTGTCGGGCACTGTCGGGCTCTACTGGGCCCTGTCGGGCCCTGTCGGGCTCTGTCGGGCTCTGTCGAGCTCTACTGGGCTCTGTCGGGCTCTACTGGGCCCTGTCGGGCTCTGTCGGGCTCTGTCGGGCTCTGTCGGGATCTAATAGGCTCTGTCGGGCTCTGTCGGTCTCTGTCGGGCTCTGTCGATCTCTACTGGGCCCTGTCAGGCTCTGTCGGGCTCTGTCGGGCTCTACTGGGCCCTGTCGGTCCCTGTCGGTCCCTGTCGGGCTCTGTCGGGCTCTACTGGGCTCTGTCGGGCTCTGTCGGGCTCTGTCGGGCTCTGTCGGGCTCTGTCGGGCTCTGTCGGGCTCTGTCGGGCTCTACTGGGCCCTGTCGGGCCCTGTCGGGCTCTGTCGGGCTCTGTCGGGCTCTACTGGGCCCTGTCGGGCCCTGTCGGGCCCTGTCGGGCTCTGTTGGGCTCTGTCGGGCTCTACTGGGCCCTGTCGGGCTCTGTCGGGCCCTGTCGGGCTCTGTCGGGCTCTACTGGGCCCTGTCGGGCCCTGTCGGGCTCTGTCGGGCCCTGTCGGGCCCTGTCGGGCCCTGTCGGGCTCTGTCGGGCTCTGTCGGGCTCTGTCGGGCTCTACTGGGCCCTGTCGGGCCCTGTCGGGCCCTGTCGGGCTCTGTCGGGCTCTGTCGGGCTCTACTGGGCTAAACTGGGCTCTGTCGGGCCCTGTCGGGCTCTGTCGGGCTCTGTCGGGCTCTACTGGGCTCTGTCGGGCTCTGTCGGGCTCTGTCGGGCTCTGTCGGGCTCTACTGGGCCCTGTCGGGCTCTGTCGGGCCCTGTCGGGCCCTGTCGGCCTCTGTCGGGCTCTGTCGAGCTCTGTCGGGCTCTGTCGGGCTCTGTCGGGCTCTGTCGGGCCCTGTCGGGCCCTGTCGGGCCCTGTCGGGCTCTGTCGGGGTCTGGCGGGCTCTGTCGGGCTCTACCGGGCCCTGTCGGGCTCTGTCGGGCTCTGTCGGGCCCTGTCGGGCCCTGTCGGGATCTGTCGGGCTCTGTCGGGCTCTACTGGGCCCTGTCGGGCCCTGTCGGGCCCTGTCGGGCCCTGTCGGGCTCTGTCGGGCTCTACTGGGCCCTGTCGGGCTCTGTCGGGCTCTGTCGGGCCCTGTCGGGCCCTGTCGGGCTCTGTCGGGCTCTGTCGGGCTCTACTGGGCCCTGTCGGGCTCTGTCGGGCTCTGTCGGGCTCTGTCGGGCTCTGTCGGGCTCTACTGGGCCCTGTCGGGCTCTACTGGGCCCTGTCGGGCTCTGTCGGGCCCTGTCGGGCTCTGTCGGGCCCTGTCGGGCCCTGTCGGGTCCTGTCGGGCCCTGTCGGGCCCTGTCGGGCTCTGTCGGGCTCTGTCGAGCTCTACTGGGCTCTGTCGGGCCCTGTCGGGCCCTGTCGGGCCCTGTCGGGCTCTGTCGGGCTCTGTCGGGCTCTGTCGGGCTCTGTCGGTTTCTACTGGGCTCTACTGGGCCCTGTCGGGCTCTGTCGGGCTCTGTCGGGCTCTGTCGGGCTCTGTCGGGCTCTGTCGGGCTCTACTGGGCTCTGTCGGGCTCGGTCGGGCCCTGTCGGGCTCTGTCGGGCTCTACTGGTCTCTGTCGGGCCCTGTCGGGCTCTGTCGGGCTCTACTGGGCCCTGTCGGGCTCTGTCGGGCCCTGTCGGGCCCTGTCGGGCCCTGTCGGGCTCTGTCGGGCTCTGTCGGGCTCTGTCGGGCTCTGTCGGGCCCTGTCGGGCTCTGTCGGGCTCTGTCGGGCTCTGTCGGGCTCTGTCGGGCTCTGTCGGGCTCTACTGGGCCCTGTCGGGCTCTGTCGGGCCCTGTCGGGCTCTGTCGGGCCCTGTCGGGCCCTGTCGGGCTCTGTCGGGCTCTGTCGGGCTCTGTCGGGCTCTGTCGGGCTCTGTCGGGCTCTACTGGACCCTGTCGGGCTCTGTCGGGCCCTGTCGGGCTCTGTCGGGCTCTGTCGGGCTCTGTCGGGCTCTACTGGGCCCTGTCGGGCTCTGTCGGGCCCTGTCGGGCTCTGTCGGGCCCTGTCGGGCTCTGTCGGGCTCTGTCGGGCTCTGTCGGGCTCTGTCGGGCCCTGTCGGGCTCTGTCGGGCCCTGTCGAGCTCTACTGGGCTCTGTCGGGCTCTGTCGGGCTCTGTCGGGCCCTGTCGGGCTCTGTCGGGCTCTGTCGGGCTCTGTCGGGCCCTGTCGGGCCCTGTCGGGCTTTGTCGGGCTCTGTCGGGCTCTGTCGGGCTCTGTCGGGCTGTACTGGGCCCTGTCGGGCTGTACTGGGCCCTGTCGGGCCCTGTCGGTCTCTGTCGGGCCCTGTCGGGCCCTGTCGGGCTCTGTCGGGCCCTGTCGGGCTCTGTCGGGCTCTGTCGGGCCCTGTCGGGCCCTGTCGGGCCCTGGCGGGCCCTGTCGGGCTCTGGCGGGCCCTGTCGGGCCCTGTCGGGCTCTGTCGGGCTCTGTCGGGCTCTGTCGGGCTCTGTCGGGCTCTGTCGGGCTCTACTGGGCTCTGTCGGGCTCTGTCGGGCTCTGTCGGGCTCTGTCGGGCTCTACTGGGCCCTGTCGGGCTCTGTCGGGCTCTGTCGGGCCCTGTCGGGCTCTACTGGGCTCTGTCGGGTTCTGTCGGGCTCTGTCGGGTTCTGTCGGGCTCTGTCGGGTCCTCTTGGGCCCTGTCGGGCTCTGTCGGGCTCTGTCGGGCTCTGTCGGGCTCTGTCGGGCTCTGTCGGGCTCTCCTGGGCCCTGTCGGGCCCTGTCGGGCTCTGTCGGGCTCTGTCGGGCTCTGTCGGGCTCTGTCGGGCTCTGTCGGGCTCTGTCGGGTTCTACTGGGCTCTACTGCGCCCTGTCGGGCTCTGTCGGGCTCTGTCGGGCTCTGTCGGGCTCTACTGGGCTCTGTCGGGCTCTGTCGGGTTCTGTCGGGCCCTGTCGGGCCCTGTCGGGCCCTGTCGGGCTCTGTCGGGCTCTGTCGGGCTCTGTCGGGCTCTACTGGGCTCTGTCGGGCCCTGTCGGGTTCTGTCGGGCCCTGTCGGGCCCTGTCGGGCCCTGTCGAGCCCTGTCGGGCCCTGTCGGGCCCTGTCGGGCTCTGTCGGGCTCTGTCGGGCTCTGTCGGGCTCTGTCGGGCTCTACTGGGCTCTGTCGGGCTCGGTCGGGCTCTGTCGGGCTCTGTCGGGCTCTACTGGGCTCTGTCGGGCCCTGTCGGGCCCTGTCGGGCCCTGTCGGGCTCTGTCGGGCTCTGTCGGGCTCTGTCGGGCTCTGTCGGGCTCTACTGGGCCCTGTCGGGCCCTGTCGGGCTCTGTCGGGCCCTGTCGGGCTCTGTCGGGCCCTGTCGGGCCCTGTCGGGCCCTGTCGGGCCCTGTCGGGCTCTGTCGGGCTCTACTGGGCCCTGTCGGGCTCTGTCGGGCTCTGTCGGGCTCTGTCGAGCTCTACTGGGCCCTGTCGGGCCCTGTCGGGCCCTGTCGGGCCCTGTCGGGCTCTGTCGGGCTCTGTCGGGCTCTGTCGGGCTCTGTCGGGCCCTGTCGGGCCCTGTCGGGCTCTGTCGGGCTCTACTGGACCCTGTCGGGCTCTGTCGGGCTCTGTCGGGCCCTGTCGGGCCCTGTCGGGCCCTGTCGGGCCCTGTCGGGCCCTGTCGGGCTCTGTCGGGCTATACTGGGCCCTGTCGGGCCCTGTCGGGCCCTGTCGGGCCCTGTCGGGCTCTGTCGGGCTCTGTCGAGCTCTACTGGGCCCTGTCGGGCTCTGTCGGGCTCTGTCGGGCTCTGTCGGGCTCTGTCGGGCTCTGTCGAGCTCTACTGGGCCCTGTCGGGCCCTGTCGGACTCTGTCGGGCCCTGTCGGGCCCTGTCGGGCCCTGTCGGGCCCTGTCGGGCTCTGTCGGGCTCTGTCGGGCTCTGTCGGGCTGTACTGGGCCCTGTCGGGCTCTGTCGGGCTCTGTCGGGCCCTGTCGGTCTCTGTCGGGCCCTGTCGGGCTCTGCCGGGCTCTGTCGGGCTCTGTCGGGCTCTACTGGGCCCTGTCGGGCTCTGTCGGGCTCTGTCGGGCTCTGTCGGGCTCTACTGGGCCCTGTCGGGCCCTGTCGGGCCCTGTCGGGCTCTGTCGGGCTCTGTCGGGCTCTGTCGGGTCCTGTCGGGCCCTGTCTAGCTCTGTCGGGCTCTGTCGGGCTCTGTCGGGCCCTGTCGGGCCCTGTCGGGCCCTGTTGGGCCCTGTTGGGCCCTGTCGGGCCCTGTTGGGCCCTGTCGGGCTCTGTCGGGCTCTGTCGGGCTCTGTCGGGCTCTACTGGGCCCTGTCGGGCCCTGTCGGGCCCTGTCGGGCTCTGTCGGGCTCTGTCGAGCTCTGTCGGGCTCTGTCGGGCTCTGTCGGGCTCTGTCGGGCCCTGTCGGGCCCTGTCGGGCTCTGTCGGGGTCTGGCGGGCTCTGTCGGGCTCTACCGGGCCCTGTCGGGCTCTGTCGGGCCCTGTCGGGCCCTGTCGGGCCCTGTCGGGCTCTGTCGGGCTCTGTCGGGCTCTACTGGGCCCTGTCGGGCCCTGTCGGGCTCTGTCGGGCTCTACTGGGCCCTGTCGGGCTCTGTCGGGCCCTGTCGGGCCCTGTCGGGCCCTGTCGGGCTCTGTCGGGCTCTGTCGGGCTCTACTGGGCCCTGTCGGGCTCTGTCGGGCTCTGTCGGGCTCTGTCGGGCTCTGTCGGGCTCTACTGGGCCCTGTCGGGCTCTACTGGGCCCTGTCGGGCCCTGTCGGGCCCTGTCGGGCCCTGTCGGGCTCTGTCGGGCCCTGTCGGGCTCTGTCGGGCCCTGTCGGGCTCTGTCGGGCCCTGTCGGGCCCTGTCGGGTCCTGTCGGGCCCTGTCGGGCCCTGTCGGGCTCTGTCGGGCTCTGTCGAGCTCTACTGGGCTCTGTCGGGCTCTTTCGGGCTCTTTCGGGCCCTGTCGGGCCCTGTCGGGCTCTGTCGGGCTCTGTCGGGCTCTGTCGGGCTCTGTCGGTTTCTACTGGGCTCTACTGGGCCCTGTCGGGCTCTGTCGGGCTCTGTCGGGCTCTGTCGGGCTCTGTCGGGCTCTACTGGGCTCTGTCGGGCTCGGTCGGGCCCTGTCGGGCTCTGTCGGGCTCTACTGGTCTCTGTCGGGCCCTGTCGGGCTCTGTCGGGCTCTACTGGGCCCTGTCGGGCCCTGTCGGGCTCTGTCGGGCCCTGTCGGGCCCTGTCGGGCTCTGTCGGGCTCTGTCGGGCTCTGTCGGGCTCTGTCGGGCTCTGTCGGGCTCTGTCGGGCTCTACTGGGCCCTGTCGGGCTCTGTCGGGCTCTGTCGGGCTCTGTCGGGCTCTGTCGGGCTCTGTCGGGCTCTACTGGGCCCTGTCGGGCTCTGTCGGGCTCTGTCGGGCTCTGTCGGGCCCTGTCGGGCTCTGTCGGGCTCTGTCGGGCCCTACTGGACCCTGTCGGGCTCTGTCGGGCCCTGTCGGGCTCTGTCGGGCTCTGTCGGGCTCTGTCGGGCTCTGTCGGGCTCTACTGGGCCCTGTCGGGCCCTGTCGGGCTCTGTCGGGCCCTGTCGAGCTCTACTGGGCTCTGTCGGGCCCTGTCGGGCTCTGTCGGGCTCTGTCGGGCTCTGTCGGGCTCTGTCGGGCTCTGTCGGGCTCTGTCGGGCCCTGTCGGGCCCTGTCGGGCTTTGTCGGGCTCTGTCGGGCTCTGTCGGGCTCTGTCGGGCTGTACTGGGCCCTGTCGGGCTGTACTGGGCCCTGTCAGGCTCTGTCGGGCTCTGTCGGGCCCTGTCGGGCCCTGTCGGTCTCTGTCGGGCCCTGTCGGGCTCTGTCGGGCTCTGTCAGGTCCTGTCGGGCTCTGTCGGGCCCTGTCGGGCTCTGTCGGGCTCTGTCGGGCCCTGGCGGGCCCTGGCGGGCCCTGGCGGGCCCTGGCGGGCCCTGTCGGGCTCTGGCGGGCTCTGTCGGGCTCTGTCGGGCCCTGTCGGGCTCTGTCGGGCTCTGTCGGGCTCTGTCGGGCTCTGTCGGGCTCTACTGGGCTCTGTCGGGCTCTGTCGGGCTCTGTCGGGCTCTGTCGGGCTCTGTCGGGCTCTACTGGGGCCTGTCGGGCTCTGTCGGGCCCTGTCGGGCTCTACTGGGCTCTGTCGGGTTCTGTCGGGCTCTGTCGGGTTCTGTCGGGCTCTGTCGGGTCCTCTTGGGCCCTGTCGGGCTCTGTCGGGCTCTGTCGGGCTCTGTCGGGCTCTGTCGGGCTCTCCTGGGCCCTGTCGGGCCCTGTCGGGCTCTGTCGGGCTCTGTCGGGCTCTGTCGGGCTCTGTCGGGCTCTGTCGGGTTCTACTGGGCTCTACTGGGCCCTGTCGGGCTCTGTCGGGCTCTGTCGGGCTCTGTCGGGCTCTGTCGGGCTCTACTGGGCTCTGTCGGGCTCTGTCGGGCTCTGTCGGGTTCTGTCGGGCCCTGTCGGGCCCTGTCGGGCTCTGTCGGGCTCTGTCGGGCTCTGTCGGGCTCTGTCGGGCTCTACTGGGCTCTGTCGGGCTCTGTCGGGTTCTGTCGGGCCCTGTCGGGCCCTGTCGGGCCCTGTCGGGCCCTGTCGGGCCCTGTCGGGCCCTGTCGAGCCCTGTCGGGCCCTGTCGGGCCCTGTCGGGCTCTGTCGGGCCCTGTCGGGCTCTGTCGGGCTCTGTCGGGCTCTGTCGGGCTCTACTGGGCTCTGTCGGGCTCGGTCGGGCTCTACTGGGCTCTGTCGGGCCCTGTCGGGCCCTGTCGGGCCCTGTCGGGCTCTGTCGGGCTCTGTCGGGCTCTGTCGGGCTCTGTCGGGCTCTACTGGGCCCTGTCGGGCCCTGTCGGGCCCTGTCGGGCCCTGTCGGGCTCTGTCGGGCTCTACTGGGCCCTGTCGGGCTCTGTCGGGCTCTGTCGGGCTCTGTCGGGCTCTGTCGGGCTCTACTGGACCCTGTCGGGCTCTGTCGGGCTCTGTCGGGCTCTGTCGGGCCCTGTCGGGCCCTGTCGAGCCCTGTCGGGCCCTGTCGGGCCCTGTCGGGCTCTGTCGGGCCCTGTCGGGCTCTGTCGGGCTATACTGGGCCCTGTCGGGCCCTGTCGGGCCCTGTCGGGCCCTGTCGGGCTCTGTCGGGCTCTGTCGAGCTCTACTGGGCCCTGTCGGGCTCTGTCGGGCTCTGTCGGGCTCTGTCGGGCTCTGTCGGGCTCTGTCGGGCTCTGTCGAGCTCTACTGGGCCCTGTCGGGCCCTGTCGGGCCCTGTCGGGCCCTGTCGGGCTCTGTCGGGCTCTGTCGGGCTCTGTCGGGCTGTACTGGGCCCTGTCGGGCTCTGTCGGGCTCTGTCGGGCCCTGTCGGTCTCTGTCGAGCCCTGTCGGGCTCTGCCGGGCTCTGTCGGGCTCTGTCGGGCTCTACTGGGCCCTGTCGGGCTCTGTCGGGCTCTGTCGGGCTCTGTCGGGCTCTACTGGGCCCTGTCGGGCCCTGTCGGGCCCTGTCGGGCTCTGTCGGGCTCTGTCGGGTTCTGTCGGGCTCTGTCGGGTCCTGTCGGGCCCTGTCTAGCTCTGTCGGGCTCTGTCGGGCCCTGTCGGGCCCTGTCGGGCCCTGTTGGGCCCTGTTGGGCCCTGTCGGGCCCTGTTGGGCCCTGTCGGGCTCTGTCGGGCTCTGTCGGGCTCTGTCGGGCTCTACTGGGCCCTGTCGGGCCCTGTCGGGCCCTGTCGGGCTCTGTCGGGCTCTGTCGGGCTCTGTCGGGCTCTACTGGTCTCTGTCGGGCCCTGTCGGGCCCTGTCGGGCTCTGTCGGGCTCTGTCGGGCTCTTTCGGGCCCTGTCGGGCCCTGTCGGGCTCTGTCGGGCTCTGTCGGGCTCTACTGGGCCCTGTCGGGCCCTGTCGGGCTCTGTCGGGCTCTGTCGAGCTCTACTTGGCTCTGTCGGGCCCTGTCGGGCCCTGTCGGGCTCTGTCGGGCTCTGTCGGGCTCTGTCGGGCTCTGTCGGGCCCTGTCGGGCCCTGTCGGGCCCTGTCGGGCTCTGTCGGGCTCTGTCGGGCCCTGTCGGGCTCTGTCAGGCTCTACTGGGCCCTGTCGGGCCCTGTCGGGCCCTCTCGGGCCCTGTCGGGCTCTGTCGAGCTCTACTGGGCTCTGTCGGGCTCTGTCGGGCCCTGTCGGGCCCTGTCGGGCCCTGTCGGGCCCTGTCGGGCTCTGTCGGGCTCTGTCGGGCTCTGTCGGGCTCTGTCGGGCTCTACTGGGCCCTGTCGGGCCCTGTCGGGCTCTGTCGGGCTCTGTCGGGCTCTGTCGGGCTCTGTCGGGCTCTGTCGGGCTCTACTGGGCTCTGTCGGGCTCTACTGGGCCCTGTCGGGCCCTGTCGGGCCCTGTCGGGCTCTGTCGGGCTCTGTCGGGCTCTGTCGGGCCCTGTCGGGCTCTGTCGGGCTCTACTGGGCCCTGTCGGGCCCTGTCGGGCCCTGTCGGGCTCTGTCGGGCTCTGTCGGGCTCTGTCGAGCTCTACTGTGCTCTGTCGGGCCCTGTCGGGCCCTGTCGGGCCCTGTCGGGCTCTGTCGGGCCCTGTCGGGCCCTGTCGGGCCCTGTCGGGCTCTGTCGGGTTCTACTGGGCTCTACTGGGCCCTGTCGGGCTCTGTCGGGCTCTGTCGGGCTCTGTCGGGCTCTGTCGGGCTCTGTCGGGCTCTACTGGGCTCGGTCGGGCTCGGTCGGGCCCTGTCGGGCTCTGTCGGGCTCTGTCGGGCTCTGTCGGGCTCTGTCGGGCTCTACTGGTCTCTGTCGGGCCCTGTCGGGCCCTGTCGGGCCCTGTCGGGCTCTGTCGGGCTCTGTCGGGCTCTACTGGGCCCTGTCGGGCCCTGTCGGGCTCTGTCGGGCTCTGTCGAGCTCTACTGGGCTCTGTCGGGCCCTGTCGGGCTCTGTCGGGCCCTGTCGGGCTCTACTGGGCCCTATCGGGCCCTGTCGGGCCCTGTCGGGCCCTGTCGGGCTCTGTCGAGCTCTACTGGGCTCTGTCGGGCCATGTCGGGCTCTGTCGGGCTCTGTCGGGCTCTGTCGGGCTCTGGTGGGCTCTGTCGGGCTCTACTGGGCCCTGTCGGGCCCTGTCGGGCTCTGTCGGGCTCTGTCGGGCCCTGTCGGGCCCTGTCGGGCCCTGTCGGGCTTTGTCGGGCTCTGTCGGGCTCTGTCGGGCCCTGTCGGGCTCTGTCGGGCTCTGTCGGGCTCTGTCGGGCTCTACTGTGCTCTGTCGGGTTCTGTCGGGTTCTGTCGGGCTCTGTCGGGCTCTGTCGGGCCCTGTCGAGCTCTGTCGGGCTCTGTCGGGCTCTACTGGGCTCTGTCGGGCTCTGTCGGGTTCTGTCGGGCTCTGTCGGGCCCTGTCGGGCCCTGTCGGGCCCTGTCGGGCTCTGTCGGGCTCTGTCGGGCTCTGTCGGGCTCTGTCGGGCTCTACTGGGCTCTGTCGGGCTCTGTCGGACCCTGTCGGGCCCTGTCGGGCTCTGTCGGGCTCTGTCGAGCTCTACTGGGCCCTGTCGGTCTCTGTCGGTCTCTGTCGGGCTCTGTCGGGCTCTACTGGGCACTGTCGGGCCCTGTCGGGCTCTGTCGGGCCCTGTCGGGCCCTGTCGGGCTCTGTCGGGCTCTGTCGGGCTCTGTCGGGCTCTGTCGGGTTCTACTGGGCTCTACTGGGCCCTGTCGGGCTCTGTCGGGCTCTACTGGGCTCGGTCGGGCTCGGTCGGGCCCTGTCGGGCTCTGTCGGGCTCTGTAGGGCTCTGTCGGGCTCTACTGGTCTCTGTCGGGCCCTGTCGGGCTCTTTCGGGCTCTGACGGGCCCTGTCGGGACCTGTCGGGCTCTGTCGGGCTCTGTCGGGCTCTACTGTGCCCTGTCGGGCCCTCTCGGGCTCTGTCGGGCTCTGTCGAGCTCTACTGGGCTCTGTCGGGCTCTGTCGGGCTCTTTCGGGCTCTGTCGGGCTCTGTCGGGCTCTACTGGGCTCTACTGTTCCCTGTCGGTCCCTGTCGGTCCCTGTCGGGCTCTGTCGGGCTCTGTCGGGCTGTACTGGGCTCTGTCGGGCCCTGTCGGGCTCTGTCGGGCTCTGTCGGGCTCTACTGGGCTCTCCTGGGCTCTGTCGGGCTCTGTCGGGCTCTACTGGGCTCTGTCGGGCCCTGTCGGGCTCTGTCGGGCTCTACTGGGCCCTGTCGGACCCTGTCGGGCTCTGTCGGGCTCTGTCGGGCTCTGTCCGGCTCTGTCGGGCTCTACTGGTCTCTGTCGGGCTCTGTCGGGCCCTGTCGGGCCCTGTCGGGCTCTGTCGGGCTCTGTCGGGCTCTGTCGGGCTCTGTCGGGCCCTGTCGGGCTCCGTCGGGCTCTGTCGGGCTCTACTGGGCCCTGTCGGGCCCTGTCGGGCTCTGTCGGGCTCTGTCGAGCTCTACTGGGCCCTGTCGGGCCCTGTCGGGCCCTGTCGGGCTCTGTCGGGCTCTGTCGGGCTCTACTGGGCCCTGTCGGGCCCTGTCGGGCTCTGTCGGGCCCTGTCGGGCTCTGTCGGGCTCTACTGGGCCCTGTCGGGCCCTGTCGGGCCCTGTCGGGCTCTGTCGAGCTCTACTGGGCTCTGTCGGGCTCTGTCGGGCCCTGTCGGGCTCTGTCTGGCTCTGGCGGGCTCTGTCGGGCTCTACTGGGCCCTGTCGGGCCCTGTCGGGCTTTGTCGTGCTCTGTCGGGCCCTGTCGGGCCCTGTCGGGCCCTGTCGGGCTCTGTCGGGCCCTGTCGGGCTCTACTGGGCTCTGTCGGGCTCTGTCGGGCCCTGTCGGGCCCTGTCGGGCCCTGTCGGGCCCTGTCGGGTTCTGTCGGGCTCTGTCGGTCTCTGTCGGGTCCTGTCGGGCCCTGTCGAGCTCTGTCGGGCTCTGTCGGGCTCTACTGGGCTCTGTCGGGCTCTGTCGGGTTCTGTCGGGCCCTGTCGGGCTCTGTCGGGCCCTTTCGGGCCCTGTCGGGCCCTGTCGGGCTCTGTCGGGCTCTGTCGGGCTCTATTGGGCTCTGTCGGGTTCTACTGGGCTCTACTGGGCCCTGTCGGGCTCTGTCGGACTCTACTGGGCCCTGTCGGGCCCTGTCGGGCCCTGTCGGGCTCTGTCGGGCTCTACTGGGCCCTGTCGGGCCCTGTCGGGCTCTGTCGGGCTCTGTCGGGCTCTACTGGGCCCTGTCGGGCCCTGTCGGGCTCTGTCGGGCTCTGTCGGGCTCTGTCGGGTTCTACTGGGCTCTACTGGGCCCTGTCGGGCTCTGTCGGGCTCTGTCGGGCCCTGTCGGGCCCTGTCGGGCTCTGTCGGGCTCTGTCGGGCTCTGTCGGGCTCTGTCGGGTTCTACTGGGCTCTACTGGGCCCTGTCGGGCTCTGTCGGGCTCTGTCTTTCTCTGTCGGGCTCTGTCGGGCTCTACTGGGCTCGGTCGGGCTAGGTCGGGCCCTGTCGGGCTCTGTCGGGCTCTGTCGGGCTCTGTCGGGCTCTACTGGTCTCTGTCGGGCCCTGTCGGGCTCTGACGGGCCCTGTCGGGACCTGTCGGGCTCTGTCGGGCTCTGTCGGGCTCTACTGGGCCCTGTCGGGACCTGTCGGGCTCTGTCGAGCTCTGTCGGGCTCTGTCGGGCTCTGTCGGGCTCTGTCGGGCTCTGTCGGGCTCTACTGGGCTCTACTGTTCCCTGTCGGTCCCTGTCGGTCCCTGTCGGTCCCTGTCGGTCCCTGTCGGTCCCTGTCGGGCTCTGTCGGGCTCTGTCGGGCTCTGTCGGGCTGTACTGGGCTCTGTCGGGCTCTCTCGGGTTCTGTCGGGTTCTGTCGGGCTCTGTCGGGCTCTGTCAGGCTCTGTCGGGCTCTACTGGGCTCTACTGGGCTCTGTCGGGCTCTGTCGGGCTCTACTGGGCTCTGTCGGGCCGTGTCGGGCCCTGTCGGGCCCTGTCGGGCCCTGTCGGGCTCTGTCGGGCTCTGTCGGGCTCTGTCGGGCTCTGTCGGGCTCTGTCGGGCTCTACTGGGCTCTGTTGGGCTTGGTCGGTCCCTGTCGGGCTCTGTCGTGCTCTGTCGGGCTCTGTCCGGCTCTGTCGGGCTCTACTGGTCTCTGTCGGGCCCTGTCGGGCCCTGTCGGGCCCTGTCGGGCTCTATCGTGCTCTGTCGAGCTCTACTGGGCCCTGTCGGGCTCTGTCGGGCTCTGTCGGGCCCTGTCGGGCCCTGTCGGGCTCTGTCGGGCTCTTTCGGGCTCTGTCGGGCTCTACTGGGCCCTGTCGGGCCCTGTCGGGCTCTGTCGGGCTCTGTCGGGCTCTGTCGGGCCCTGTCGGGCCCTGTCGGGCTCTGTCAGGCCCTGTCGGGCTCTGTCGGGCTCTACTGGGCCCTGTAGGGCTCTGTCGGGCCCTGTCGGGCCCTGTCGGGCTCTGTCGGGCTCTGTCGAGCTCTACTGGGCCCTGTCGGGCCCTGTCGGGCCCTGTCGGGCTCTGGCGGGCTCTGGCGGGTTCTACTGGGCCCTGTCGGCCCCTGTCGGGCTCTGTCGGGCTCTGTCGGGCCCTGTCGGGCTCTACTGGGCTTTGTCGGGCTCTGTCGGGCCCTGTCGGGCCCTGTCGGGCCCTGTCGGGCTTTGTGGGGCCCTGTCGTTCCCTGTCGGGCCCTGTCGGGCTCTGTCGGGCTCTGTCGGGCTCTGTCGGGCTCTGTCGGGCTCTGTCGGGCTCTACTGGGCTCTGTCGGTCTCTGTCGGTCTCTGTCGGTCTCTGTCGGTCTCTGTCGGGCCCTGTCGGGCCCTGTCGGGCCCTGTCGGGCTCTGTCGGGCTCTGTCGGTCTCTGTCGGTCTCTGTCGGGCCCTGTCGGGCCCTGTCGAGCTCTGTCGGGCTCTGTCGGGCTCTGTCGGGCTCTGTCGGGCTCTATTGGGCTCTGTCGGGTTCTACTGGGCTCTACTGGGCCCTGTCGGGCTCTGTCGGGTTCTGTCGGGCTCTGTCGGGTTCTGTCGGGCCCTGTCGGGCCCTGTCGGGCTCTGTCGGGCTCTGTCGGGCCCTGTCGGGCCCTGTCGGGCTCTGTCGGGCTCTGTCGGGCTCTATTGGGCTCTGTCGGGTTCTACTGGGCTCTACTGGGCTCTGTCGGGCTCTGTCGGGCTCTGTCGGGCTCTGTCGGGCCCTGTCGGGCTCTGTCGGGCTCTACTGGGCCCTGTCGGGCTCTGTCGGGCCCTGTCGGGCCCTGTCGGGCTCTGTCGGGCTCTGTCGAGCTCTACTGGGCTCTGTCGGGCTCTGTCGGGCTCTGTCGGGCTCTGTCGGGCTCTGTCGGGCTCTGTCGGGCTCTACTGGGCCCTGTCGGGCTCTGTCGGGCTCTGTCGGGCTCTGTCGGGCTCTGTCGGGCTCTACTGGGCTCTGTCGGGCCCTGTCGGGCTCTGTCGGGCTCTGTCGGGCCCTGTCGAGCTCTGTCGGGCTCTGTCGAGCTCTACTGGGCTCTGTCGGGCCCTGTCGGGCTCTGTCGGGCTCTGTCGGGCTCTACTGGGCCCTGTCGGGCTCTGTCGGGCTCTGTCGGGCTCTGTCGGGCTCTGTCGGGCTCTGTCGGGCTCTGTCGGGCTCTGTCGGGCCCTGTCGGGCCCTGTCGGGCTCTGTCGGGCTCTGTCGGGCTCTGTCGGGCTCTGTCGGGTTCTACTGGGCTCTACTGGGCCCTGTCGGGCTCTGTCGGGCTCTGTCGGGCTCTGTCGGGCTCTGTCGGGCTCTGTCGGGTTCTACTGCGCTCTGTCGGGCTCTGTCGGGCTCTACTGGGCTCTGTCGGGTTCTGTCGGGCTCTGTCGGGCCCTGTCGGGCTCTACTGGGCCCTGTCGGGCTCTGTCGGGCCCTGTCGGGCCCTGTCGGGCTCTGTCGGGCTCTGTCGAGCTCTACTGGGCTCTGTCGGGCTCTGTCGGGCCCTGTCGGGCTCTGTCGGGCTCTACTGGGCTCTGTCGGGCCCTGTCGAGCTCTACTGGGCTCTGTCGGGCTCTGTCAGGCCCTGTCGGGCTCTGTCGGGCTCTACTGGGCCCTGTCGGGCTCTGTCGGGCCCTGTCGGGCCCTGTCGGGCTCTGTCGGGCTCTGTCGAGCTCTACTGGGCTCTGTCGGGCTCTGTCGGGCCCTGTCGGGCTCTGGCGGGCTCTGGCGGGCTCTATCGGGCTCTACTGGGCCCTGTCGGCCCCTGTCGGGCTCTGTCGGGCTCTGTCGGGCCCTGTCGGGCTCTACTGGGCTTTGTCGGGCCCTGTCGGGCCCTGTCGGGCTTTGTGGGGCCCTGTCGGGCCCTGTCGGGCCCTGTCGGGCCCTGTCGGGCTCTGTCGGGCTCTGTCGGGCTCTGTCGGGCTCTACTGGGCTCTGTCGGGCTCTGTCGGGCTCTGTCGGGCCCTGTCGGGCCCTGTCGGGCCCTGTCGGGCTCTGTCGGGTTCTGTCGGTCTCTGTCGGGCCCTGTCGGGCCCTGTCGGGCCCTGTCGAGCTCTGTCGGGCTCTGTCGGGCTCTGTCGGGCACTGTCGGGCTCTACTGGGCTCTGTCGGGCTCTGTCGGGTTCTGTCGGGTTCTGTCGGGCCCTGTCGGGCCCTGTCGGGCCCTGTCGGGCTCTGTCGGGTTCTGTCGGTCTCTGTCGGGCCCTGTCGGGCCCTGTCGGGCCCTGTCGAGCTCTGTCGGGCTCTGTCGGGCACTGTCGGGCTCTACTGGGCTCTGTCGGGCTCTGTCGGGCTCTGTCGGGCTCTGTCGGGTTCTGTCGGGCCCTGTCGGGCCCTGTCGGGCCCTGTCGGGCTCTGTCGGGTTCTGTCGGTCTCTGTCGGGCCCTGTCGGGCCCTGTCGGGCCCTGTCGGGCCCTGTCGAGCTCTGTCGGGCTCTGTCGGGCTCTGTCGGGCTCTGTCGGGCTCTGTCGGGCTCTACTGGGCTCTGTCGGGCTCTGTCGGGTTCTGTAGGGCCCTGTCGGGCCCTGTCGGGCTCTGTTGGGCCCTGTCGGGCCCTGTCGGGCCCTGTCGGGCTCTGTCGGGCTCTGTCGGGCCCTGTCGGGCTCTGTCGGGCTCTACTGGGCCCTGTCGGGCCCTGTCTGGCCCTGTCGGGCCCTGTCGGGCCCTCTCGGGCTCTGTCGAGCTCTACTGGGCTCTGTCGGGCTCTGTCGGGCTCTGTCGGGCTCTGTCGAGCCCTGTCGGGCTCTGTCGGGCTCTGTCGGGCTCTACTGGGCCCTGTCGGGCTCTGTCGGGCTCTGTCGGGCTCTGTCGGGCTCTGTCGGGCTCTGTCGGGTTCTGTCGGGTTCTGTCGGGCTCTGTCGGGCTCTGTCGAGCTCTGTCGGGCCCTGTCGAGCTCTGTCGGGCCCTGTCGGGCCCTGTCGGGCCCTGTCGGGCCCTGTCGGGCTCTGTCGGGCTCTGTCGGGCTCTGTCGAGTTCTACTGGGCTCTACTGGGCCCTGTCGGGCTCTGTCGGGCTCTGTCGGGCTCTGTCGGGCTCTACTGGGCTCTGTCGGGCTCGGTCGGGCCCTGTCGGGCTCTGTCGGGCTCTGTCGGGCTCTGTCGGGCTCTGTCGGGCTCTGTCGGGCTCTGTCGGTTTCTACTGGGCTCTACTGGGCCCTGTCGGGCTCTGTCGGGCTCTGTCGGGCTCTGTCGGGCTCTGTCGGGCTCTACTGGGCTCTGTCGGGCTCGGTCGGGCCCTGTCGGGCTCTGTCGGGCTCTACTGGTCTCTGTCGGGCCCTGTCGGGCCCTGTCGGGCTCTGTCGGGCTCTGTCGGGCTCTACTGGGCCCTGTCGGGCCCTGTCGGGCTCTGTCGGTCTCTGTCGGGCTCTACTGGGCTCTGTCGGGCTCTGTCGGGCTCTGTCGAGCTCTACTGGGCCCTGTCGGGCCCTGTCGGGCTCTGTCGGGCTCTGTCGGGCTCTGTCGGGCTCTGTCGGGATCTGTCGGGCTCTACTGGGCCCTGTCGGGCTCTGTCGGGCCCTGTCGTGCCCTGTCGGGCTCTGTCGGGCTCTGTCGGGCTCTGTCGGGCTCTACTGGACCCTGTCGGGCCCTGTCGGGCCCTGTCGGGCCCTGTCGGGCTCTGTCGGGCTCTGTCGGGCCCTGTCGGGCTCTACTGGGCCCTGTCGGGCCCTGTCGGGCTCTGTCGGGCCCTGTCGGGCTCTGTCGGGCCCTGTCGAGATCTACTGGGCTCTGTCGGGCTCTGTCGGGCTCTGTCGGGCTCTGTCGGGCTCTGTCGGGCTCTGTCGGGCTCTACTGGGCCCTGTCGGGCCCTGTCGGGCCCTGTCGGGCCCTGTCGGGCTTTGTCGGGCTCTGTCGGGCTCTGTCGGGCTCTGTCGGACTCTGTCGGGCTCTGTCGGGCTGTACTGGGCCCTGTCGGGCCCTGTCGGGCCCTGTCGGTCTCTGTCGGGCCCTGTCGGGCTCTGTCGGGCCCTGTCGGGCTCTGTCGGGCTCTGTCGGGCCCTGTCGGGCTCTGTCGGGCCCTGTCGGGCCCTGTCGGGCCCTGTCGGGCCCTGTCGGGCTCTGGCGGGCTCTGTCGGGCTCTGTCGGGCTCTGTCGGGCTCTGTCGGGTTCTACTGGGCTCTACTGGGCCCTGTCGGGCTCTGTCGGGCTCTGTCGGGCTCTACTGGGCTCTGTCGGGCTCTACTGGGCTCTGTCGGGCCCTGTCGGGCTCTGTCGGGCTCTGTCGGGCTCTGTCGGGCTCTACTGGGCTCTGTCGGGCTCTGTCGGGCTCTGTCGGGCTCTGTCGGGCTCTGTCGGGCTCTGTCGGGCTCTACTGGGCTCTGTCGGGTTCTGTCGGGCTCTGTCGGGTTCTGTCGGGCTCTGTCGGGTTCTGTCGGGCTCTGTCGGGTCCTCTTGGGCTCTGTCGGGCTCTGTCGGGCTCTGTCGGGCTCTGTCGGGCCCTGTCGGGCCCTGTCGGGCTCTGTCGGGCTCTGTCGGGCTCTGTCAGGCTCTGTCGGGCTCTGTCGGGCTCTGTCGGGCTCTGTCGGGCTCTGTCGGGTTCTACTGGGCTCTACTGGGCCCTGTCGGGCTCTGTCGGGCTCTGTCGGGCTCTGTCGGGCTCTACTGGGCTCTGTCGGGCCCTGTCGGGCCCTGTCGGGCTCTGTCGGGCCCTGTCGGGCCCTGTCGGGCCCTGTCGGGCTCTGTCGGGCCCTGTCGGGCCCTGTCGGGCCCTGTCGAGCCCTGTCGGGCCCTGTCGGGCCCTGTCGGGCTCTGTCGGGCTCTGTCGGGCTCTGTCGGTTTCTACTGGGCTCTGTCGGGCTCTGTCGGGCTCTGTCGGGCTCTGTCGGGCTCTGTCGGGCTCGGTCGGGCCCTGTCGGGCTCTGTCGGGCTCTGTCGGGCTCTACTGGGCCCTGTCGGGCCCTGTCGGGCCCTGTCGGGCCCTGTCGGGCTCTGTCGGGCTCTGTCGGGCTCTGTCGGGCCCTGTCGGGCTCTGTCGGGCCCTGTCGGGCTATGTCGGGCCCTGTCGGGCCCTGTCGGGCCCTGTCGGGCTCTGTCGGGCTCTACTGGGCCCTGTCGGGCTCTGTCGGGCTCTGTCGAGCTCTACTGGGCCCTGTCGGGCCCTGTCGAGCTCTGTCGGGCTCTGTCGGGCTCTGTCGGGCTCTACTGGGCTCTGTCGGGCCCTGTCGGGCCCTGTCGGGCTCTGTCGGGCTCTGTCGGGCTCTGTCGGGCTCTGTCGGGCTCTGTCGGGCTCTGTCGGGTTCTACTGGGCTCTACTGGGCCCTGTCGGGCTCTGTCGGGCCCTGTCGGGCTCTGTTGGGCCCTGTCGGGCCCTGTCGGGCCCTGTCGGGCTCTGTCGGGCTCTGTCGGGCCCTGTCGGGCTCTGTCGGGCTCTACTGGGCCCTGTCGGGCCCTGTCTGGCCCTGTCGGGCCCTGTCGGGCCCTCTCGGGCTCTGTCGAGCTCTACTGGGCTCTGTCGGGCTCTGTCGGGCTCTGTCGGGCTCTGTCGAGCCCTGTCGGGCTCTGTCGGGCTCTGTCGGGCTCTACTGGGCCCTGTCGGGCTCTGTCGGGCTCTGTCGGGCTCTGTCGGGCTCTGTCGGGTTCTGTCGGGTTCTGTCGGGCTCTGTCGGGCT
This sequence comes from Caloenas nicobarica, assembly GCF_036013445.1. Taxonomy (NCBI): domain Eukaryota; kingdom Metazoa; phylum Chordata; class Aves; order Columbiformes; family Columbidae; genus Caloenas; species Caloenas nicobarica. Next base: position 69,627 of record NW_027016983.1, read on the forward strand.
CTGTCGGGCTCTGTCGGGCTCTGTCGAGCTCTGTCGGGCCCTGTCGGGCTCTGTCGGGCCCTGTCGGGCCCTGTCGGGCCCTGTCGGGCTCTGTCGGGCCCTGTCGGGCCCTGTCGGGCTCTGTCGGGCTCTGTCGGGCTCTGTCGAGTTCTACTGGGCTCTACTGGGCCCTGTCGGGCTCTGTCGGGCTCTGTCGGGCTCTGTCGGGCTCTACTGGGCTCTGTCGGGCTCGGTCGGGCCCTGTCGGGCTCTGTCGGGCTCTGTCGGGCTCTGTCGGGCTCTGTCGGGCTCTGTCGGTTTCTACTGGGCTCTACTGGGCCCTGTCGGGCTCTGTCGGGCTCTGTCGGGCTCTGTCGGGCTCTGTCGGGCTCTACTGGGCTCTGTCGGGCTCGGTCGGGCCCTGTCGGGCTCTGTCGGGCTCTACTGGTCTCTGTCGGGCCCTGTCGGGCCCTGTCGGGCTCTGTCGGGCTCTGTCGGGCTCTACTGGGCCCTGTCGGGCCCTGTCGGGCTCTGTCGGGCTCTGTCGGGCTCTACTGGGCTCTGTCGGGCTCTGTCGGGCTCTGTCGAGCTCTACTGGGCCCTGTCGGGCCCTGTCGGGCTCTGTCGGGCTCTGTCGGGCTCTGTCGGGCTCTGTCGGGCTCTACTGGGCCCTGTCGGGCTCTGTCGGGCCCTGTCGGGCCCTGTCGGGCTCTGTCGGGCTCTACTGGACCCTGTCGGGCCCTGTCGGGCCCTGTCGGGCCCTGTCGGGCTCTGTCGGGCTCTGTCGGGCTCTGTCGGGCTCTACTGGGCCCTGTCGGGCTCTGTCGGGCTCTGTCGGGCTCTGTCGGGCTCTGTCGGGCTCTACTGGACCCTGTCGGGCCCTGTCGGGCCCTGTCGGGCCCTGTCGGGCTCTGTCGGGCTCTGTCGGGCCCTGTCGGGCTCTACTGGGCCCTGTCGGGCCCTGTCGGGCTCTGTCGGGCCCTGTCGGGCTCTGTCGGGCCCTGTCGAGATCTACTGGGCTCTGTCGGGCTCTGTCGGGCTCTGTCGGGCTCTGTCGGGCTCTGTCGGGCTCTACTGGGCCCTGTCGGGCCCTGTCGGGCCCTGTCGGGCCCTGTCGGGCTTTGTCGGGCTCTGTCGGGCTCTGTCGGGCTCTGTCGGACTCTGTCGGGCTCTGTCGGGCTGTACTGGGCCCTGTCGGGCCCTGTCGGGCCCTGTCGGGCCCTGTCGGGCCCTGTCGGTCTCTGTCGGGCCCTGTCGGGCCCTGTCGGGCTCTGTCGGGCTCTGTCGGGCCCTGTCGGGCCCTGTCGGGCCCTGTCGGGCTCTGGCGGGCTCTGTCGGGCTCTGTCGGGCTCTGTCGGGCTCTGTCGGGTTCTACTGGGCTCTACTGGGCCCTGTCGGGCTCTGTCGGGCTCTGTCGGGCTCTACTGGGCTCTGTCGGGCTCTACTGGGCTCTGTCGGGCCCTGTCGGGCTCTGTCGGACTCTGTCGGGCTCTGTCGGGCTCTACTGGGCTCTGTCGGGCTCTGTCGGGCTCTGTCGGGCTCTGTCGGGCTCTGTCGGGCTCTGTCGGGCTCTGTCGGGCTCTACTGGGCTCTGTCGGGTTCTGTCGGGCTCTGTCGGGTTCTGTCGGGCTCTGTCGGGTTCTGTCGGGCTCTGTCGGGTCCTCTTGGGCTCTGTCGGGCTCTGTCGGGCTCTGTCGGGCCCTGTCGGGCCCTGTCGGGCTCTGTCGGGCTCTGTCGGGCTCTGTCGGGCTCTGTCAGGCTCTGTCGGGCTCTGTCGGGCTCTGTCGGGCTCTGTCGGGCTCTGTCGGGTTCTACTGGGCTCTACTGGGCCCTGTCGGGCTCTGTCGGGCTCTGTCGGGCTCTGTCGGGCTCTACTGGGCCCTGTCGGGCCCTGTCGGGCCCTGTCGGGCCCTGTCGGGCTCTGTCGGGCCCTGTCGGGCCCTGTCGGGCCCTGTCGAGCCCTGTCGGGCCCTGTCGGGCCCTGTCGGGCTCTGTCGGGCTCTGTCGGGCTCTGTCGGTTTCTACTGGGCTCTGTCGGGCTCTGTCGGGCTCTGTCGGGCTCTGTCGGGCTCGGTCGGGCCCTGTCGGGCTCTGTCGGGCTCTGTCGGGCTCTACTGGGCCCTGTCGGGCCCTGTCGGGCTCTGTCGGGCTCTGTCGGGCTCTGTCGGGCTCTACTGGGCCCTGTCGGGCCCTGTCGGGCTCTGTCGGGCCCTGTCGGGCCCTGTCGGGCCCTGTCGGGCTCTGTCGGGCTCTACTGGGCCCTGTCGGGCTCTGTCGGGCTCTGTCGAGCTCTACTGGGCCCTGTCGGGCCCTGTCGGGCCCTGTCGGGCTCTGTCGGGCTCTGTCGGGCCCTGTCGGGCCCTGTCGGGCTCTGTCGGGCTCTGTCGGGCTCTGTCGGGCTCTGTCGGGCCCTGTCGGGCCCTGTCGGGCTCTGTCGGGCCCTGTCGGGCTCTGTCGGGCTCTGTCGGGCTCTGTCGGGCTCTGTCGGGCCCTGTCGGGCTCTGTCGGGCCCTGTCGGGCCCTGTCGGGCTCTGTCGGGCTCTGTCGGGCTCTGTCGGGCCCTGTCGGGCTCTGTCGGGCCCTGTCGGGCTCTGTCGGGCTCTGTCGGGCTCTGTCGGGCCCTGTCGGGCTCTGTCGGGCTATACTGGGCCCTGTCGGGCCCTGTCGGGCTCTGTCGGGCCCTGTCGGGCTCTGTCGGGCTCTGTCGAGCTCTACTGGGCCCTGTCGGGCTCTGTCGGGCTCTGTCGGGCCCTGTCGGGCCCTGTCGGGCCCTGTCGGGCTTTGTCGGGCTCTGTCGGGCTCTGTCGGGCTCTGTCGGGCTGTACTGGGCTCTGTCGGGCTCTGTCGGGCTCTGTCGGGCCCTGTCGGTCTCTGTCGGGCTCTGTCGGGCTCTACTGGGCCCTGTCGGGCTGTACTGGGCCCTGTCGGGCCCTGTCGGGCCCTGTCGGGCCCTGTCGGGCTCTGTCGGGCCCTGTCGGGCTCTGTCGGGCCCTGGCGGGCCCTGTCGGGCCCTGTCGGGCCCTGTCGGGCCCTGGCGGGCTCTGTCGGGCTCTGGCGGGCTCTGTCGGGCTCTGTCGGGCTCTGTCGGGTTCTACTGGGCTCTACTGGGCCCTTTCGGGCTCTGTCGGGCTCTGTCGGGCTCTACTGGGCTCTGTCGGGCACTACTGGGCCCTGTCGGGCCCTGTCGGGCTCTGTCGGGCTCTGTCGGGCTCTGTCGGGCTCTACTGGGCCCTGTCGGGCTCTGTCGGGCTCTGTCGGTTTCTACTGGGCTCTGTCGGGCTCTGTCGGGCTCTGTCGGGCTCTGTCGGGCTCTACTGGGCTCGGTCGGGCTCGGTCGGGCCCTGTCGGGCTCTGTCGGGCTCTGTCGGGCTCTACTGGGCTCTGTCGGGCCCTGTCGGGCCCTGTCGGGCCCTGTCGGGCTCTGTCGGGCTCTGTCGGGCTCTACTGGGCCCTGTCGGGCTCTGTCGGGCTCTGTCGAGCTCTACTGGGCCCTGTCGGGCCCTGTCGGGCCCTGTCGGGCCCTGTCGGGCTCTGTCGGGCTCTGTCGGGCCCTGTCGGGCTCTGTCGGGCTCTGTCGGGCCCTGTCGGGCTCTGTCGGGCTCTGTCGGGCTCTGTCGGGCTCGGTCGGGCCCTGTCGGGCTCTGTCGGGCTCTGTCGGGCTCTACTGGGCCCTGTCGGGCCCTGTCGGGCTCTGTCGGGCTCTGTCGGGCTCTGTCGGGCTCTACTGGGCCCTGTCGGGCCCTGTCGGGCTCTGTCGGGCCCTGTCGGGCCCTGTCGGGCCCTGTCGGGCTCTGTCGGGCTCTACTGGGCCCTGTCGGGCTCTGTCGGGCTCTGTCGAGCTCTACTGGGCCCTGTCGGGCCCTGTCGGGCTCTGTCGGGCTCTGTCGGGCTCTGTCGGGCCCTGTCGGGCCCTGTCGGGCTCTGTCGGGCTCTGTCGGGCTCTGTCGGGCTCTACTGGACCCTGTCGGGCTCTGTCGGGCTCTGTCGGGCCCTGTCGGGCTCTGTCGGGCCCTGTCGGGCTCTGTCGGGCTCTGTCGGGCTCTGTCGGGCCCTGTCGGGCTCTGTCGGGCTATACTGGGCCCTGTCGGGCCCTGTCGGGCTCTGTCGGGCCCTGTCGGGCTCTGTCGGGCTCTGTCGAGCTCTACTGGGCCCTGTCGGGCTCTGTCGGGCTCTGTCGGGCCCTGTCGGGCCCTGTCGGGCCCTGTCGGGCCCTGTCGGGCTTTGTCGGGCTCTGTCGGGCTCTGTCGGGCTCTGTCGGGCTGTACTGGGCTCTGTCGGGCTCTGTCGGGCTCTGTCGGGCCCTGTCGGTCTCTGTCGGGCTCTGTCGGGCTCTACTGGGCCCTGTCGGGCTCTGTCGGGCTCTGTCGGGCTCTGTCGGGCTCTGTCGGTTTCTACTGGGCTCTACTGGGCCCTGTCGGGCTCTGTCGGGCTCTGTCGGGCTCTGTCGGGCTCTGTCGGGCTCTACTGGGCCCTGTCGGGCCCTGTCGGGCCCTGTCGGGCTCTGTCGGGCTCTGTCGGGCTCTACTGGGCTCTGTCGGGCTCTGTCGGGCTCTGTCGAGCTCTACTGGGCCCTGTCGGGCCCTGTCGGGCTCTGTCGGGCTCTGTCGGGCTCTGTCGGGCTCTGTCGGGCTCTACTGGGCCCTGTCGGGCCCTGTCGGGCCCTGTCGGGCTCTGTCGGGCTCTGTCGGGCTCTGTCGGGCTCTACTGGACCCTGTCGGGCTCTGTCGGGCCCTGTCGGGCCCTGTCGGGCTCTGTCGGGCTCTGTCGGGCCCTGTCGGGCTCTACTGGGCCCTGTCGGGCCCTGTCGGGCTCTGTCGGGCCCTGTCGGGCTCTGTCGGGCCCTGTCGAGCTCTACTGGGCTCTGTCGGGCTCTGTCGGGCTCTGTCGGGCTCTGTCGGGCTCTGTCGGGCTCTGTCGGGCTCTACTGGGCCCTGTCGGGCCCTGTCGGGCCCTGTCGGGCTCTGTCGGGCCCTGTCGGGCCCTGTCGGGCTTTGTCGGGCTCTGTCGGGCTCTGTCGGGCTCTGTCGGGCTCTGTCGGGCTCTGTCGGGCTGTACTGGGCCCTGTCGGGCTGTACTGGGCCCTGTCGGGCCCTGTCGGGCCCTGTCGGGCCCTGTCGGGCTCTGTCGGGCTCTGTCGGGCTCTGTCGGGCCCTGTCGGGCTCTGTCGGGCCCTGTCGGGCTCTGTCGGGCCCTGTCGGGCCCTGTCGGGCCCTGTCGGGCCCTGGCGGGCTCTGTCGGGCTCTGTCGGGCTCTGTCGGGCTCTGTCGGGCTCTGTCGGGTTCTACTGGGCTCTACTGGGCCCTTTCGGGCTCTGTCGGGCTCTGTCGGGCTCTACTGGGCTCTGTCGGGCACTACTGGGCCCTGTCGGGCCCTGTCGGGCTCTGTCGGGCTCTGTCGGGCTCTGTCGGGCTCTACTGGGCCCTGTCGGGCTCTGTCGGGCTCTGTCGGTTTCTACTGGGCTCTGTCGGGCTCTGTCGGGCTCTGTCGGGCTCTGTCGGGCTCTACTGGGCTCGGTCGGGCTCGGTCGGGCCCTGTCGGGCTCTGTCGGGCTCTGTCGGGCTCTACTGGGCTCTGTCGGGCCCTGTCGGGCCCTGTCGGGCCCTGTCGGGCTCTGTCGGGCTCTGTCGGGCTCTGTCGGGCTCTACTGGGCCCTGTCGGGCTCTGTCGGGCTCTGTCGAGCTCTACTGGGCCCTGTCGGGCCCTGTCGGGCCCTGTCGGGCTCTGTCGGGCTCTGTCGGGCCCTGTCGGGCTCTGTCGGGCTCTGTCGGGCTCTACTGGACCCTGTCGGGCTCTGTCGGGCTCTGTCGGGCTCTGTCGGGCCCTGTCGGGCCCTGTCGGGCTCTGTCGGGCTCTGTCGGGCCCTGTCGGGCCCTGTCGGGCTCTGTCGGGCTATACTGGGCCCTGTCGGGCCCTGTCGGGCTCTGTCGGGCCCTGTCGGGCTCTGTCGGGCTCTGTCGAGCTCTACTGGGCCCTGTCGGGCTCTGTCGGGCTCTGTCGGGCCCTGTCGGGCCCTGTCGGGCCCTGTCGGGCCCTGTCGGGCTCTGTCGGGGTCTGTCGGGCCCTGTCGGGCCCTGTCGGGCTTTGTCGGGCTCTGTCGGGCTCTGTCGGGCTCTGTCGGGCTGTACTGGGCTCTGTCGGGCTCTGTCGGGCTCTGTCGGGCCCTGTCGGTCTCTGTCGGGCCCTGTCGGGCTCTGTCGGGCTCTACTGGGCCCTGTCGGGCCCTGTCGGGCCCTGTCGGGCTCTGTCGGGCTCTGTCGGGTTCTGTCGGGCTCTGTCAGGTCCTGTCGGGCCCTGTCTAGCTCTGTCGGGCTCTGTCGGGCTCTGTCGGGCTCTGTCGGGCCCTGTCGGGCCCTGTTGGGCCCTGTTGGGCCCTGTTGGGCCCTGTCGGGCTCTGTCGGGCTCTGTCGGGCTCTACTGGGCCCTGTCGGGCCCTGTCGGGCCCTGTCGGGCTCTGTCGGGCTCTGTCGGGCTCTACTGGTCTCTGTCGGGCCCTGTCGGGCCCTGTCGGGCCCTGTCGGGCTCTGTCGGGCTCTGTCGGGCTCTTTCGGGCCCTGTCGGGCCCTGTCGGGCTCTGTCGGGCTCTGTCGGGCTCTACTGGGCCCTGTCGGGCCCTGTCGGGCTCTGTCGGGCTCTGTCGAGCTCTACTTGGCTCTGTCGCGCCCTGTCGGGACCTGTCGGGCTCTGTCGGGCTCTGTCGGGCTCTGTCGGGCTCTGTCGGGCTCTGTCGGGCTCTGTCGGGCTCTGTCGGGTTCTACTGTTCCCTGTCGGGCCCTGTCGGGCCCTGTCGGGCTCTGTCGGGCTCTGTCGGGCTCTGTCGGGCCCTGTCGGGCCCTGTCGGGCTCTGTCGGGCTCTGTCGGGCCCTGTCGGGCTCTGTCAGGCTCTACTGGGCCCTGTCGGGGTCTGTCGAGCTCTACTGGGCTCTGTCGGGCTCTGTCGGGCTCTGTCGGGCCCTGTCGGGCCCTGTCGGGCTCTGGCGGGCTCTGGCGGGCTCTGTCGGGCTCTGTCGGGCTCTGTCGGGCTCTGTCGGGCCCTGTCGGGCCCTGTCGGGCTCTGTCGGGCTCTGTCGGGCCCTGTCGGGCCCTGTCGGGCTCTGTCGGGCCCTGTCGGGCTTTGTCGGGCTCTGTTGGGCTCTGTCGGGCTCTGTCGGGCTCTGTCGGGCCCTGTAGGGCTCTGTAGGGCTCTGTCGGGCTCTGTCGGGCTCTGTCGGGCTCTACTGGGCTCTGTCGGGCTCTACTGGGCTCTGTCGGGCTCTACTGGGCCCTGTCGGGCCCTGTCGGGCCCTGTCGGGCTCTGTCGGGCTCTGTCGGGCTCTGTCGGGCTCTGTCGAGCTCTACTGTGCTCTGTCGGGCTCTGTCGGGCCCTGTCGGGCCCTGTCGGGCCCTGTCTGGCCCTGTTGGGCTCTGTCGGGCTCTGTCGGGCTCTGTCGGGCCCTGTCGGGCCCTGTCGGGCTCTGTCGGGCCCTGTCGGGCCCTGTCGGGCCCTGTCGGGCTCTGTCGGGTTCTACTGGGCTCTACTGGGCCCTGTCGGGCTCTGTCGGGCTCTGTCGGGCTCTGTCGGGCTCTGTCGGGCTCTGTCGGGCTCTACTGGTCTCTGTCGGGCCCTGTCGGGCCCTGTCGGGCTCTGTCGGGCCCTGTCGGGCTCTGTCGGGCCCTGTCGGGCCCTGTCGGGCTCTGTCGGGCTCTGTCGGGCTCTACTGGGCCCTGTCGGGCCCTGTCGGGCTCTGTCGGGCTCTGTCGAGCTCTACTGGGCCCTGTCGGGCCCTGTCGGGCTCTGTCGGGCCCTGTCGGGCTCTGTCGGGCCCTGTCGGGCCCTTTCGGGCCCTGTCGGGCTCTGTCGGGCCCTGTCGGGCTCTGTCGGGCTCTACTGGGCTCTGTCGGGCTCTGTCGGGCCCTGTCGGGCCCTGTCGGGCTCTGTCGAGCTCTACTGGGCTCTGTCGGGACATGTCGGGCTCTGTCGGGCTCTGTCGGGCTCTGTCGGGCTCTGTCGGGCTCTGGTGGGCTCTGTCGGGCTCTACTGGGCCCTGTCGGGCCCTGTCGGGCTCTGTCGGGCTCTGTCGGGCCCTGTCGGGCTCTGTCGGGCTCTGTCGGGCTCTACTGGGCTCTGTCGGGCTCTGTCGGGCTCTGTCGGGCCCTGTCGGGCTTTGTCGGGCCCTGTCGGGCCCTGTCGGGCCCTGTCGGGCTCTGTCGGGCTCTGTCGGGCTCTACTGTGCTCTGTCGGGTTCTGTCGGGTTCTGTCGGGCTCTGTCGGGCTCTGTCGGGCCCTGTCGAGCTCTGTCGGGCTCTGTCGGGCTCTACTGGGCTCTGTCGGGCTCTACTGGGCTCTACTGTTCCCTGTCGGTCCCTGTCGGTCCCTGTCGGGCTCTGTCGGGCTCCGTCGAGCTCTACTGGGCTCTGTCGGGCCCTGTCGGGCTCTGTCGGGCTCTGTCGGGCTCTACTGGGCTCTCCTGGGCTCTGTCGGGCTCTGTCGGGCTCTACTGGGCTCTGTCGGGCCCTGTCGGGCCCTGTCGGGCTCTGTCGGGCTCTACTGGGCCCTGTCGGGCCCTGTCGGGCTCTGTCGGGCTCTGTCGGGCTCTGTCCGGCTCTGTCGGGCTCTACTGGTCTCTGTCGGGCCCTGTCGGGCCCTGTCGGGCCCTGTCGGGCCCTGTCGGGCTCTGTCGGGCTCTGTCCGGCTCTGTCGGGCTCTACTGGTCTCTGTCGGGCCCTGTCGGGCCCTGTCGGGCTCTGTCGGGCCCTGTCGGGCCCTGTCGGGCTCTGTCGGGCTCTGTCGGGCTCTACTGGGCCCTGTCGGGCCCTGTCGGGCTCTGTCGGGCTCTGTCGAGCTCTACTGGGCCCTGTCGGGCCCTGTCGGGCCCTGTCGGGCTCTGTCGGGCTCTGTCGGGCCCTGTCGGGCCCTTTCGGGCCCTGTCGGGCTCTGTCGGGCCCTGTCGGGCTCTGTCGGGCTCTACTGGGCTCTGTCGGGCTCTGTCGGGCCCTGTCGGGCCCTGTCGGGCTCTGTCGAGCTCTACTGGGCTCTGTCGGGACATGTCGGGCTCTGTCGGGCTCTGTCGGGCTCTGTCGGGCCCTGTCGGGCTCTGTCGGGCTCTACTGGGCCCTGTCGGGCCCTGTCGGGCTCTGTCGGGCTCTGTCGGGCTCTACTGTGCTCTGTCGGGTTCTGTCGGGTTCTGTCGGGCCCTGTCGGGCTCTGTCGGGCCCTGTCGAGCTCTGTCGGGCTCTGTCGGGCTCTACTGGGCTCTGTCGGGCTCTGTCGGGCTCTGTCGGGCTCTGTCGGGCCCTGTCGGGCCCTGTCGGGCCCTGTCGGGCCCTGTCGGGCTCTGTCGGGCTCTGTCGGGCTCTACTGGACCCTGTCGGGCTCTGTCGGGCCCTGTCGGGCCCTGTCGGGCTCTGTCGGGCTCTGTCGGGCTCTGTCGGGCTCTGTCGGGCCCTGTCGGGCTCTGTCGGGCTATACTGGGCCCTGTCGGGCCCTGTCGGGCTCTGTCGGGCCCTGTCGGGCTCTGTCGGGCTCTGTCGAGCTCTACTGGGCCCTGTCGGGCTCTGTCGGGCTCTGTCGGGCTCTGTCGGGCCCTGTCGGGCCCTGTCGGGCCCTGTCGGGCCCTGTCGGGCTTTGTCGGGCTCTGTCGGGCTCTGTCGGGCTCTGTCGGGCTGTACTGGGCTCTGTCGGGCTCTGTCGGGCTCTGTCGGGCCCTGTCGGTCTCTGTCGGGCCCTGTCGGGCTCTGCCGGGCTCTGTCGGGCTCTGTCGGGCTCTACTGGGCCCTGTCGGGCTCTGTCGGGCTCTGTCGGGCTCTGTCGGGCCCTGTCGGGCTCTGTCGGGCCCTGTCGGGCTCTGTCGGGCCCTGTCGGGCCCTGTCGGGCCCTGTCGGGCCCTGTCGGGCTCTGTCGGGCTCTGTCGGGTTCTGTCGGGCTCTGTCAGGTCCTGTCGGGCCCTGTCTAGCTCTGTCGGGCTCTGTCGGGCTCTGTCGGGCTCTGTCGGGCCCTGTCGGGCCCTGTTGGGCCCTGTTGGGCCCTGTCGGGCTCTGTCGGGCTCTGTCGGGCTCTACTGGGCCCTGTCGGGCCCTGTCGGGCTCTGTCGGGCTCTGTCGGGCTCTACTGGTCTCTGTCGGGCCCTGTCGGGCCCTGTCGGGCCCTGTCGGGCCCTGTCGGGCTCTGTCGGGCTCTTTCGGGCCCTGTCGGGCCCTGTCGGGCTCTGTCGGGCTCTGTCGGGCTCTACTGGGCCCTGTCGGGCCCTGTCGGGCTCTGTCGGGCTCTGTCGAGCTCTACTTGGCTCTGTCGCGCCCTGTCGGGCCCTGTCGGGCCCTGTCGGGCTCTGTCGGGCTCTGTCGGGCTCTGTCGGGCTCTGTCGGGTTCTACTGTTCCCTGTCGGGCTCTGTCGGGCTCTGTCGGGCCCTGTCGGGCTCTGTCGGGCTCTGTCGGGCTCTGTCGGGCCCTGTCGGGCCCTGTCGGGCTCTGTCGGGCTCTGTCGGGCCCTGTCGGGCTCTGTCAGGCTCTACTGGGCCCTGTCGGGCCCTGTCGGGCTCTGTCGAGCTCTACTGGGCTCTGTCGGGCTCTGTCGGGCTCTGTCGGGCTCTGTCGGGCTCTGTCGGGCCCTGTCGGGCTCTGTCGGGCTCTACTGGGCCCTGTCGGGCTCTGTCGGGCTCTGTCGGGCCCTGTCGGGCCCTGTCGGGCTCTGTCGGGCTCTGTCGGGCCCTGTCGGGCCCTGTCGGGCCCTGTCGGGCCCTGTCGGGCTTTGTCGGGCTCTGTCGGGCTCTGTCGGGCTCTGTCGGGCTCTGTCGGGCCCTGTAGGGCTCTGTCGGGCTCTGTCGGGCTCTGTCGGGCTCTACTGGGCTCTGTCGGGCTCTACTGGGCCCTGTCGGGCCCTGTCGGGCTCTGTCGGGCTCTGTCGGGCCCTGTCGGGCCCTGTCGGGCTCTGTCGGGCCCTGTCGGGCTCTGTCGGGCTCTACTGGGCCCTGTCGGGCCCTGTCGGGCCCTGTCGGGCCCTGTCGGGCTCTGTCGGGCTCTGTCGGGCTCTGTCGGGCTCTGTCGAGCTCTACTGTGCTCTGTCGGGCTCTGTCGGGCCCTGTCGGGCCCTGTCGGGCCCTGTCTGGCCCTGTTGGGCCCTGTCGGGCTCTGTCGGGCTCTGTCGGGCCCTGTCGGGCTCTGTCGGGCTCTGTCGGGCTCTACTGGACCCTGTCGGGCTCTGTCGGGCTCTGTCGGGCTCTGTCGGGCCCTGTCGGGCCCTGTCGGGCTCTGTCGGGCTCTGTCGGGCCCTGTCGGGCCCTGTCGGGCTCTGTCGGGCTATACTGGGCCCTGTCGGGCCCTGTCGGGCTCTGTCGGGCCCTGTCGGGCTCTGTCGGGCTCTGTCGAGCTCTACTGGGCCCTGTCGGGCTCTGTCGGGCTCTGTCGGGCTCTGTCGGGCTCTGTCGGGCCCTGTCGGGCCCTGTCGGGCCCTGTCGGGCCCTGTCGGGCCCTGTCGGGCTTTGTCGGGCTCTGTCGGGCTCTGTCGGGCTCTGTCGGGCTGTACTGGGCTCTGTCGGGCCCTGTCGGGCTCTGTCGGGCCCTGTCGGGCCCTGTCGGGCTTTGTCGGGCTCTGTCGGGCTCTGTCGGGCTCTGTCGGGCTGTACTGGGCTCTGTCGGGCTCTGTCGGGCTCTGTCGGGCCCTGTCGGTCTCTGTCGGGCCCTGTCGGGCTCTGTCGGGCTCTACTGGGCCCTGTCGGGCCCTGTCGGGCCCTGTCGGGCTCTGTCGGGCTCTGTCGGGTTCTGTCGGGCTCTGTCAGGTCCTGTCGGGCCCTGTCTAGCTCTGTCGGGCTCTGTCGGGCTCTGTCGGGCTCTGTCGGGCTCTGTCGGGCCCTGTTGGGCCCTGTTGGGCCCTGTTGGGCCCTGTCGGGCTCTGTCGGGCTCTGTCGGGCTCTACTGGGCCCTGTCGGGCCCTGTCGGGCCCTGTCGGGCTCTGTCGGGCTCTGTCGGGCTCTACTGGTCTCTGTCGGGCCCTGTCGGGCCCTGTCGGGCCCTGTCGGGCTCTGTCGGGCTCTGTCGGGCTCTTTCGGGCCCTGTCGGGCCCTGTCGGGCTCTGTCGGGCTCTGTCGGGCTCTACTGGGCCCTGTCGGGCCCTGTCGGGCTCTGTCGGGCTCTGTCGAGCTCTACTTGGCTCTGTCGCGCCCTGTCGGGACCTGTCGGGCTCTGTCGGGCTCTGTCGGGCTCTGTCGGGCTCTGTCGGGCTCTGTCGGGTTCTACTGTTCCCTGTCGGGCCCTGTCGGGCCCTGTCGGGCCCTGTCGGGCTCTGTCGGGCTCTGTCGGGCCCTGTCGGGCCCTGTCGGGCTCTGTCGGGCTCTGTCGGGCCCTGTCGGGCTCTGTCAGGCTCTACTGGGCCCTGTCGGGCTCTGTCGAGCTCTACTGGGCTCTGTCGGGCTCTGTCGGGCTCTGTCGGGCCCTGTCGGGCCCTGTCGGGCTCTGTCGGGCTCTGGCGGGCTCTGTCGGGCTCTGTCGGGCTCTGTCGGGCTCTGTCGGGCCCTGTCGGGCCCTGTCGGGCTCTGTCGGGCCCTGTCGGGCCCTGTCGGGCCCTGTCGGGCCCTGTCGGGCTTTGTCGGGCTCTGTTGGGCTCTGTCGGGCTCTGTCGGGCTCTGTCGGGCCCTGTAGGGCTCTGTAGGGCTCTGTCGGGCTCTGTCGGGCTCTGTCGGGCTCTACTGGGCTCTGTCGGGCTCTACTGGGCTCTGTCGGGCTCTACTGGGCCCTGTCGGGCCCTGTCGGGCCCTGTCGGGCTCTGTCGGGCTCTGTCGGGCTCTGTCGGGCTCTGTCGAGCTCTACTGTGCTCTGTCGGGCTCTGTCGGGCCCTGTCGGGCCCTGTCAGGCCCTGTCTGGCCCTGTTGGGCTCTGTCGGGCTCTGTCGGGCTCTGTCGGGCCCTGTCGGGCCCTGTCGGGCTCTGTCGGGCCCTGTCGGGCCCTGTCGGGCCCTGTCGGGCTCTGTCGGGTTCTACTGGGCTCTACTGGGCCCTGTCGGGCTCTGTCGGGCTCTGTCGGGCTCTGTCGGGCTCTGTCGGGCTCTACTGGTCTCTGTCGGGCCCTGTCGGGCCCTGTCGGGCTCTGTCGGGCCCTGTCGGGCTCTGTCGGGCCCTGTCGGGCCCTGTCGGGCTCTGTCGGGCTCTGTCGGGCTCTACTGGGCCCTGTCGGGCCCTGTCGGGCTCTGTCGGGCTCTGTCGAGCTCTACTGGGCCCTGTCGGGCCCTGTCGGGCTCTGTCGGGCCCTGTCGGGCTCTGTCGGGCCCTGTCGGGCCCTTTCGGGCCCTGTCGGGCTCTGTCGGGCCCTGTCGGGCTCTGTCGGGCTCTACTGGGCTCTGTCGGGCTCTGTCGGGCCCTGTCGGGCCCTGTCGGGCTCTGTCGAGCTCTACTGGGCTCTGTCGGGACATGTCGGGCTCTGTCGGGCTCTGTCGGGCTCTGTCGGGCTCTGTCGGGCTCTGGTGGGCTCTGTCGGGCTCTACTGGGCCCTGTCGGGCCCTGTCGGGCTCTGTCGGGCTCTGTCGGGCCCTGTCGGGCTCTGTCGGGCTCTGTCGGGCTCTACTGGGCTCTGTCGGGCTCTGTCGGGCTCTGTCGGGCCCTGTCGGGCTTTGTCGGGCCCTGTCGGGCCCTGTCGGGCCCTGTCGGGCTCTGTCGGGCTCTGTCGGGCTCTACTGTGCTCTGTCGGGTTCTGTCGGGTTCTGTCGGGCTCTGTCGGGCTCTGTCGGGCCCTGTCGAGCTCTGTCGGGCTCTGTCGGGCTCTACTGGGCTCTGTCGGGCTCTACTGGGCTCTACTGTTCCCTGTCGGTCCCTGTCGGTCCCTGTCGGGCTCTGTCGGGCTCTGTCGAGCTCTACTGGGCTCTGTCGGGCCCTGTCGGGCTCTGTCGGGCTCTGTCGGGCTCTACTGGGCTCTCCTGGGCTCTGTCGGGCTCTGTCGGGCTCTACTGGGCTCTGTCGGGCCCTGTCGGGCCCTGTCGGGCTCTGTCGGGCTCTACTGGGCCCTGTCGGGCCCTGTCGGGCTCTGTCGGGCTCTGTCGGGCTCTACTGGTCTCTGTCGGGCTCTACTGGTCTCTGTCGGGCCCTGTCGGGCCCTGTCGGGCCCTGTCGGGCCCTGTCGGGCTCTGTCGGGCTCTGTCGGGCTCTGTCCGGCTCTGTCGGGCTCTACTGGTCTCTGTCGGGCCCTGTCGGGCCCTGTCGGGCTCTGTCGGGCCCTGTCGGGCCCTGTCGGGCTCTGTCGGGCTCTGTCGGGCTCTACTGGGCCCTGTCGGGCCCTGTCGGGCTCTGTCGGGCTCTGTCGAGCTCTACTGGGCCCTGTCGGGCCCTGTCGGGCTCTGTCGGGCTCTGTCGGGCCCTGTCGGGCCCTTTCGGGCCCTGTCGGGCTCTGTCGGGCCCTGTCGGGCTCTGTCGGGCTCTACTGGGCTCTGTCGGGCTCTGTCGGGCCCTGTCGGGCCCTGTCGGGCTCTGTCGAGCTCTACTGGGCTCTGTCGGGACATGTCGGGCTCTGTCGGGCTCTGTCGGGCTCTGTCGGGCTCTGTCGGGCTCTGTCGGGCTCTGGTGGGCTCTGTCGGGCTCTACTGGGCCCTGTCGGGCCCTGTCGGGCTCTGTCGGGCTCTGTCGGGCCCTGTCGGGCTCTGTCGGGCTCTGTCGGGCTCTACTGGGCTCTGTCGGGCTCTGTCGGGCTCTGTCGGGCCCTGTCGGGCTTTGTCGGGCCCTGTCGGGCCCTGTCGGTCTCTGTCGGGCTCTGTCGGGCTCTACTGTGCTCTGTCGGGTTCTGTCGGGTTCTGTCGGGCCCTGTCGGGCTCTGTCGGGCCCTGTCGATCTCTGTCGGGCTCTGTCGGGCTCTACTGGGCTCTGTCGGGCCCTGTCGGGCTCTGTCGGGCCCTGTCGGGCCCTGTCGGGCCCTGTCGGGCCCTGTCGGGCTCTGTCGGGCTCTGTCGGGCTCTACTGGACCCTGTCGGGCTCTGTCGGGCCCTGTCGGGCCCTGTCGGGCCCTGTCGGGCTCTGTCGGGCTCTGTCGGGCTCTGTCGGGCTCTGTCGGGCCCTGTCGGGCTCTGTCGGGCTATACTGGGCCCTGTCGGGCCCTGTCGGGCTCTGTCGGGCCCTGTCGGGCTCTGTCGGGCTCTGTCGAGCTCTACTGGGCTCTGTCGGGCTCTGTCGGGCTCTGTCGGGCTCTGTCGGGCCCTGTCGGGCCCTGTCGGGCCCTGTCGGGCCCTGTCGGGCTTTGTCGGGCTCTGTCGGGCTCTGTCGGGCTCTGTCGGGCTGTACTGGGCTCTGTCGGGCTCTGTCGGGCTCTGTCGGGCCCTGTCGGTCTCTGTCGGGCCCTGTCGGGCTCTGCCGGGCTCTGTCGGGCTCTGTCGGGCTCTACTGGGCCCTGTCGGGCTCTGTCGGGCTCTGTCGGGCTCTGTCGGGCCCTGTCGGGCTCTGTCGGGCTCTGTCGGGCTCTGTCGGGCCCTGTCGGGCCCTGTCGGGCCCTGTCGGGCCCTGTCGGGCTCTGTCGGGCTCTGTCGGGTTCTGTCGGGCTCTGTCAGGTCCTGTCGGGCCCTGTCTAGCTCTGTCGGGCTCTGTCGGGCTCTGTCGGGCTCTGTCGGGCCCTGTCGGGCCCTGTTGGGCCCTGTTGGGCCCTGTCGGGCTCTGTCGGGCTCTGTCGGGCTCTACTGGGCCCTGTCGGGCCCTGTCGGGCTCTGTCGGGCTCTGTCGGGCTCTACTGGTCTCTGTCGGGCCCTGTCGGGCCCTGTCGGGCCCTGTCGGGCCCTGTCGGGCTCTGTCGGGCTCTTTCGGGCCCTGTCGGGCCCTGTCGGGCTCTGTCGGGCTCTGTCGGGCTCTACTGGGCCCTGTCGGGCCCTGTCGGGCTCTGTCGGGCTCTGTCGAGCTCTACTTGGCTCTGTCGCGCCCTGTCGGGCCCTGTCGGGCCCTGTCGGGCTCTGTCGGGCTCTGTCGGGCTCTGTCGGGCTCTGTCGGGTTCTACTGTTCCCTGTCGGGCTCTGTCGGGCTCTGTCGGGCCCTGTCGGGCTCTGTCGGGCTCTGTCGGGCTCTGTCGGGCCCTGTCGGGCCCTGTCGGGCTCTGTCGGGCTCTGTCGGGCCCTGTCGGGCTCTGTCAGGCTCTACTGGGCCCTGTCGGGCCCTGTCGGGCTCTGTCGAGCTCTACTGGGCTCTGTCGGGCTCTGTCGGGCTCTGTCGGGCTCTGGCGGGCTCTGTCGGGCTCTGTCGGGCTCTGTCGGGCCCTGTCGGGCCCTGTCGGGCTCTGTCGGGCTCTGTCGGGCCCTGTCGGGCCCTGTCGGGCCCTGTCGGGCCCTGTCGGGCTTTGTCGGGCTCTGTCGGGCTCTGTCGGGCTCTGTCGGGCTCTGTCGGGCCCTGTAGGGCTCTGTCGGGCTCTGTCGGGCTCTGTCGGGCTCTACTGGGCTCTGTCGGGCTCTACTGGGCCCTGTCGGGCCCTGTCGGGCTCTGTCGGGCCCTGTCGGGCCCTGTCGGGCCCTGTCGGGCTCTGTCGGGCTCTGTCGGGCCCTGTCGGGCTCTGTCGGGCTCTACTGGGCCCTGTCGGGCCCTGTCGGGCCCTGTCGGGCTCTGTCGGGCTCTGTCGGGCTCTGTCGGGCTCTGTCGAGCTCTACTGTGCTCTGTCGGGCTCTGTCGGGCCCTGTCGGGCCCTGTCGGGCCCTGTCTGGCCCTGTTGGGCCCTGTCGGGCTCTGTCGGGCTCTGTCGGGCCCTGTCGGGCTCTGTCGGGCTCTGTCGGGCTCTACTGGACCCTGTCGGGCTCTGTCGGGCTCTGTCGGGCTCTGTCGGGCCCTGTCGGGCCCTAGTCGGGCTCTGTCGGGCTCTGTCGGGCCCTGTCGGGCCCTGTCGGGCTCTGTCGGGCTATACTGGGCCCTGTCGGGCCCTGTCGGGCCCTGTCGGGCCCTGTCGGGCTCTGTCGGGCTCTGTCGAGCTCTACTGGGCCCTGTCGGGCTCTGTCGGGCTCTGTCGGGCTCTGTCGGGCCCTGTCGGGCCCTGTCGGGCCCTGTCGGGCTCTGTCGGGCCCTGTCGGGCCCTGTCGGGCCCTGTCGGGCCCTGTCGGGCCCTGTCGGGCTCTGTCGGGCCCTGTCGGGCCCTGTCGGGCTTTGTCGGGCTCTGTCGGGCTCTGTCGGGCTCTGTCGGGCTGTACTGGGCTCTGTCGGGCTCTGTCGGGCCCTGTCGGGCTCTGTCGGGCCCTGTCGGGCTCTGTCGGGCTCTACTGGGCTCTGTCGGGCTCTGTCGGGCTCTGTCAGGTCCTGTCGGGCCCTGTCTAGCTCTGTCGGGCTCTGTCGGGCTCTGTCGGGCTCTGTCGGGCCCTGTCGGGCCCTGTCGGGCCCTGTTGGGCCCTGTTGGGCCCTGTTGGGCCCTGTCGGGCTCTGTCGGGCTCTGTCGGGCTCTACTGGGCCCTGTCGGGCCCTGTCGGGCCCTGTCGGGCTCTGTCGGGCTCTGTCGGGCTCTACTGGTCTCTGTCGGGCCCTGTCGGGCCCTGTCGGGCCCTGTCGGGCTCTGTCGGGCTCTGTCGGGCTCTTTCGGGCCCTGTCGGGCCCTGTCGGGCTCTGTCGGGCTCTGTCGGGCTCTACTGGGCCCTGTCGGGCCCTGTCGGGCTCTGTCGGGCTCTGTCGAGCTCTACTTGGCTCTGTCGCGCCCTGTCGGGCCCTGTCGGGCTCTGTCGGGCTCTGTCGGGCTCTGTCGGGCTCTGTCGGGCTCTGTCGGGCTCTGTCGGGTTCTACTGTTCCCTGTCGGGCCCTGTCGGGCCCTGTCGGGCCCTGTCGGGCTCTGTCGGGCTCTGTCGGGCTCTGTCGGGCTCTGTCGGGCCCTGTCGGGCCCTGTCGGGCTCTGTCGGGCTCTGTCGGGCCCTGTCGGGCTCTGTCAGGCTCTACTGGGCCCTGTCGGGCTCTGTCGAGCTCTACTGGGCTCTGTCGGGCTCTGTCGGGCTCTGTCGGGCCCTGTCGGGCCCTGTCGGGCTCTGTCGGGCTCTGGCGGGCTCTGTCGGGCTCTGTCGGGCTCTGTCGGGCTCTGTCGGGCCCTGTCGGGCTCTGTCGGGCCCTGTCGGGCCCTGTCGGGCTCTGTCGGGCTCTGTCGGGCCCTGTCGGGCCCTGTCGGGCCCTGTCGGGCCCTGTCGGGCTTTGTCGGGCTCTGTTGGGCTCTGTCGGGCTCTGTCGGGCTCTGTCGGGCCCTGTAGGGCTCTGTAGGGCTCTGTCGGGCTCTGTCGGGCTCTGTCGGGCTCTACTGGGCTCTGTCGGGCTCTACTGGGCTCTGTCGGGCTCTACTGGGCCCTGTCGGGCCCTGTCGGGCCCTGTCGGGCTCTGTCGGGCTCTGTCGGGCTCTGTCGGGCTCTGTCGAGCTCTACTGTGCTCTGTCGGGCCCTGTCGGGCCCTGTCGGGCCCTGTCGGGCCCTGTCTGGCCCTGTTGGGCTCTGTCGGGCTCTGTCGGGCTCTGTCGGGCCCTGTCGGGCCCTGTCGGGCTCTGTCGGGCCCTGTCGGGCCCTGTCGGGCTCTGTCGGGCCCTGTCGGGCCCTGTCGGGCCCTGTCGGGCTCTGTCGGGTTCTACTGGGCTCTACTGGGCCCTGTCGGGCTCTGTCGGGCTCTGTCGGGCTCTGTCGGGCTCTGTCGGGCTCTACTGGGCTCGGTCGGGCTCGGTCGGGCCCTGTCGGGCTCTGTCGGGCTCTGTCGGGCTCTGTCGGGCTCTGTCGGGCTCTACTGGTCTCTGTCGGGCCCTGTCGGGCCCTGTCGGGCTCTGTCGGGCCCTGTCGGGCCCTGTCGGGCTCTGTCGGGCTCTGTCGGGCTCTACTGGGCCCTGTCGGGCCCTGTCGGGCTCTGTCGGGCTCTGTCGAGCTCTACTGGGCCCTGTCGGGCCCTGTCGGGCTCTGTCGGGCCCTGTCGGGCCCTTTCGGGCCCTGTCGGGCTCTGTCGGGCCCTGTCGGGCTCTGTCGGGCTCTACTGGGCTCTGTCGGGCTCTGTCGGGCCCTGTCGGGCCCTGTCGGGCTCTGTCGAGCTCTACTGGGCTCTGTCGGGACATGTCGGGCTCTGTCGGGCTCTGTCGGGCTCTGTCGGGCTCTGTCGGGCTCTGGTGGGCTCTGTCGGGCTCTACTGGGCCCTGTCGGGCCCTGTCGGGGTCTGTCGGGCTCTGTCGGGCCCTGTCGGGCTCTGTCGGGCTCTGTCGGGCTCTACTGGGCTCTGTCGGGCTCTGTCGGGCTCTGTCGGGCCCTGTCGGGCTTTGTCGGGCCCTGTCGGGCCCTGTCGGGCCCTGTCGGGCTCTGTCGGGCTCTGTCGGGCTCTACTGTGCTCTGTCGGGTTCTGTCGGGCTCTGTCGGGCTCTGTCGGGCCCTGTCGAGCTCTGTCGGGCTCTGTCGGGCTCTACTGGGCTCTGTCGGGCTCTGTCGGGCTCTGTCGGGCTCTGTCGGGCCCTGTCGGGCCCTGTCGGGCCCTGTCGGGCTCTGTCGGGCCCTGTCGGGCTCTGTCGGGCCCTGTCGGGCTCTGTCGGGCTCTGTCGGGCTCTGTCGGGCCCTGTCGGGCCCTGTCGGGCCCTGTCGGGCTCTGTCGGGCTCTGTCGGGCTCTGTCGGGCTCTGTCGGGCCCTGTCGGGCTCTGTCGGGCTCTACTGGGCTCTACTGTTCCCTGTCGGTCCCTGTCGGTCCCTGTCGGGCTCTGTCGGGCTCTGTCGAGCTCTACTGGGCTCTGTCGGGCCCTGTCGGGCTCTGTCGGGCTCTGTCGGGCTCTCCTGGGCTCTCCTGGGCTCTGTCGGGCTCTGTCGGGCTCTACTGGGCTCTGTCGGGCCCTGTCGGGCCCTGTCGGGCTCTGTCGGGCTCTACTGGGCCCTGTCGGGCCCTGTCGGGCTCTGTCGGGCTCTGTCGGGCTCTGTCCGGCTCTGTCGGGCTCTACTGGTCTCTGTCGGGCCCTGTCGGGCCCTGTCGGGCCCTGTCGGGCTCTGTCGGGCTCTGTCGGGCTCTGTCCGGCTCTGTCGGGCTCTACTGGTCTCTGTCGGGCCCTGTCGGGCCCTGTCGGGCCCTGTCGGGCCCTGTCGGGCTCTGTCGGGCCCTGTCGGGCCCTGTCGGGCTCTGTCGGGCTCTGTCGGGCTCTACTGGGCCCTGTCGGGCCCTGTCGGGCTCTGTCGGGCTCTGTCGAGCTCTACTGGGCCCTGTCGGGCCCTGTCGGGCCCTGTCGGGCTCTGTCGGGCTCTGTCGGGCCCTGTCGGGCCCTTTCGGGCCCTGTCGGGCTCTGTCGGGCCCTGTCGGGCTCTGTCGGGCTCTACTGGGCTCTGTCGGGCTCTGTCGGGCCCTGTCGGGCCCTGTCGGGCTCTGTCGAGCTCTACTGGGCTCTGTCGGGACATGTCGGGCTCTGTCGGGCTCTGTCGGGCTCTGTCGGGCTCTGTCGGGCTCTGGTGGGCTCTGTCGGGCTCTACTGGGCCCTGTCGGGCCCTGTCGGGCTCTGTCGGGCTCTGTCGGGCCCTGTCGGGCTCTGTCGGGCTCTGTCGGGCTCTACTGGGCTCTGTCGGGCTCTGTCGGGCTCTGTCGGGCCCTGTCGGGCTTTGTCGGGCCCTGTCGGGCCCTGTCGGGCCCTGTCGGGCTCTGTCGGGCTCTGTCGGGCTCTACTGTGCTCTGTCGGGTTCTGTCGGGTTCTGTCGGGCTCTGTCGGGCTCTGTCGGGCCCTGTCGAGCTCTGTCGGGCTCTGTCGGGCTCTACTGGGCTCTGTCGGGCTCTGTCGGGCTCTGTCGGGCCCTGTCGGGCCCTGTCGGGCTCTGTCGGGCCCTGTCGGGCTCTGTCGGGCTCTGTCGGGCTCTACTGGACCCTGTCGGGCTCTGTCGGGCCCTGTCGGGCCCTGTCGGGCCCTGTCGGGCTCTGTCGGGCTCTGTCGGGCTCTGTCGGGCTCTGTCGGGCCCTGTCGGGCTCTGTCGGGCTATACTGGGCCCTGTCGGGCCCTGTCGGGCTCTGTCGGGCCCTGTCGGGCTCTGTCGGGCTCTGTCGAGCTCTACTGGGCCCTGTCGGGCTCTGTCGGGCTCTGTCGGGCTCTGTCGGGCCCTGTCGGGCCCTGTCGGGCCCTGTCGGGCCCTGTCGGGCCCTGTCGGGCTTTGTCGGGCTCTGTCGGGCTCTGTCGGGCTCTGTCGGGCTGTACTGGGCTCTGTCGGGCTCTGTCGGGCTCTGTCGGGCCCTGTCGGTCTCTGTCGGGCCCTGTCGGGCTCTGCCGGGCTCTGTCGGGCTCTGTCGGGCTCTACTGGGCCCTGTCGGGCTCTGTCGGGCTCTGTCGGGCCCTGTCGGGCTCTGTCGGGCCCTGTCGGGCTCTGTCGGGCCCTGTCGGGCCCTGTCGGGCCCTGTCGGGCCCTGTCTAGCTCTGTCGGGCCCTGTCGGGCCCTGTCGGGCTCTGTCGGGCTCTGTCGGGTTCTGTCGGGCTCTGTCAGGTCCTGTCGGGCCCTGTCTAGCTCTGTCGGGCTCTGTCGGGCTCTGTCGGGCTCTGTCGGGCCCTGTCGGGCCCTGTTGGGCCCTGTTGGGCCCTGTCGGGCTCTGTCGGGCTCTGTCGGGCTCTACTGGGCCCTGTTGGGCCCTGTCGGGCTCTGTCGGGCTCTGTCGGGCTCTACTGGGCCCTGTCGGGCCCTGTCGGGCTCTGTCGGGCCCTGTCGGGCCCTGTCGGGCCCTGTCGGGCTCTGTCGGGCTCTACTGGGCTCTGTCGGGCTCTGTCGGGCCCTGTCGGGCCCTGTCGGGCTCTGTCGAGCTCTACTGGGCTCTGTCGGGACATGTCGGGCTCTGTCGGGCTCTGTCGGGCTCTGTCGGGCTCTGTCGGGCTCTGGTGGGCTCTGTCGGGCTCTACTGGGCCCTGTCGGGCCCTGTCGGGGTCTGTCGGGCTCTGTCGGGCCCTGTCGGGCTCTGTCGGGCTCTGTCGGGCTCTACTGGGCTCTGTCGGGCTCTGTCGGGCTCTGTCGGGCCCTGTCGGGCTTTGTCGGGCCCTGTCGGGCCCTGTCGGGCCCTGTCGGGCTCTGTCGGGCTCTGTCGGGCTCTACTGTGCTCTGTCGGGTTCTGTCGGGCTCTGTCGGGCTCTGTCGGGCCCTGTCGAGCTCTGTCGGGCTCTGTCGGGCTCTACTGGGCTCTGTCGGGCTCTGTCGGGCTCTGTCGGGCTCTGTCGGGCCCTGTCGGGCCCTGTCGGGCCCTGTCGGGCTCTGTCGGGCCCTGTCGGGCTCTGTCGGGCCCTGTCGGGCTCTGTCGGGCTCTGTCGGGCTCTGTCGGGCCCTGTCGGGCCCTGTCGGGCCCTGTCGGGCTCTGTCGGGCTCTGTCGGGCTCTGTCGGGCCCTGTCGGGCTCTGTCGGGCTCTACTGGGCTCTACTGTTCCCTGTCGGTCCCTGTCGGTCCCTGTCGGGCTCTGTCGGGCTCTGTCGAGCTCTACTGGGCTCTGTCGGGCCCTGTCGGGCTCTGTCGGGCTCTGTCGGGCTCTACTGGGCTCTGTCGGGCCCTGTCGGGCCCTGTCGGGCTCTGTCGGGCTCTACTGGGCCCTGTCGGGCCCTGTCGGGCTCTGTCGGGCTCTGTCGGGCTCTGTCCGGCTCTGTCGGGCTCTACTGGTCTCTGTCGGGCCCTGTCGGGCCCTGTCGGGCCCTGTCGGGCCCTGTCGGGCTCTGTCGGGCTCTGTCGGGCTCTGTCCGGCTCTGTCGGGCTCTACTGGTCTCTGTCGGGCCCTGTCGGGCCCTGTCGGGCCCTGTCGGGCCCTGTCGGGCTCTGTCGGGCCCTGTCGGGCCCTGTCGGGCTCTGTCGGGCTCTGTCGGGCTCTACTGGGCCCTGTCGGGCCCTGTCGGGCTCTGTCGGGCTCTGTCGAGCTCTACTGGGCCCTGTCGGGCCCTGTCGGGCCCTGTCGGGCTCTGTCGGGCTCTGTCGGGCCCTGTCGGGCCCTTTCGGGCCCTGTCGGGCTCTGTCGGGCCCTGTCGGGCTCTGTCGGGCTCTACTGGGCTCTGTCGGGCTCTGTCGGGCCCTGTCGGGCCCTGTCGGGCTCTGTCGAGCTCTACTGGGCTCTGTCGGGACATGTCGGGCTCTGTCGGGCTCTGTCGGGCTCTGTCGGGCTCTGTCGGGCTCTGGTGGGCTCTGTCGGGCTCTACTGGGCCCTGTCGGGCCCTGTCGGGCTCTGTCGGGCTCTGTCGGGCCCTGTCGGGCTCTGTCGGGCTCTGTCGGGCTCTACTGGGCTCTGTCGGGCTCTGTCGGGCTCTGTCGGGCCCTGTCGGGCTTTGTCGGGCCCTGTCGGGCCCTGTCGGGCCCTGTCGGGCTCTGTCGGGCTCTGTCGGGCTCTACTGTGCTCTGTCGGGTTCTGTCGGGTTCTGTCGGGTTCTGTCGGGCTCTGTCGGGCTCTGTCGGGCCCTGTCGAGCTCTGTCGGGCTCTGTCGGGCTCTACTGGGCTCTGTCGGGCTCTGTCGGGCTCTGTCGGGCTCTGTCGGGCTCTGTCGGGCCCTGTCGGGCTCTGTCGGGCCCTGTCGGGCTCTGTCGGGCTCTGTCGGGCTCTACTGGACCCTGTCGGGCTCTGTCGGGCCCTGTCGGGCCCTGTCGGGCCCTGTCGGGCTCTGTCGGGCTCTGTCGGGCTCTGTCGGGCTCTGTCGGGCCCTGTCGGGCTCTGTCGGGCTATACTGGGCCCTGTCGGGCCCTGTCGGGCTCTGTCGGGCCCTGTCGGGCTCTGTCGGGCTCTGTCGAGCTCTACTGGGCCCTGTCGGGCTCTGTCGGGCTCTGTCGGGCTCTGTCGGGCCCTGTCGGGCCCTGTCGGGCCCTGTCGGGCTTTGTCGGGCTCTGTCGGGCTCTGTCGGGCTCTGTCGGGCTGTACTGGGCTCTGTCGGGCTCTGTCGGGCTCTGTCGGGCCCTGTCGGTCTCTGTCGGGCCCTGTCGGGCTCTGCCGGGCTCTGTCGGGCTCTGTCGGGCTCTACTGGGCCCTGTCGGGCTCTGTCGGGCTCTGTCGGGCCCTGTCGGGCTCTGTCGGGCCCTGTCGGGCTCTGTCGGGCCCTGTCGGGCCCTGTCGGGCCCTGTCGGGCCCTGTCTAGCTCTGTCGGGCCCTGTCGGGCCCTGTCGGGCTCTGTCGGGCTCTGTCGGGTTCTGTCGGGCTCTGTCAGGTCCTGTCGGGCCCTGTCTAGCTCTGTCGGGCTCTGTCGGGCTCTGTCGGGCTCTGTCGGGCCCTGTCGGGCCCTGTTGGGCCCTGTTGGGCCCTGTCGGGCTCTGTCGGGCTCTGTCGGGCTCTACTGGGCCCTGTTGGGCCCTGTCGGGCTCTGTCGGGCTCTGTCGGGCTCTACTGGGCCCTGTCGGGCCCTGTCGGGCTCTGTCGGGCCCTGTCGGGCCCTGTCGGGCCCTGTCGGGCTCTGTCGGGCTCTTTCGGGCCCTGTCGGGCCCTGTCGGGCTCTGTCGGGCTCTGTCGGGCTCTACTGGGCCCTGTCGGGCCCTGTCGGGCTCTGTCGGGCTCTGTCGAGCTCTACTTGGCTCTGTCGCGCCCTGTCGGGCCCTGTCGGGCCCTGTCGGGCTCTGTCGGGCTCTGTCGGGCTCTGTCGGGCTCTGTCGGGTTCTACTGTTCCCTGTCGGGCTCTGTCGGGCCCTGTCGGGCCCTGTCGGGCTCTGTCGGGCTCTGTCGGGCCCTGTCGGGCCCTGTCGGGCTCTGTCGGGCTCTGTCGGGCCCTGTCGGGCTCTGTCAGGCTCTACTGGGCCCTGTCGGGCCCTGTCGGGCCCTGTCGGGCCCTGTCGGGCTCTGTCGAGCTCTACTGGGCTCTGTCGGGCTCTGTCGGGCTCTGTTGGGCTCTGGCGGGCTCTGGCGGGCTCTGTCGGGCCCTGTCGGGCCCTGTCGGGCTCTGTCGGGCTCTGTCGGGCCCTGTCGGGCCCTGTCGGGCCCTGTCGGGCTCTGTCGGGCTCTGTCGGGCTCTGTCGGGCTCTGTCGGGCTCTGTCGGGCCCTGTAGGGCTCTGTCGGGCTCTGTCGGGCTCTACTGGGCTCTGTCGGGCTCTACTGGGCCCTGTCGGGCCCTGTCGGGCTCTGTCGGGCTCTGTCGGGCCCTGTCGGGCCCTGTCGGGCTCTGTCGGGCTCTGTCGGGCCCTGTCGGGCTCTGTCGGGCTCTACTGGGCCCTGTCGGGCCCTGTCGGGCCCTGTCGGGCCCTGTCGGGCTCTGTCGGGCTCTGTCGGGCTCTGTCGGGCTCTGTCGAGCTCTACTGTGCTCTGTCGGGCTCTGTCGGGCCCTGTCGGGCCCTGTCGGGCCCTGTCTGGCCCTGTTGGGCTCTGTCGGGCTCTGTCGGGCCCTGTCGGGCCCTGTCGGGCTCTGTCGGGCCCTGTCGGGCCCTGTCGGGCTCTGTCGGGTTCTACTGGGCTCTACTGGGCCCTGTCGGGCTCTGTCGGGCTCTGTCGGGCTCTGTCGGGCTCTGTCGGGCTCTGTCGGGCTCTACTGGGCCCTGTCGGGCCCTGTCGGGCTCTGTCGGGCTCTGTCGGGCCCTGTCGGGCTCTGTCGGGCCCTGTCGGGCTCTGTCGGGCCCTGTCGGGCTCTGTCGGGCTCTACTGGGCCCTATCGGGCCCTGTCGGGCCCTGTCGGGCCCTGTCAGGCTCTGTCGAGCTCTACTGGGCTCTGTCGGGCCATGTCGGGCTCTGTCGGGCTCTGTCGGGCTCTGTCGGGCTCTACTGGGCCCTGTCGGGCCCTGTCGGGCCCTGTCGGGCTTTGTCGGGCTCTGTCGGGCTCTGTCGGGCCCTGTCGGGCTCTGTCGGGCTCTGTCGGGCTCTGTCGGGCTCTACTGTGCTCTGTCGGGTTCTGTCGGGTTCTGTCGGGCTCTGTCGGGTTCTGTCGGGCCCTGTCGAGCTCTATCGGGCTCTGTCGGGCTCTACTGGGCTCTGTCGGGCTCTGTCGGGCCCTGTCGGGCTCTGTCGGGCTCTGTCGGGCTCTGTCGGGCCCTGTCGGGCCCTGTCGGGCCCTGTCGGGCCCTGTCGGGCCCTGTCGGGCTCTGTCGGGCTCTGTCGAGCTCTGTCGGGCTCTGTCGGGCTCTGTCGGGCTCTACTGGGCTCTGTCGGGCTCTGTCGGGCTCTGTCGGGCCCTGTCGGGCTCTGTCGGGCTCTGTCGAGCTCTACTGGGCCCTGTCGGTCTCTGTCGGGCTCTGTCGGTCTCTGTCGGGCTCTGTCGGGCTCTACTGGGCCCTGTCGGGCCCTGTCGGGCCCTGTCGGGCCCTGTCGGGCTCTGTCGGGCTCTGTCGGGCCCTGTCGGGCTCTGTCGGGCTCTGTCGGGCTCTGTCGGGTTCTACTGGGCTCTACTGGGCCCTGTCGGGCTCTGTCGGGCTCTACTGGGCTCGGTCGGGCTCGGTCGGGCCCTGTCGGGCTCTGTCGGGCTCTGTCGGGCTCTGTCGGGCTCTACTGGTCTCTGTCGGGCCCTGTCGGGCTCTGTCGGGCTCTGACGGGCCCTGTCGGGACCTGTCGGGCTCTGTCGGGCTCTGTCGGGCTCTACTGTGCCCTGTCGGGCCCTGTCGGGCTCTGTCGGGCTCTGTCGAGCTCTACTGGGCTCTGTCGGGCTCTTTCGGGCTCTGTCGGGCTCTGTCGGGCTCTACTGGGCTCTACTGTTCCCTGTCGGTCCCTGTCGGTCCCTGTCGGGCTCTGTCGGGCTCTGTCGGGCTGTACTGGGCTCTGTCGGGCCCTGTCGGGCTCTGTCGGGCTCTGTCGGGCTCTACTGGGCTCTCCTGGGCTCTGTCGGGCTCTGTCGGGCTCTACTGGGCTCTGTCGGGCCCTGTCGGGCTCTACTGGGCCCTGTCGGGCCCTGTCGGGCTCTGTCGGGCTCTGTCGGGCTCTGTCCGGCTCTGTCGGGCTCTACTGGTCTCTGTCGGGCCCTGTCGGGCCCTGTCGGGCCCTGTCGGGCTCTGTCGGGCTCTGTCGGGCTCTGTCCGGCTCTGTCGGGCTCTGTCGGGCTCTGTCGGGCCCTGTCGGGCCCTGTCGGGCTCTGTCGGGCTCTGTCGGGCTCTACTGGGCTCTGTCGGGCTCTGTCGGGCTCTGTCGGGCCCTGTCGGGCTCCGTCGGGCTCTGTCGGGCTCTACTGGGCCCTGTCGGGCCCTGTCGGGCTCTGTCGGGCTCTGTCGAGCTCTACTGGGCCCTGTCGGGCCCTGTCGGGCCCTGTCGGGCTCTGTCGCGCTCTGTCGGGCTCTACTGGGCTCTGTCGGGCTCTGTCGGGCCCTGTCGGGCCCTGTCGGGCTCTGTCGGGCCCTGTCGGGCTCTGTCGGGCTCTACTGGGCCCTGTCGGGCCCTGTCGGGCCCTGTCGGGCTCTGTCGAGCTCTACTGGGCTCTGTCGGGCCATGTCGGGCCCTGTCGGGCTCTGTCGGGCTCTGGCGGGCTCTGTCGGGCTCTACTGGGCCCTGTCGGGCCCTGTCGGGCCCTGTCGGGCTTTGTCGTGCTCTGTCGGGCTCTGTCGGGCCCTGTCGGGCCCTGTCGGGCTCTACTGGGCTCTGTCGGGCTCTGTCGGTCTCTGTCGGGCCCTGTCGGGCCCTGTCGGGCCCTGTCGGGTTCTGTCGGGCTCTGTCGGTCTCTGTCGGGCCCTGTCGGGCTCTGTCGGGCTCTGTCGGGCTCTACTGGGCTCTGTCGGGCTCTGTCGGGTTCTGTCGGGCCCTGTCGGGCCCTGTCGGGCCCTGTCGGGCCCTTTCGGGCCCTGTCGGGCCCTGTCGGGCTCTGTCGGGCTCTGTCGGGCTCTATTGGGCTCTGTCGGGTTCTACTGGGCTCTACTGGGCCCTGTCGGGCTCTGTCGGACTCTACTGGGCCCTGTCGGGCCCTGTCGGGCCCTGTCGGGCTCTGTCGGGCTCTACTGGGCCCTGTCGGGCCCTGTCGGGCTCTGTCGGGCTCTGTCGGGCTCTACTGGGCCCTGTCGGGCCCTGTCGGGCCCTGTCGGGCTCTGTCGGGCTCTGTCGGGCTCTGTCGGGTTCTGTCGGGTTCTACTGGGCCCTGTCGGGCTCTGTCGGGCTCTGTCGGGCCCTGTCGGGCCCTGTCGGGCCCTGTCGGGCTCTGTCGGGCTCTGTCGGGCTCTGTCGGGCTCTGTCGGGCTCTGTCGGGTTCTACTGGGCTCTACTGGGCCCTGTCGGGCTCTGTCGGGCTCTGTCGGGCTCTGTCGGGCTCTGTCGGGCTCTACTGGGCTCGGTCGGGCTCGGTCGGGCCCTGTCGGGCTCTGTCGGGCTCTGTCGGGCTCTGTCGGGCTCTACTGGTCTCTGTCGGGCCCTGTCGGGCTCTGACGGGCCCTGTCGGGACCTGTCGGGCTCTGTCGGGCTCTGTCGGGCTCTACTGGGCCCTGTCGGGCTCTGTCGAGCTCTGTCGGGCTCTGTCGGGCTCTGTCGGGCTCTGTCGGGCTCTGTCGGGCTCTGTCGGTCTCTGTCGGGCTCTACTGGGCTCTACTGTTCCCTGTCGGTCCCTGTCGGTCCCTGTCGGTCCCTGTCGGTCCCTGTCGGTCCCTGTCGGGCTCTGTCGGGCTCTGTCGGGCTCTGTCGGGCTGTACTGGGCTCTGTCGGGCTCTCTCGGGTTCTGTCGGGTTCTGTCGGGCTCTGTCGGGCTCTGTCAGGCTCTGTCGGGCTCTACTGGGCTCTACTGGGCTATGTCGGGCTCTGTCGGGCTCTACTGGGCTCTCTCGGGCCGTGTCGGGCCCTGTCGGGCTCTGTCGGGGTCCACTGGGCCCTGTCGGGCCCTGTCGGGCCCTGTCGGGCTCTGTCGGGCTCTGTCGGGCTCTGTCGGGCTCTACTGGGCTCTGTTGGGCTTGGTAGGTCCCTGTCGGGCTCTGTCGTGATCTGTCGGGCTCTGTCCGGCTCTGTCGGGCTCTACTGGTCTCTGTCGGGCCCTGTCGGGCCCTGTCGGGCCATATCGTGCTCTGTCGAGCTCTACTGGGCCCTGTCGGGCCCTGTCGGGCCCTGTCGGGCTCTGTCGGGCTCTGTCGGGCCCTGTCGGGCTCTGTCGGGCTCTTTCGGGCTCTGTCGGGCTCTACTGGGCCCTGTCGGGCCCTGTCGGGCCCTGTCGGGCTCTGTCGGGCTCTGTCGGGCTCTGTCGGGCCCTGTCGGGCCCTGTCGGGCTCTGTCAGGCCCTGTCGGGCTCTGTCGGGCTCTACTCGGCCCTGTCGGGCTCTGTCGGGCCCTGTCGGGCCCTGTCGGGCTCTGTCGGGCTCTGTCGAGCTCTACTGGGCCCTGTCGGGCCCTGTCGGGCCCTGTCGGGCTCTGTCGGGCTCTGTCGGGCTCTGGCGGGCTCTGTCGGGTTCTACTGGGCCCTGTCGGCCCCTGTCGGGCTCTATCGGGCTCTGTCGGGCCCTGTCGGGCTCTACTGGGCTTTGTCGGGCTCTGTCGGGCCCTGTCGGGCCCTGTCGGGCCCTGTCGGGCTTTGTGGGGCCCTGTCGGGCCCTGTCGGGCTCTGTCGGGCTCTGTCGGGCTCTGTCGGGCTCTGTCGGGCTCTGTCGGGCTCTACTGGGCTCTGTCGGTCTCTGTCGGTCTCTGTCGGGCCCTGTCGGGCCCTGTCGGGCCCTGTCGGGCTCTGTCGGGCTCTGTCGGTCTCTGTCGGTCTCTGTCGGGCCCTGTCGGGCCCTGTCGAGCTCTGTCGGGCTCTGTCGGGCTCTGTCGGGCTCTGTCGGGCTCTGTCGGGCCCTGTCGGGCTCTGTCGGGCTCTGTCGGGCTCTGTCGGGCTCTGTCGGGTTCTACTGGGCTCTACTGGGCCCTGTCGGGCTCTGTCGGGTTCTGTCGGGCTCTGTCGGGCCCTGTCGGGCTCTGTCGGGCTCTGTCGGGCTCTGTCGGGCCCTGTCGGGCCCTGTCGGGCTCTGTCGGGCTCTGTCGGGCTCTATTGGGCTCTGTCGGGTTCTACTGGGCTCTACTGGGCTCTGTCGGGCTCTGTCGGGCTCTGTCGGGCTCTGTCGGGCTCTGTCGGGCCCTGTCGGGCTCTGTCGGGCTCTACTGGGCCCTGTCGGGCCCTGTCGGGCTCTGTCGAGCTCTACTCGGCTCTGTCGGGCTCTGTCGGGCTCTGTCGGGCCCTGTCGGGCTCTGTCGGGCTCTGTCGGGCTCTACTGGGCCCTGTCGGGCTCTGTCGGGCTCTGTCGGGCTCTGTCGGGCTCTGTCGGGCTCTACTGGGCTCTGTCGGGTTCTGTCGGGCCCTGTCGGGCCCTGTCGGGCCCTGTCGGGCTCTGTCGGGCTCTGTCGGGCCCTGTCGAGCTCTGTCGGGCTCTGTCGAGCTCTACTGGGCTCTGTCGGGCCCTGTCGGGCCCTGTCGGGCTCTGTCGGGCTCTGTCGGGCTCTACTGGGCTCTGTCGGGCTCTGTCGGGCTCTGTCGGGCTCTGTCGGGCTCTACTGGGCCCTGTCGGGCCCTGTCGGGCCCTGTCGGGCTCTGTCGGGCTCTGTCGGGCTCTGTCGGGCTCTGTCGGGCTCTGTCGGGTTCTACTGGGCTCTACTGGGCCCTGTCGGGCTCTGTCGGGCTCTGTCGGGCTCTGTCGGGCTCTGTCGGGCTCTGTCGGGCTCTGTCGGGTTCTACTGGGCTCTGTCGGGCTCTGTCGGGCTCTACTGGGCTCTGTCGGGCTCTACTGGGCTCTGTCGGGTTCTGTCGGGCTCTGTCGGGCCCTGTCGGGCTCTACTGGGCCCTGTCGGGCCCTGTCGGGCCCTGTCGGGCTCTGTCGGGCTCTGTCGAGCTCTACTGGGCTCTGTCGGGCTCTGTCGGGCCCTGTCGGGCTCTGTCGGGCTCTACTGGGCTCTGTCGGGCCCTGTCGAGCTCTACTGGGCTCTGTCGGGCCCTGTCAGGCCCTGTCGGGCTCTGTCGGGCTCTACTGGGCCCTGTCGGGCTCTGTCGGGCCCTGTCGGGCCCTGTCGGACTCTGTCGGGCTCTGTCGAGCTCTACTGGGCTCTGTCGGGCTCTGTCGGGCCCTGTCGGGCTCTGTCGGGCTCTGGCGGGCTCTATCGGGCTCTACTGGGCCCTGTCGGCCCCTGTCGGGCTCTGTCGGGCTCTGTTGGGCTCTGTCGGGCTCTGTCGGGCTCTGTCGGGCTCTACTGGGCTCTGTCGGTCTCTGTCGGTCTCTGTCGGTACCTGTCGGGCCCTGTCGGGCCCTGTCGGGCCCTGTCGGGCTCTGTCGGGCCCTGTCGGGCCCTGTCGGGCCCTGTCGGGCCCTGTCGGGCTCTGTCGGGTTCTGTCGGGCCCTGTCGGGCCCTCTCGGGCCCTGTCGAGCTCTGTCGGGCTCTGTCGGGCTCTGTCGGGCACTGTCGGGCTCTACTGGGCTCTGTCGGGCTCTGTCGGGTTCTGTCGGGCCCTGTCGGGCCCTGTCGGGCCCTGTCGGGCTCTGTCGGGTTCTGTCGGTCTCTGTCGGGCCCTGTCGGGCCCTGTCGGGCCCTGTCGGGCCCTGTCGGGCTCTGTCGGGTTCTGTCGGTCTCTGTCGGGCCCTGTCGGGCCCTGTCGGGCCCTGTCGAGCTCTGTCGGGCTCTGTCGGGCTCTGTCGGGCTCTGTCGGGCACTGTTGGGCTCTACTGGGCTGTGTCGGGCTCTGTCGGGTTCTGTCGGGCCCTGTCGGGCTCTGTCGGGTTCTGTCGGTCTCTGTCGGGCCCTGTCGGGCCCTGTCGGGCCCTGTCGGGCCCTGTCGAGCTCTGTCGGGCTCTGTCGGGCTCTGTCGGGCCCTGTCGGGCTCTACTGGGCTCTGTCGGGCTCTGTCGGGTTCTGTAGGGCCCTGTCGGGCCCTGTCGGGCTCTGTTGGGCCCTGTCGGGCCCTGTCGGGCCCTGTCGGGCTCTGTCGGGCTCTGTCGGGCCCTGTCGGGCTCTGTCGGGCTCTACTGGGCCCTGTCGGGCTCTGTCGGGCCCTGTCGGGCCCTGTCGGGCTCTGTCGGGCTCTGTCGAGCTCTACTGGGCTCTGTCGGGCTCTGTCGGGCTCTGTCGGGCCCTGTCGGGCTCTGTCGGGCTCTGTCGGGCTCTACTGGGCCCTGTCGGGCTCTGTCGGGCTCTGTCGGGCTCTGTCGGGCTCTACTGGGCTCTGTCGAGCTCTGTCGGGCTCTGTCGGGCTCTGTCGGGCCCTGTCGGGCCCTGTCGGGCCCTGTCGGGCTCTACTGGGCTCTGTCGGGCTCGGTCGGGCCCTGTCGGGCTCTGTCGGGCTTTGTCGGGCTCTACTGGGCCCTGTCGGGCCCTGTCGGGCTCTGTCGGGCTCTGTCGGGCTCTACTGGGCCCTGTCGGGCTCTGTCGGGCTCTGTCGGGCTCTGTCGGGCTCTACTGGTCTCTGTCGGGCCCTGTCGGGCCCTGTCGGGCTCTGTCGGGCTCTGTCGGGCTCTACTGGGCCCTGTCGGGCCCTGTCGGGCCCTGTCGGGCTCTGTCGGTCTCTGTCGGGCTCTACTGGGCCCTGTCGGGCCCTGTCGGGCCCTGTCGGGCCCTGTCGGGCTCTGTCGGGCTCTGTCGGGCTCTGTCGGGCTCTACTGGACCCTGTCGGGCTCTGTCGGGCCCTGTCGGGCTCTACTGGGCCCTGTCGGGCCCTGTCGGGCTCTGTCGGGCCCTGTCGAGCTCTACTGGGCTCTGTCGGGCTCTGTCGGGCTCTGTCGGGCTCTGTCGGGCTCTGTCGGGCTCTACTGGGCCCTGTCGGGCCCTGTCGGGCCCTGTCGGGCTCTGTCGGGCCCTGTCGGGCCCTGTCGGGCTCTGTCGCGCCCTGTCGGGCTCTGTCGGGCTCTGTCAGGTCCTGTCGGGCTCTGTCGGGCCCTGTCGGGCTCTGTCGGGCCCTGTCGGGCCCTGTCGGGCCCTGTCGGGCTCTGGCGGGCTCTGTCGGGCTCTGTCGGGCTCTGTCGGGCTCTGTCGGGTTCTACTGGGCTCTACTGGGCCCTGTCGGGCTCTGTCGGGCTCTGTCGGGCTCTACTGGGCTCTGTCGGGCTCTACTGGGCTCTGTCGGGCCCTGTCGGGCTCTGTCGGGCTCTGTCGGGCTCTGTCGGGCTCTACTGGGCTCTGTCGGGCTCTGTCGGGCTCTGTCGGGCCCTGTCGGGCTCTGTCGGGCTCTGTCGGGCTCTGTCGGGCTCTGTCGGGCTCTGTCGGGCTCTGTCGGGTTCTGTCGGGCTCTGTCGGGTCCTCTTGGGCCCTGTCGGGCCCTGTCGGGCTCTGTCGGGCTCTGTCGGGCTCTGTCGGGCTCTGTCGGGTTCTACTGGGCTCTACTGGGCCCTGTCGGGCTCTGTCGGGCTCTGTCGGGCTCTGTCGGGCTCTGTCGGGCTCTACTGGGCTCTGTCGGGCTCTGTCGGGTTCTGTCGGGCTCTGTCGGGCCCTGTCGGGCCCTGTCGGGCTCTGTCGGGCTCTGTCGGGCCCTGTCGGGCCCTGTCGGGCCCTGTCGAGCCCTGTCGGGCCCTGTCGGGCCCTGTCGGGCTCTGTCGGGCTCTGTCGGGCTCTGTCGGTTTCTACTGGGCTCTGTCGGGCTCTGTCGGGCTCTGTCGGGCTCTGTCGGGCTCTACTGGGCTCTGTCGGGCTCGGTCGGGCCCTGTCGGGCTCTGTCGGGCTCTGTCGGGCTCTACTGGGCTCTGTCGGGCCCTGTCGGGCCCTGTCGGGCCCTGTCGGGCTCTGTCGGGCTCTGTCGGGCTCTACTGGGCCCTGTCGGGCCCTGTCGGGCTCTGTCGGGCTCTGTCGGGCCCTGTCGGGCCCTGTAGGGCCCTGTCGGGCTCTGTCGGGCTCTACTGGGCCCTGTCGGGCTCTGTCGGTCCCTGTCGAGCTCTACTGGGCCCTGTCGGGCCCTGTCGGGCCCTGTCGGGCTCTGTCGGGCTCTGTCGGGCTCTGTCGGGCCCTGTCGGGCTCTGTCGGGCTCTGTCGGGCTCTGTCGGGCTCTACTGGACCCTGTCGGGCTCTGTCGGGCTCTGTCGGGCTCTGTCGGGCCCT
The DNA here is from genome assembly GCF_036013445.1 of Caloenas nicobarica. Classification (NCBI taxonomy): domain Eukaryota; kingdom Metazoa; phylum Chordata; class Aves; order Columbiformes; family Columbidae; genus Caloenas; species Caloenas nicobarica. The sequence goes on from NW_027016983.1 coordinate 103,320, forward strand.
GTCGGGCCCTGTCGGGCTCTGTCGGGCTCTGTCGGGCTCTGTCGGGCCCTGTCGGGCTCTGTCGGGCTCTACTGGGCCCTGTCGGGCTCTGTCGGGCTCTGTCGGGCCCTGTCGGGCCCTGTCGGGCTTTGTCGGGCTCTGTCGGGCTCTGTCGGGCTCTGTCGGGCTGTACTGGGCTCTGTCGGGCTCTGTCGGGCTCTGTCGGGCCCTGTCGGTCTCTGTCGGGCTCTGTCGGGCTCTACTGGGCCCTGTCGGGCTCTTTCGGGCTCTGTCGGGCTCTGTCGGGCTCTACTGGGCTCTGTGGGGCCCTGTCGGGCTCTGTCGGGCTCTGTCGGGCCCTGTCGGGCCCTGTCGGGCTCTGTCGGGCTCTGTCGGGCTCTGTCGGGCTCTGTCGGTTTCTACTGGGCTCTACTGGGCCCTGTCGGGCTCTGTCGGGCCCTGTCGGGCCCTGTCGGGCTCTGTCGGGCTCTGTCGGGCTCTGTCGGGCTCTGTCGAGCTCTACTGTGCTCTGTCGGGCTCTGTCGGGCCCTGTCGGGCCCTGTCGGGCCCTGTCTGGCCCTGTTGGGCTCTGTCGGGCCCTGTCGGGCCCTGTCGGGCTCTGTCGGGCTCTGTCGGGCTCTGTCGGGCTCTGTCGGGCTCTGTCGGGCCCTGTCGGGCTCTGTCGGGCTCTGTCGGGCTCTGTCGGGCTCTGTCGGGCTCTACTGGGCTCGGTCGGGCTCGGTCGGGCCCTGTCGGGCTCTGTCGGGCTCTGTCGGGCTCTGTCGGGCTCTGTCGGGCTCTACTGGTCTCTGTCGGGCCCTGTCGGGCCCTGTCGGGCTCTGTCGGGCCCTGTCGGGCCCTGTCGGGCTCTGTCGGGCTCTGTCGGGCTCTACTGGGCCCTGTCGGGCCCTGTCGGGCTCTGTCGGGCTCTGTCGAGCTCTACTGGGCCCTGTCGGGCCCTGTCGGGCCCTGTCGGGCTCTGTCGGGCTCTGTCGGGCCCTGTCGGGCCCTTTCGGGCCCTGTCGGGCTCTGTCGGGCCCTGTCGGGCTCTGTCGGGCTCTACTGGGCTCTGTCGGGCCCTGTCGGGCCCTGTCGGGCCCTGTCGGGCTCTGTCGAGCTCTACTGGGCTCTGTCGGGACATGTCGGGCTCTGTCGGGCTCTGTCGGGCTCTGTCGGGCTCTGTCGGGCTCTGGTGGGCTCTGTCGGGCTCTACTGGGCCCTGTCGGGCCCTGTCGGGCTCTGTCGGGCTCTGTCGGGCCCTGTCGGGCTCTGTCGGGCTCTGTCGGGCTCTACTGGGCTCTGTCGGGCTCTGTCGGGCTCTGTCGGGCCCTGTCGGGCTTTGTCGGGCCCTGTCGGGCCCTGTCGGGCCCTGTCGGGCTCTGTCGGGCTCTGTCGGGCTCTACTGTGCTCTGTCGGGTTCTGTCGGGTTCTGTCGGGCTCTGTCGGGCTCTGTCGGGCCCTGTCGAGCTCTGTCGGGCTCTGTCGGGCTCTACTGGGCTCTGTCGGGCTCTGTCGGGCTCTGTCGGGCTCTGTCGGGCCCTGTCGGGCCCTGTCGGACTCTGTCGGGCCCTGTCGGGCTCTGTCGGGCCCTGTCGGGCTCTGTCGGGCCCTGTCGGGCTCTGTCGGGCTCTGTCGGGCTCTACTGGACCCTGTCGGGCTCTGTCGGGCTCTGTCGGGCTCTGTCGGGCCCTGTCGGGCCCTGTCGGGCCCTGTCGGGCTCTGTCGGGCTCTGTCGGGCTCTGTCGGGCTCTGTCGGGCCCTGTCGGGCTCTGTCGGGCTCTACTGGGCTCTACTGTTCCCTGTCGGTCCCTGTCGGTCCCTGTCGGGCTCTGTCGGGCTCTGTCGAGCTCTACTGGGCTCTGTCGGGCCCTGTCGGGCTCTGTCGGGCTCTGTCGGGCTCTACTGGGCTCTCCTGGGCTCTGTCGGGCTCTGTCGGGCTCTACTGGGCTCTGTCGGGCCCTGTCGGGCCCTGTCGGGCTCTGTCGGGCTCTACTGGGCCCTGTCGGGCCCTGTCGGGCTCTGTCGGGCTCTGTTGGGCTCTGTCCGGCTCTGTCGGGCTCTACTGGTCTCTGTCGGGCCCTGTCGGGCCCTGTCGGGCCCTGTCGGGCTCTGTCGGGCTCTGTCGGGCTCTGTCCGGCTCTGTCGGGCTCTACTGGTCTCTGTCGGGCCCTGTCGGGCCCTGTCGGGCCCTGTCGGGCCCTGTCGGGCTCTGTCGGGCCCTGTCGGGCCCTGTCGGGCTCTGTCGGGCTCTGTCGGGCTCTACTGGGCCCTGTCGGGCCCTGTCGGGCTCTGTCGGGCTCTGTCGAGCTCTACTGGGCCCTGTCGGGCCCTGTCGGGCCCTGTCGGGCTCTGTCGGGCTCTGTCGGGCTCTACTGGGCCCTGTCGGGCCCTGTCGGGCTCTGTCGGGCTCTGTCGAGCTCTACTGGGCCCTGTCGGGCTCTGTCGGGCTCTGTCGGGCTCTGTCGGGCTCTGTCGGGCTCTGTCGGGCTCTACTGGGCTCTGTCGGTCTCTGTCGGTCTCTGTCGGTCCCTGTCGGGCCCTGTCGGGCCCTGTCGGGCCCTGTCGGGCTCTGTCGGGTTCTGTCGGGCCCTGTCGGGCCCTGTCGGGCCCTGTCGAGCTCTGTCGGGCTCTGTCGGGCTCTGTCGGGCACTGTCGGGCTCTACTGGGCTCTGTCGGGCTCTGTCGGGTTCTGTCGGGCCCTGTCGGGCCCTGTCGGGCCCTGTCGGGCTCTGTCGGGTTCTGTCGGTCTCTGTCGGGCCCTGTCGGGCCCTGTCGGGCCCTGTCGGGCCCTGTCGGGCTCTGTCGGGTTCTGTCGGGCCCTGTCGGGCCCTGTCGGGCCCTGTCAAGCTCTGTCGGGCTCTGTCGGGCTCTGTCGGGCACTGTCGGGCTCTACTGGGCTCTGTCGGGCTCTGTCGGGTTCTGTCGGGCCCTGTCGGGCCCTGTCGGGCTCTGTCGGGTTCTGTCGGTCTCTGTCGGGCCCTGTCGGGCCCTGTCGGGCCCTGTCGGGCCCTGTCGAGCTCTGTCGGGCTCTGTCGGGCTCTGTCGGGCCCTGTCGGGCTCTACTGGGCTCTGTCGGGCTCTGTCGGGTTCTGTAGGGCCCTGTCGGGCCCTGTCGGGCTCTGTTGGGCCCTGTCGGGCCCTATCGGGCCCTGTCGGGCTCTGTCGGGCTCTGTCGGGCCCTGTCGGGCTCTGTCGGGCTCTACTGGGCCCTGTCGGGCTCTGTCGGGCCCTGTCGGGCCCTGTCGGGCTCTGTCGGGCTCTGTCGAGCTCTACTGGGCTCTGTCGGGCTCTGTCGGGCTCTGTCGGGCCCTGTCGGGCTCTGTCGGGCTCTGTCGGGCTCTACTGGGCCCTGTCGGGCTCTGTCGGGCTCTGTCGGGCTCTGTCGGGCTCTACTGGGCTCTGTCGGGTTCTGTCGGGCTCTGTCGGGCTCTGTCGGGCTCTGTCGAGCTCTGTCGGGCTCTGTCGGGCTCTGTCGGGCCCTGTCGGGCCCTGTCGGGCCCTGTCGGGCTCTGTCGGGCCCTGTCGGGCCCTGTCGGGCCCTGTCGGGCTCTGTCGGGCTCTGTCGGGCTCTGTCGGGTTCTACTGGGCTCTACTGGGCCCTGTCGGGCTCTGTCGGGCTCTGTCGGGCTCTGTCGGGCTCTACTGGGCTCTGTCGGGCTCGGTCGGGCCCTGTCGGGCTCTGTCGGGCTCTGTCGGGCTCTGTCGGGCTCTGTCGGGCTCTGTCGGTTTCTACTGGGCTCTACTGGGCCCTGTCGGGTTCTGTCGGGCTCTGTCGGTCTCTGTCGGGCTCTGTCGGGCTCTGTCGGGCTCTACTGGGCTCTGTCGGGCTCGGTCGGGCCCTGTCGGGCTCTGTCGGGCTCTACTGGTCTCTGTCGGGCCCTGTCGGGCTCTGTCGGGCACTACTGGGCCCTGTCGGGCCCTGTCGGGCCCTGTCGGGCCCTGTCGGGCCCTGTCGGGCTCTGTCGGGCTCTGTCGGGCTCTGTCGGGCTCTACTGGACCCTGTCGGGCTCTGTCGGGCCCTGTCGGGCTCTACTGGGCCCTGTCGGGCCCTGTCGGGCTCTGTCGGGCCCTGTCGGGCTCTGTCGGGCCCTGTCGAGCTCTACTGGGCTCTGTCGGGCTCTGTCGGGCTCTGTCGGGCTCTGTCGGGCTCTACTGGGCCCTGTCGGGCCCTGTCGGGCCCTGTTGGGCTCTGTTGGGCTCTGTCGGGCCCTGTCGGGCCCTGTCGGGCCCTGTCGGGCTCTGTCGGGCTCTGTCGGGCTCTGTCGGGCTCTGTCGGGCTGTACTGGGCCCTGTCGGGCTGTACTGGGCCCTGTCGGGCTCTGTCGGGCTCTGTCGGGCCCTGTCGGGCCCTGTCGGTCTCTGTCGCGCCCTGTCGGGCTCTGTCGGGCTCTGTCAGGTCCTGTCGGGCTCTGTCGGGCCCTGTCGGGCTCTGTCGGGCCCTGTCGGGCCCTGTCGGGCCCTGTCGGGCTCTGGCGGGCTCTGTCGGGCTCTGTCGGGCTCTGTCGGGCTCTGTCGGGTTCTACTGGGCTCTACTGGGCCCTGTCGGGCTCTGTCGGGCTCTGTCGGGCTCTACTGGGCTCTGTCGGGTTCTGTCGGGCTCTGTCGGGCCCTGTCGGGCTCTGTCGGGCTCTCTCGGGCTCTACTGGGCTCTGTCGGGCCCTGTCGGGCTCTGTCGGGCTCTGTCGGGCTCTGTCGGGCTCTACTGGGCTCTGTCGGGCCCTGTCGGGCTCTGTCGGGCCCTGTCGGGCTCTGTCGGGCTCTGTCGGGCTCTGTCGGGCTCTACTGGGCTCTGTCGGGTTCTGTCGGGCTCTGTCGGGTTCTGTCGGGCTCTGTCGGGTCCTCTTGGGCTCTGTCGGGCCCTGTCGGGCCCTGTCGGGCCCTGTCGGGCCCTGTCGGGCCCTGTCGGGCCCTGTCGGGCTCTGTCGGGCTCTGTCGGGCTCTGTCGGGCTCTGTCGGGCTCTGTCGGGTTCTACTGGGCTCTACTGGGCCCTGTCGGGCTCTGTCGGGCTCTGTCGGGCTCTGTCGGGCTCTGTCGGGCTCTACTGGGCTCTGTCGGGCTCTGTCGGGTTCTGTCGGGTTCTGTCGGGCTCTGTCGGGCCCTGTCGGGCCCTGTCGGGCTCTGTCGGGCTCTGTCGGGCCCTGTCGGGCCCTGTCGAGCCCTGTCGGGCCCTGTCGGGCCCTGTCGGGCTCTGTCGGGCTCTGTCGGTTTCTACTGGGCTCTGTCGGGCTCTGTCGGGCTCTGTCGGGCTCTGTCGGGCTCTGTCGGGCTCCACTGGGCTCTGTCGGGCTCGGTCGGGCCCTGTCGGGCTCTGTCGGGCTCTGTCGGGCTCTACTGGGCTCTGTCGGGCCCTGTCGGGCCCTGTCGGGCCCTGTCGGGCTCTGTCGGGCTCTGTCGGGCTCTGTCGGGCTCTACTGGGCCCTGTCGGGCCCTGTCGGGCTCTGTCGGGCTCTGTCGGGCTCTGTCGGGCCCTGTCGGGCCCTGTCGGGCCCTGTCGGGCTCTGTCGGGCTCTACTGGGCCCTGTCGGGCTCTGTCGGGCTCTGTCGAGCTCTACTGGGCCCTGTCGGGCCCTGTCGGGCTCTGTCGGGCTCTGTCGGGCCCTGTCGGGCCCTGTCGGGCTCTGTCGGGCTCTGTCGGGCTCTGTCGGGCTCTACTGGACCCTGTCGGGCTCTGTCGGGCTCTGTCGGGCTCTGTCGGGCCCTGTCGGGCCCTGTCGGGCTCTGTCGGGCTCTGTCGGGCCCTGTCGGGCTCTGTCGGGCTATACTGGGCCCTGTCGGGCCCTGTCGGGCTCTGTCGGGCCCTGTCGGGCTCTGTCGGGCTCTGTCGAGCTCTACTGGGCCCTGTCGGGCTCTGTCGGGCTCTGTCGGGCCCTGTCGGGCCCTGTCGGGCCCTGTCGGGCTTTGTCGGGCTCTGTCGGGCTCTGTCGGGCTCTGTCGGGCTCTGTCGGGCTGTACTGGGCTCTGTCGGGCTCTGTCGGGCTCTGTCGGGCCCTGTCGGTCTCTGTCGGGCTCTGTCGGGCTCTACTGGGCCCTGTCGGGCTCTTTCGGGCTCTGTCGGGCTCTGTCGGGCTCTACTGGGCTCTGTCGGGCCCTGTCGGGCTCTGTCGGGCTCTGTCGGGCCCTGTCGGGCCCTGTCGGGCCCTGTCGGGCTCTGTCGGGCTCTGTCGGGCTCTGTCGGGCTCTGTCGGTTTCTACTGGGCTCTACTGGGCCCTGTCGGGCTCTGTCGGGCTCTGTCGGGCTCTGTCGGGCTCTGTCGGGCTCTGTCGGGCTCTGTCGGGCTCTACTGGGCTCTGTCGGGCTCGGTCGGGCCCTGTCGGGCTCTGTCGGGCTCTACTGGTCTCTGTCGGGCCCTGTCGGGCCCTGTCGGGCTCTGTCGGGCTCTGTCGGGCTCTACTGGGCCCTGTCGGGCCCTGTCGGGCCCTGTCGGGCTCTGTCGGGCTCTGTCGGGCTCTACTGGGCTCTGTCGGGCTCTGTCGGGCTCTGTCGAGCTCTACTGGGCCCTGTCGGGCCCTGTCGGGCTCTGTCGGGCTCTGTCGGGCTCTGTCGGGCTCTGTCGGGCTCTACTGGGCCCTGTCGGGCTCTGTCGGGCTCTGTCGGGCCCTGTCGGGCTCTGTCGGGCTCTGTCGGGCCCTGTCGGGCCCTGTCGGGCTCTGTCGGGCTCTGTCGGGCTCTGTCGGGCTCTACTGGACCCTGTCGGGCTCTGTCGGGCCCTGTCGGGCCCTGTCGGGCTCTGTCGGGCTCTGTCGGGCCCTGTCGGGCTCTACTGGGCCCTGTCGGGCCCTGTCGGGCTCTGTCGGGCCCTGTCGGGCTCTGTCGGGCCCTGTCGGGCTCTGTCGGGCCCTGTCGAGCTCTACTGAGCTCTGTCGGGCTCTGTCGGGCTCTGTCGGGCTCTGTCGGGCTCTGTCGGGCTCTGTCGGGCTCTACTGGGCCCTGTCGGGCTCTGTCGGGCCCTGTCGGGCCCTGTCGGGCCCTGTCGGGCTTTGTCGGGCCCTGTCGGGCTTTGTCGGGCTCTGTCGGGCTCTGTCGGGCTCTGTCGGGCTCTGTCGGGCTCTACTGGGCCCTGTCGGGCTGTACTGGGCCCTGTCGGGCTCTGTCGGGCTCTGTCGGGCCCTGTCGGGCCCTGTCGGACTCTGTCGGGCCCTGTCGGGCTCTGTCGGGCTCTGTCGGGCCCTGTCGGGCTCTGTCGGGCCCTGTCAGGCTCTGTCGGGCCCTGTCGGGCCCTGTCGGGCTCTGGCGGGCTCTGTCGGGCTCTGTCGGGCTCTGTCGGGCTCTGTCGGGTTCTACTGGGCTCTACTGGGCCCTTTCGGGCTCTGTCGGGCTCTGTCGGGCTCTACTGGGCTCTGTCGGGCTCTACTGGGCTCTGTCAGGCCCTGTCGGGCTCTGTCGGGCTCTGTCGGGCTCTGTCGGGCTCTACTGGGCCCTGTCGGGCTCTGTCGGGCTCTGTCGGGCCCTGTCGGGCTCTGTCGGGCTCTGTCGGGCTCTGTCGGGCTCTACTGGGTTCTGTCGGGCTCTGTCGGGTTCTGTCGGGCTCTGTCGGGTCCTGTCGGGCTCTGTCGGGTTCTGTCGGGCTCTGTCGGGCTCTGTCGGGTCCTCTTGGGCTCTGTCGGGCTCTGTCGGGCTCTGTCGGGCTCTGTCGGGCTCTGTCGGGCTCTCCTGGGCCCTGTCGGGCCCTGTCGGGCCCTGTCGGGCTCTGTCGGGCTCTGTCGGGCTCTGTCGGGCTCTGTCGGGCTCTGTCGGGTTCTACTGGGCTCTACTGGGCCCTGTCGGGCTCTGTCGGGCTCTGTCGGGCTCTGTCGGGCTCTACTGGGCTCTGTCGGGCTCTGTCGGGCTCTGTCGGGCCCTGTCGGGCCCTGTCGGGCTCTGTCGGGCTCTGTCGGGCCCTGTCGGGCCCTGTCGGGCCCTGTCGGGCCCTGTCGAGCCCTGTCGGGCCCTGTCGGGCTCTGTCGGGCTCTGTCGGTTTCTACTGGGCTCTGTCGGGCTCTGTCGGGCTCTACTGGGCTCGGTCGGGCTCGGTCGGGCCCTGTCGGGCCCTGTCGGGCTCTGTCGGGCTCTGTCGGGCTCTACTGGGCCCTGTCGGGCCCTGTCGGGCCCTGTCGGGCTCTGTCGGGCTCTGTCGGGCTCTGTCGGGCTCTACTGGGCCCTGTCGGGCCCTGTCGGGCCCTGTCGGGCCCTGTCGGGCTCTGTCGGGCTCTACTGGGCCCTGTCGGGCCCTGTCGGGCTCTGTCGGGCTCTGTCGGGCTCTGTCGGGCTCTGTCGGGCCCTGTCGGGCTCTGTCGGGCTCTGTCGGGCTCTACTGGACCCTGTCGGGCTCTGTCGGGCTCTGTCGGGCCCTGTCGGGCCCTGTCGGGCCCTGTCGGGCCCTGTCGGGCTCTGTCGGGCTCTGTCGGGCTCTGTCGGGCCCTGTCGGGCTCTGTCGGGCTATACTGGGCCCTGTCGGGCCCTGTCGGGCTCTGTCGGGCCCTGTCGGGCTCTGTCGGGCTCTGTCGAGCTCTACTGGGCCCTGTCGGGCTCTGTCGGGCTCTGTCGGGCTCTGTCGGGCCCTGTCGGGCCCTGTCGGGCCCTGTCGGGCCCTGTCGGGCTCTGTCGGGCCCTGTCGGGCCCTGTCGGGCTTTGTCGGGCTCTGTCGGGCTCTGTCGGGCTCTGTCGGGCTGTACTGGTCTCTGTCGGGCTCTGTCGGGCTCTGTCGGGCCCTGTCGGTCTCTGTCGGGCCCTGTCGGGCTCTGCCGGGCTCTGTCGGGCTCTGTCGGGCTCTACTGGGCCCTGTCGGGCTCTGTCGGGCTCTGTCGGGCTCTGTCGGGCTCTACTGGGCTCTGTCGGGCCCTGTCGGGCTCTGTCGGGCCCTGTCGGGCCCTGTCGGCCTCTGTCGGGCTCTGTCGGGTTCTGTCGGGCTCTGTCAGGTCCTGTCGGGCCCTGTCTAGCTCTGTCGGGCTCTGTCGGGCCCTGTCGGGCTCTGTCGGGCTATACTGGGCCCTGTCGGGCCCTGTCGGGCTCTGTCGGGCCCTGTCGGGCTCTGTCGGGCTCTGTCGAGCTCTACTGGGCCCTGTCGGGCTCTGTCGGGCTCTGTCGGGCTCTGTCGGGCCCTGTCGGGCCCTGTCGGGCCCTGTCGGGCCCTGTCGGGCTCTGTCGGGCCCTGTCGGGCCCTGTCGGGCTTTGTCGGGCTCTGTCGGGCTCTGTCGGGCTCTGTCGGGCTGTACTGGTCTCTGTCGGGCTCTGTCGGGCTCTGTCGGGCCCTGTCGGTCTCTGTCGGGCCCTGTCGGGCTCTGCCGGGCTCTGTCGGGCTCTGTCGGGCTCTACTGGGCCCTGTCGGGCTCTGTCGGGCTCTGTCGGGCTCTGTCGGGCTCTACTGGGCTCTGTCGGGCCCTGTCGGGCTCTGTCGGGCCCTGTCGGGCCCTGTCGGCCTCTGTCGGGCTCTGTCGGGTTCTGTCGGGCTCTGTCAGGTCCTGTCGGGCCCTGTCTAGCTCTGTCGGGCTCTGTCGGGCCCTGTCGGGCCCTGTCGGGCCCTGTTGGGCCCTGTTGGGCCCTGTCGGGCTCTGTCGGGCTCTGTCGGGCTCTACTGGTCTCTGTCGGGCCCTGTCGGGCCCTGTCGGGCTCTGTCGGGCTCTGTCGGGCTCTACTGGGCCCTGTCGGGCCCTGTCGGGCCCTGTCGGGCTCTGTCGGGCTCTGTCGGGCTCTACTGGGCTCTGTCGGGCTCTGTCGGGCTCTGTCGAGCTCTACTGGGCCCTGTCGGGCCCTGTCGGGCTCTGTCGGGCTCTGTCGGGCTCTGTCGGGCTCTACTGGGCCCTGTCGGGCTCTGTCGGGCTCTGTCGGGCCCTGTCGGGCTCTGTCGGGCTCTGTCGGGCCCTGTCGGGCCCTGTCGGGCTCTGTCGGGCTCTGTCGGGCTCTGTCGGGCTCTACTGGACCCTGTCGGGCTCTGTCGGGCCCTGTCGGGCCCTGTCGGGCTCTGTCGGGCTCTGTCGGGCCCTGTCGGGCTCTACTGGGCCCTGTCGGGCCCTGTCGGGCTCTGTCGGGCCCTGTCGGGCTCTGTCGGGCCCTGTCGGGCTCTGTCGGGCCCTGTCGAGCTCTACTGGGCTCTGTCGGGCTCTGTCGGGCTCTGTCGGGCTCTGTCGGGCTCTGTCGGGCTCTGTCGGGCTCTACTGGGCCCTGTCGGGCTCTGTCGGGCCCTGTCGGGCCCTGTCGGGCCCTGTCGGGCTTTGTCGGGCCCTGTCGGGCTTTGTCGGGCTCTGTCGGGCTCTGTCGGGCTCTGTCGGGCTCTGTCGGGCTCTACTGGGCCCTGTCGGGCTGTACTGGGCCCTGTCGGGCTCTGTCGGGCTCTGTCGGGCCCTGTCGGGCCCTGTCGGACTCTGTCGGGCCCTGTCGGGCTCTGTCGGGCTCTGTCGGGCCCTGTCGGGCTCTGTCGGGCCCTGTCAGGCTCTGTCGGGCCCTGTCGGGCCCTGTCGGGCTCTGGCGGGCTCTGTCGGGCTCTGTCGGGCTCTGTCGGGCTCTGTCGGGTTCTACTGGGCTCTACTGGGCCCTTTCGGGCTCTGTCGGGCTCTGTCGGGCTCTACTGGGCTCTGTCGGGCTCTACTGGGCTCTGTCAGGCCCTGTCGGGCTCTGTCGGGCTCTGTCGGGCTCTGTCGGGCTCTACTGGGCCCTGTCGGGCTCTGTCGGGCTCTGTCGGGCCCTGTCGGGCTCTGTCGGGCTCTGTCGGGCTCTGTCGGGCTCTACTGGGTTCTGTCGGGCTCTGTCGGGTTCTGTCGGGCTCTGTCGGGTCCTGTCGGGCTCTGTCGGGTTCTGTCGGGCTCTGTCGGGCTCTGTCGGGTCCTCTTGGGCTCTGTCGGGCTCTGTCGGGCTCTGTCGGGCTCTGTCGGGCTCTCCTGGGCCCTGTCGGGCCCTGTCGGGCCCTGTCGGGCTCTGTCGGGCTCTGTCGGGCTCTGTCGGGCTCTGTCGGGCTCTGTCGGGTTCTACTGGGCTCTACTGGGCCCTGTCGGGCTCTGTCGGGCTCTGTCGGGCTCTGTCGGGCTCTACTGGGCTCTGTCGGGCTCTGTCGGGCTCTGTCGGGCCCTGTCGGGCCCTGTCGGGCTCTGTCGGGCTCTGTCGGGCCCTGTCGGGCCCTGTCGGGCCCTGTCGGGCCCTGTCGAGCCCTGTCGGGCCCTGTCGGGCTCTGTCGGGCTCTGTCGGTTTCTACTGGGCTCTGTCGGGCTCTGTCGGGCTCTACTGGGCTCGGTCGGGCTCGGTCGGGCCCTGTCGGGCTCTGTCGGGCTCTGTCGGGCTCTGTCGGGCTCTACTGGGCCCTGTCGGGCCCTGTCGGGCCCTGTCGGGCTCTGTCGGGCTCTGTCGGGCTCTGTCGGGCTCTACTGGGCCCTGTCGGGCCCTGTCGGGCCCTGTCGGGCCCTGTCGGGCTCTGTCGGGCTCTACTGGGCCCTGTCGGGCCCTGTCGGGCTCTGTCGGGCTCTGTCGGGCTCTGTCGGGCTCTGTCGGGCCCTGTCGGGCTCTGTCGGGCTCTGTCGGGCTCTACTGGACCCTGTCGGGCTCTGTCGGGCTCTGTCGGGCCCTGTCGGGCCCTGTCGGGCCCTGTCGGGCCCTGTCGGGCTCTGTCGGGCTCTGTCGGGCTCTGTCGGGCTCTGTCGGGCCCTGTCGGGCTCTGTCGGGCTATACTGGGCCCTGTCGGGCCCTGTCGGGCTCTGTCGGGCCCTGTCGGGCTCTGTCGGGCTCTGTCGAGCTCTACTGGGCCCTGTCGGGCTCTGTCGGGCTCTGTCGGGCTCTGTCGGGCCCTGTCGGGCCCTGTCGGGCCCTGTCGGGCCCTGTCGGGCTCTGTCGGGCCCTGTCGGGCCCTGTCGGGCTTTGTCGGGCTCTGTCGGGCTCTGTCGGGCTCTGTCGGGCTGTACTGGTCTCTGTCGGGCTCTGTCGGGCTCTGTCGGGCCCTGTCGGTCTCTGTCGGGCCCTGTCGGGCTCTGCCGGGCTCTGTCGGGCTCTGTCGGGCTCTACTGGGCCCTGTCGGGCTCTGTCGGGCTCTGTCGGGCTCTGTCGGGCTCTACTGGGCTCTGTCGGGCCCTGTCGGGCTCTGTCGGGCCCTGTCGGGCCCTGTCGGGCTCTGTCGGGCTCTGTCGGGTTCTGTCGGGCTCTGTCAGGTCCTGTCGGGCCCTGTCTAGCTCTGTCGGGCTCTGTCGGGCCCTGTCGGGCCCTGTCGGGCCCTGTTGGGCCCTGTTGGGCCCTGTCGGGCTCTGTCGGGCTCTGTCGGGCTCTACTGGGCCCTGTCGGGCCCTGTCGGGCCCTGTCGGGCTCTGTCGGGCTCTGTCGGGCTCTACTGGTCTCTGTCGGGCCCTGTCGGGCCCTGTCGGGCTCTGTCGGGCTCTACTGGGCTCTTTCGGGCCCTGTCGGGCCCTGTCGGGCTCTGTCGGGCTCTGTCGGGCTCTGTCGGGCTCTGTCGAGCTCTACTTGGCTCTGTCGCGCCCTGTCGGGCCCTGTCGGGCCCTGTCGGGCTCTGTCGGGCTCTGTCGAGCTCTACTTGGCTCTGTCGGGCCCTGTCGGGCCCTGTCGGGCTCTGTCGGGCTCTGTCGGGCTCTGTCGGGCTCTGTCGGGTTCTACTGTTCCCTGTCGGGCTCTGTCGGGCCCTGTCGGGCTCTGTCGGGCTCTGTCGGGCTCTGTCGGGCTCTGTCGGGCCCTGTCGGGCCCTGTCGGGCTCTGTCGGGCTCTGTCGGGCCCTGTCGGGCTCTGTCGGGCTCTGTCGGGCTCTACTGGGCTCTGTCGGGCTCTGTCGGGCCCTGTCGGGCTCTGTCGGGCTCTGTCGGGCTCTGTCGGGCCCTGTCGGGCCCTGTCGGGCCCTGTCGGGCCCTGTCGGGCTCTGTCGGGCTCTGTCGGGCTCTGTCGGGCTCTGTCGGGCTCTGTCGGGCTCTACTGGGCTCTGTCGGGCTCTGTCGGGCTCTGTCGGGCCCTGTCGGGCTCTGTCGGGCTCTGTCGAGCTCTACTGGGCCCTGTCGGTCTCTGTCGGTCTCTGTCGGGCTCTGTCGGGCTCTGTCGGGCTCTACTGGGCCCTGTCGGGCCCTGTCGGGCCCTGTCGGGCTCTGTCGGGCTCTGTCGGGCCCTGTCGGGCCCTGTCGGGCCCTGTCGGGCTCTGTCGGGCTCTGTCGGGCTCTGTCGGGTTCTACTGGGCTCTACTGGGCCCTGTCGGGCTCTGTCGGGCTCTACTGGGCTCGGTCGGGCTCGGTCGGGCCCTGTCGGGCTCTGTCGGGCTCTGTCGGGCTCTGTCGGGCTCTACTGGTCTCTGTCGGGCCCTGTCGGGCTCTGTCGGGCTCTGACGGGCCCTGTCGGGACCTGTCGGGCTCTGTCGGGCTCTGTCGGGCTCTACTGTGCCCTGTCGGGCCCTGTCGGGCTCTGTCGGGCTCTGTCGAGCTCTACTGGGCTCTGTCGGGCTCTTTCGGGCTCTGTCGGGCTCTGTCGGGCTCTACTGGGCTCTACTGTTCCCTGTCGGTCCCTGTCGGTCCCTGTCGGGCTCTGTCGGGCTCTGTCGGGCTGTACTGGGCTCTGTCGGGCCCTGTCGGGATCTGTCGGGCTCTGTCGGGCTCTACTGGGCTCTCCTGGGCTCTGTCGGGCTCTGTCGGGCTCTACTGGGCTCTGTCGGGCCCTGTCGGGCCCTGTCGGGCTCTGTCGGGCTCTACTGGGCCCTGTCGGGCCCTGTCGGGCTCTGTCGGGCTCTGTCGGGCTCTGTCCGGCTCTGTCGGGCTCTACTGGTCTCTGTCGGGCCCTGTCGGGCCCTGTCGGGCCCTGTCGGGCCCTGTCGGGCTCTGTCGGGCTCTGTCGGGCTCTGTCCGGCTCTGTCGGGCTCTACTGGTCTCTGTCGGGCTCTGTCGGGCCCTGTCGGGCCCTGTCGGGCTCTGTCGGGCTCTGTCGGGCTCTACTGGGCTCTGTCGGGCTCTGTCGGGCTCTGTCGGGCCCTGTCGGGCTCCGTCGGGCTCTGTCGGGCTCTACTGGGCCCTGTCGGGCCCTGTCGGGCTCTGTCGGGCTCTGTCGAGCTCTACTGGGCCCTGTCGGGCCCTGTCGGGCCCTGTCGGGCCCTGTCGGGCTCTGTCGGGCTCTGTCGGGCTCTACTGGGCTCTGTCGGGCCCTGTCGGGCCCTGTCGGGCTCTGTCGGGCTCTACTGGGCCCTGTCGGGCCCTGTCGGGCCCTGTCGGGCTCTGTCGAGCTCTACTGGGCTCTGTCGGGCCCTGTCGGGCCCTGTCGGGCTCTACTGGGCTCTGTCGGGCTCTACTGGGCTCTGTCAGGCCCTGTCGGGCTCTGTCGGGCTCTGTCGGGCTCTGTCGGGCTCTACTGGGCCCTGTCGGGCTCTGTCGGGCTCTGTCGGGCCCTGTCGGGCTCTGTCGGGCTCTGTCGGGCTCTGTCGGGCTCTACTGGGTTCTGTCGGGCTCTGTCGGGTTCTGTCGGGCTCTGTCGGGTCCTGTCGGGCTCTGTCGGGTTCTGTCGGGGTCTGTCGGGCTCTGTCGGGTCCTCTTGGGCTCTGTCGGGCTCTGTCGGGCTCTGTCGGGCTCTGTCGGGCTCTCCTGGGCCCTGTCGGGCCCTGTCGGGCCCTGTCGGGCTCTGTCGGGCTCTGTCGGGCTCTGTCGGGCTCTGTCGGGCTCTGTCGGGTTCTACTGGGCTCTACTGGGCCCTGTCGGGCTCTGTCGGGCTCTGTCGGGCTCTGTCGGGCTCTACTGGGCTCTGTCGGGCTCTGTCGGGCTCTGTCGGGCCCTGTCGGGCCCTGTCGGGCTCTGTCGGGCTCTGTCGGGCCCTGTCGGGCCCTGTCGGGCCCTGTCGGGCCCTGTCGAGCCCTGTCGGGCCCTGTCGGGCTCTGTCGGGCTCTGTCGGTTTCTACTGGGCTCTGTCGGGCTCTGTCGGGCTCTACTGGGCTCGGTCGGGCTCGGTCGGGCCCTGTCGGGCTCTGTCGGGCTCTGTCGGGCTCTGTCGGGCTCTACTGGGCCCTGTCGGGCCCTGTCGGGCCCTGTCGGGCTCTGTCGGGCTCTGTCGGGCTCTGTCGGGCTCTACTGGGCCCTGTCGGGCCCTGTCGGGCCCTGTCGGGCCCTGTCGGGCTCTGTCGGGCTCTACTGGGCCCTGTCGGGCCCTGTCGGGCTCTGTCGGGCTCTGTCGGGCTCTGTCGGGCTCTGTCGGGCCCTGTCGGGCTCTGTCGGGCTCTGTCGGGCTCTACTGGACCCTGTCGGGCTCTGTCGGGCTCTGTCGGGCCCTGTCGGGCCCTGTCGGGCCCTGTCGGGCCCTGTCGGGCTCTGTCGGGCTCTGTCGGGCTCTGTCGGGCTCTGTCGGGCCCTGTCGGGCTCTGTCGGGCTATACTGGGCCCTGTCGGGCCCTGTCGGGCTCTGTCGGGCCCTGTCGGGCTCTGTCGGGCTCTGTCGAGCTCTACTGGGCCCTGTCGGGCTCTGTCGGGCTCTGTCGGGCTCTGTCGGGCCCTGTCGGGCCCTGTCGGGCCCTGTCGGGCTCTGTCGGGCCCTGTCGGGCCCTGTCGGGCTTTGTCGGGCTCTGTCGGGCTCTGTCGGGCTCTGTCGGGCTGTACTGGTCTCTGTCGGGCTCTGTCGGGCTCTGTCGGGCCCTGTCGGTCTCTGTCGGGCCCTGTCGGGCTCTGCCGGGCTCTGTCGGGCTCTGTCGGGCTCTACTGGGCCCTGTCGGGCTCTGTCGGGCTCTGTCGGGCTCTGTCGGGCTCTACTGGGCTCTGTCGGGCCCTGTCGGGCTCTGTCGGGCCCTGTCGGGCCCTGTCGGGCTCTGTCGGGCTCTGTCGGGTTCTGTCGGGCTCTGTCAGGTCCTGTCGGGCCCTGTCTAGCTCTGTCGGGCTCTGTCGGGCCCTGTCGGGCCCTGTCGGGCCCTGTTGGGCCCTGTTGGGCCCTGTCGGGCTCTGTCGGGCTCTGTCGGGCTCTACTGGGCCCTGTCGGGCCCTGTCGGGCCCTGTCGGGCTCTGTCGGGCTCTGTCGGGCTCTACTGGTCTCTGTCGGGCCCTGTCGGGCCCTGTCGGGCTCTGTCGGGCTCTACTGGGCTCTTTCGGGCCCTGTCGGGCCCTGTCGGGCTCTGTCGGGCTCTGTCGGGCTCTGTCGGGCTCTGTCGAGCTCTACTTGGCTCTGTCGCGCCCTGTCGGGCCCTGTCGGGCCCTGTCGGGCTCTGTCGGGCTCTGTCGAGCTCTACTTGGCTCTGTCGGGCCCTGTCGGGCCCTGTCGGGCTCTGTCGGGCTCTGTCGGGCTCTGTCGGGCTCTGTCGGGTTCTACTGTTCCCTGTCGGGCTCTGTCGGGCCCTGTCGGGCTCTGTCGGGCTCTGTCGGGCTCTGTCGGGCTCTGTCGGGCCCTGTCGGGCCCTGTCGGGCTCTGTCGGGCTCTGTCGGGCCCTGTCGGGCTCTGTCGGGCTCTGTCGGGCTCTACTGGGCTCTGTCGGGCTCTGTCGGGCCCTGTCGGGCTCTGTCGGGCTCTGTCGGGCTCTGTCGGGCCCTGTCGGGCCCTGTCGGGCCCTGTCGGGCCCTGTCGGGCTCTGTCGGGCTCTGTCGGGCTCTGTCGGGCTCTGTCGGGCTCTGTCGGGCTCTACTGGGCTCTGTCGGGCTCTGTCGGGCTCTGTCGGGCCCTGTCGGGCTCTGTCGGGCTCTGTCGAGCTCTACTGGGCCCTGTCGGTCTCTGTCGGTCTCTGTCGGGCTCTGTCGGGCTCTGTCGGGCTCTACTGGGCCCTGTCGGGCCCTGTCGGGCCCTGTCGGGCTCTGTCGGGCTCTGTCGGGCCCTGTCGGGCCCTGTCGGGCCCTGTCGGGCTCTGTCGGGCTCTGTCGGGCTCTGTCGGGTTCTACTGGGCTCTACTGGGCCCTGTCGGGCTCTGTCGGGCTCTACTGGGCTCGGTCGGGCTCGGTCGGGCCCTGTCGGGCTCTGTCGGGCTCTGTCGGGCTCTGTCGGGCTCTACTGGTCTCTGTCGGGCCCTGTCGGGCTCTGTCGGGCTCTGACGGGCCCTGTCGGGACCTGTCGGGCTCTGTCGGGCTCTGTCGGGCTCTACTGTGCCCTGTCGGGCCCTGTCGGGCTCTGTCGGGCTCTGTCGAGCTCTACTGGGCTCTGTCGGGCTCTTTCGGGCTCTGTCGGGCTCTGTCGGGCTCTACTGGGCTCTACTGTTCCCTGTCGGTCCCTGTCGGTCCCTGTCGGGCTCTGTCGGGCTCTGTCGGGCTGTACTGGGCTCTGTCGGGCCCTGTCGGGATCTGTCGGGCTCTGTCGGGCTCTACTGGGCTCTCCTGGGCTCTGTCGGGCTCTGTCGGGCTCTACTGGGCTCTGTCGGGCCCTGTCGGGCCCTGTCGGGCTCTGTCGGGCTCTACTGGGCCCTGTCGGGCCCTGTCGGGCTCTGTCGGGCTCTGTCGGGCTCTGTCCGGCTCTGTCGGGCTCTACTGGTCTCTGTCGGGCCCTGTCGGGCCCTGTCGGGCCCTGTCGGGCCCTGTCGGGCTCTGTCGGGCTCTGTCGGGCTCTGTCCGGCTCTGTCGGGCTCTACTGGTCTCTGTCGGGCTCTGTCGGGCCCTGTCGGGCCCTGTCGGGCTCTGTCGGGCTCTGTCGGGCTCTACTGGGCTCTGTCGGGCTCTGTCGGGCTCTGTCGGGCCCTGTCGGGCTCCGTCGGGCTCTGTCGGGCTCTACTGGGCCCTGTCGGGCCCTGTCGGGCTCTGTCGGGCTCTGTCGAGCTCTACTGGGCCCTGTCGGGCCCTGTCGGGCCCTGTCGGGCCCTGTCGGGCTCTGTCGGGCTCTGTCGGGCTCTACTGGGCTCTGTCGGGCTCTGTCGGGCCCTGTCGGGCCCTGTCGGGCTCTGTCGGGCTCTACTGGGCCCTGTCGGGCCCTGTCGGGCCCTGTCGGGCTCTGTCGAGCTCTACTGGGCTCTGTCGGGCCCTGTCGGGCCCTGTCGGGCTCTGTCGGGCTCTGGCGGGCTCTGTCGGGCTCTACTGGGCCCTGTCGGGCCCTGTCGGGCCCTGTCGGGCTTTGTCGTGCTCTGTCGGGCTCTGTCGGGCCCTGTCGGGCCCTGTCGGGCTCTACTGGGCTCTGTCGGTCTCTGTCGGTCTCTGTCGGGCCCTGTCGGGCCCTGTCGGGCCCTGTCGGGTTCTGTCGGGCTCTGTCGGTCTCTGTCGGGCCCTGTCGAGCTCTGTCGGGGTCTGTCGGGCTCTGTCGGGCTCTACTGGGCTCTGTCGGGCTCTGTCGGGTTCTGTCGGGCCCTGTCGGGCTCTGTCGGGCCCTGTCGGGCCCTTTCGGGCCCTGTCGGGCCCTGTCGGGCTCTGTCGGGCTCTGTCGGGCTCTATTGGGTCTGTCGGGTTCTACTGGGCTCTACTGGGCCCTGTCGGGCTCTGTCGGATTCTACTGGGCCCTGTCGGGCTCTGTCGGGCTCTGTCGGGCTCTGTCGGGCTCTGTCGGGTTCTGTCGGGTTCTACTGGGCTCTACTGGGCCCTGTCGGGCTCTGTCGGGCTCTGTCGGGCTCTGTCGGGCCCTGTCGGGCCCTGTCGGGCCCTGTCGGGCTCTGTCGGGCTCTGTCGGGCTCTGTCGGGCTCTGTCGGGTTCTACTGGGCTCTACTGGGCCCTGTCGGGCTCTGTCGGGCTCTGTCGGGCTCTGTCGGGCTCTGTCGGGCTCTACTGGGCTCGGTCGGGCTCGGTCGGGCCCTGTCGGGCTCTGTCGGGCTCTGTCGGGCTCTGTCGGGCTCTACTGGTCTCTGTCGGGCCCTGTCGGGCTCTGACGGGCCCTGTCGGGACCTGTCGGGCTCTGTCGGGCTCTGTCGGGCTCTACTGGGCCCTGTCGGGCTCTGTCGGGCTCTGTCGGGCTCTGTCGGGCTCTGTCGGGCTCTGTCGGTCTCTGTCGGGCTCTACTGGGCTCTACTGTTCCCTGTCGGTCCCTCTCGGTCCCTGTCGGTCCCTGTCGGTCCCTGTCGGGCTCTGTCGGGCTCTGTCGGGCTCTGTCGGGCTGTACTGGGCTCTGTCGGGCTCTCTCGGGTTCTGTCGGGCTCTGTCGGGCTCTGTCAGGCTCTGTCGGGCTCTACTGGGCTCTACTGGGCTCTGTCGGGCTCTGTCGGGCTCTACTGGGCTCTCTCGGGCCGTGTCGGGCCCTGTCGGGCTCTGTCGGGGTCCACTGGGCCCTGTCGGGCCCTGTCGGGCCCTGTCGGGCTCTGTCGGGCTCTGTCGGGCTCTGTCGGGCTCTGTCGGGCTCTACTGGGCTCTGTTGGGCTTGGTCGGTCCCTGTCGGGCTCTGTCGTGCTCTGTCGGGCTCTGTCCGGCTCTGTCGGGCTCTACTGGTCTCTGTCGGGCCCTGTCGGGCCCTGTCGGGCCCTGTCGGGCTCTATCGTGCTCTGTCGAGCTCTACTGGGCCCTGTCGGGCCCTGTCGGGCCCTGTCGGGCTCTGTCGGGCCCTGTCGGGCTCTGTCGGGCTCTTTCGGGCTCTGTCGGGCTCTACTGGGCCCTGTCGGGCCCTGTCGGGCTCTGTCGGGCTCTGTCGGGCTCTGTCGGGCCCTGTCGGGCCCTGTCGGGCTCTGTCGGGCCCTGTCGGGCTCTGTCGGGCTCTACTGGGCCCTGTCGGGCTCTGTCGGGCCCTGTCGGGCCCTGTCGGGCTCTGTCGGGCTCTGTCGAGCTCTACTGGGCCCTGTCGGGCCCTGTCGGGCTCTGTCGGGCTCTGTCGGGCTCTGGCGGGCTCTGTCGGGCTCTACTGGGCTTTGTCGGGCTCTGTCGGGCCCTGTCGGGCCCTGTCGGGCCCTGTCGGGCTTTGTGGGGCCCTGTCGGGCCCTGTCGGGCTCTGTCGGGCTCTGTCGGGCTCTGTCGGGCTCTGTCGGGCTCTGTCGGTCTCTGTCGGTCTCTGTCGGTCTCTGTCGGGCCCTGTCGGGCCCTGTCGGGCCCTGTCGGGCTCTGTCGGGCTCTGTCGGTCTCTGTCGGTCTCTGTCGGGCCCTGTCGGGCCCTGTCGAGCTCTGTCGGGCTCTGTCGGGCTCTGTCGGGCTCTGTCGGGCTCTGTCGGGCTCTGTCGGGCCCTGTCGGGCTCTGTCGGGCTCTGTCGGGCTCTATTGGGCTCTGTCGGGTTCTACTGGGCTCTACTGGGCCCTGTCGGGCTCTGTCGGGTTTTGTCGGGCTCTGTCGGGCCCTGTCGGGCTCTGTCGGGCTCTGTCGGGCCCTGTCGGGCCCTGTCGGGCCCTGTCGGGCTCTGTCGGGCTCTATTGGGCTCTGTCGGGCTCTACTGGGCTCTACTGGGCTCTGTCGGGCTCTGTCGGGCTCTGTCGGGCTCTGTCGGGCCCTGTCGGGCTCTGTCGGGCTCTACTGGGCCCTGTCGGGCTCTGTCGGGCCCTGTCGGGCCCTGTCGGGCTCTGTCGGGCTCTGTCGAGCTCTACTGGGCTCTGTCGGGCTCTGTCGGACTCTGTCGGGCCCTGTCGGGCTCTGTCGGGCTCTGTCGGGCTCTACTGGGCCCTGTCGGGCTCTGTCGGGCTCTGTCGGGCTCTGTCGGGCTCTGTCGGGCTCTGTCGGGCTCTACTGGGCTCTGTCGGGTTCTGTCGGGCCCTGTCGGGCCCTGTCGGGCCCTGTCGGGCTCTGTCGGGCTCTGTCGGGCCCTGTCGAGCTCTGTCGGGCTCTGTCGAGCTCTACTGGGCTCTGTCGGGCCCTGTCGGGCCCTGTCGGGCTCTGTCGGGCTCTGTCGGGCTCTACTGGGCCCTGTCGGGCTCTGTCGGGCTCTGTCGGGCTCTGTCGGGCTCTACTGGGCCCTGTCGGGCCCTGTCGGGCCCTGTCGGGCTCTGTCGGGCTCTGTCGGGTTCTACTGGGCTCTACTGGGCCCTGTCGGGCTCTGTCGGGCTCTGTCGGGCTCTGTCGGGCTCTGTCGGGCTCTGTCGGGTTCTACTGGGCTCTGTCGGGCTCTGTCGGGCTCTACTGGGCTCTGTCGGGCTCTACTGGGCTCTGTCGGGTTCTGTCGGGCTCTGTCGGGCCCTGTCGGGCTCTACTGGGCCCTGTCGGGCCCTGTCGGGCCCTGTCGGGCCCTGTCGGGCTCTGTCGGGCTCTGTCGAGCTCTACTGGGCTCTGTCGGGCTCTGTCGGGCCCTGTCGGGCTCTGTCGGGCTCTACTGGGCTCTGTCGGGCCCTGTCGAGCTCTACTGGGCTCTGTCGGGCCCTGTCAGGCCCTGTCGGGCTCTGTCGGGCTCTACTGGGCCCTGTCGGGCTCTGTCGGGCCCTGTCGGGCCCTGTCGGGCTCTGTCGGGCTCTGTCGAGCTCTACTGGGCTCTGTCGGGCTCTGTCGGGCCCTGTCGGGCTCTGTCGGGCTCTGGCGGGCTCTATCGGGCTCTACTGGGCCCTGTCGGCCCCTGTCGGGCTCTGTCGGGCTCTGTCGGGCCCTGTCGGGCTCTACTGGGCTTTGTCGGGCCCTGTCGGGCCCTGTCGGGCCCTGTCGGGCCCTGTCGGGCTCTATCGGGCTCTACTGGGCTCTGTCGGGCTCTGTCGGTCTCTGTCGGTCCCTGTCGGGCCCTGTCGGGCCCTGTCGGGCTCTGTCGGGTTCTGTCGGGCTCTGTCGGGCCCTGTCGGGCCCTGTCGAGCTCTGTCGGGCTCTGTCGGGCTCTGTCGGGCACTGTCGGGCTCTACTGGGCTCTGTCGGGCTCTGTCGGGTTCTGTCGGGCCCTGTCGGGCCCTGTCGGGCCCTGTCGGGCTCTGTCGGGTTCTGTCGGTCTCTGTCGGGCCCTGTCGGGCCCTGTCGGGCCCTGTCGGGCCCTGTCGGGCTCTGTCGGGTTCTGTCGGGCCCTGTCGGGCCCTGTCGGGCCCTGTCGAGCTCTGTCGGGCTCTGTCGGGCTCTGTCGGGCACTGTCGGGCTCTACTGGGCTCTGTCGGGCTCTGTCGGGTTCTGTCGGGCCCTGTCGGGCCCTGTCGGGCCCTGTCGGGCTCTGTCGGGTTCTGTCGGTCTCTGTCGGGCCCTGTCGGGCCCTGTCGGGCCCTGTCGGGCCCTGTCGAGCTCTGTCGGGCTCTGTCGGGCTCTGTCGGGCCCTGTCGGGCTCTACTGGGCTCTACTGGGCCCTGTCGGGTTCTGTCGGGCTCTGTCGGTCTCTGTCGGGCTCTGTCGGGCTCTGTCGGGCTCTACTGGCCTCTGTCGGGCTCGGTCGGGCCCTGTCGGGCTCTGTCGGGCTCTACTGGTCTCTGTCGGGCCCTGTCGGGCCCTGTCGGGCTCTGTCGGGCTCTGTCGGGCTCTACTGGGCCCTGTCGGGCCCTGTCGGGCCCTGTCGGGCCCTGTCGGGCTCTGTCGGTCTCTGTCGGGCCCTGTCGGGCCCTGTCGGGCCCTGTCGGGCTCTGTCGGGCTCTGTCGGGCTCTGTCGGGCTCTACTGGACCCTGTCGGGCTCTGTCGGGCCCTGTCGAGCTCTACTGGGCTCTGTCGGGCTCTGTCGGGCTCTGTCGGGCTCTGTCGGGCTCTGTCGGGCTCTGTCGGGCTCTACTGGGCCCTGTCGGGCCCTGTCGGGCCCTGTCGGGCCCAGTCGGGCTCTGTCGGGCTCTGTCGGGCTCTGTCGGGCTGTACTGGGCCCTGTCGGGCTGTACTGGGCCCTGTCGGGCTCTGTCGGGCTCTGTCGGGCCCTGTCGGGCCCTGTCGGTCTCTGTCGCGCCCTGTCGGGCTCTGTCGGGCTCTGTCAGGTCCTGTCGGGCTCTGTCGGGCCCTGTCGGGCTCTGTCGGGCCCTGTCGGGCCCTGTCGGGCCCTGTCGGGCTCTGGCGGGCTCTGTCGGGCTCTGTCGGGCTCTGTCGGGCTCTGTCGGGTTCTACTGGGCTCTACTGGGCCCTGTCGGGCTCTGTCGGGCTCTGTCGGGCTCTACTGGGCTCTCTCGGGCTCTACTGGGCTCTGTCGGGCCCTGTCGGGCTCTGTCGGGCTCTGTCGGGCTCTGTCGGGCTCTACTGGGCTCTGTCGGGCTCTGTCGGGCTCTGTCGGGCCCTGTCGGGCTCTGTCGGGCTCTGTCGGGCTCTGTCGGGCTCTACTGGGCTCTGTCGGGTTCTGTCGGGCTCTGTCGGGTTCTGTCGGGCTCTGTCGGGTCCTCTTGGGCTCTGTCGGGCCCTGTCGGGCCCTGTCGGGCCCTGTCGGGCTCTGTCGGGCTCTGTCGGGCTCTGTCGGGCTCTGTCGGGCTCTGTCGGGTTCTACTGGGCTCTACTGGGCCCTGTCGGGCTCTGTCGGGCTCTGTCGGGCTCTGTCGGGCTCTGTCGGGCTCTACTGGGCTCTGTCGGGCTCTGTCGGGTTCTGTCGGGCTCTGTCGGGCCCTGTCGGGCCCTGTCGGGCTCTGTCGGGCTCTGTCGGGCCCTGTCGGGCCCTGTCGGGCCCTGTCGAGCCCTGTCGGGCCCTGTCGGGCCCTGTCGGGCTCTGTCGGGCTCTGTCGGGCTCTGTCGGTTTCTACTGGGCTCTGTCGGGCTCTGTCGGGCTCTGTCGGGCTCTGTCGGGCTCTACTGGGCTCTGTCGGGCTCGGTCGGGCCCTGTCGGGCTCTGTCGGGCTCTGTCGGGCGCTACTGGGCTCTGTCGGGCCCTGTCGGGCCCTGTCGGGCCCTGTCGGGCTCTGTCGGGCTCTGTCGGGCTCTGTCGGGCTCTACTGGGCCCTGTCGGTCCCTGTCGGGCTCTGTCGGGCTCTGTCGGGCCCTGTCGGGCCCTGTCGGGCCCTGTCGGGCTCTGTCGGGCTCTACTGGGCCCTGTCGGGCTCTGTCGGGCTCTGTCGAGCTCTACTGGGCCCTGTCGGGCCCTGTCGGGCTCTGTCGGGCTCTGTCGGGCCCTGTCGGGCCCTGTCGGGCTCTGTCGGGCTCTGTCGGGCTCTACTGGACCCTGTCGGGCTCTGTCGGGCTCTGTCGGGCTCTGTCGGGCTCTGTCGGGCCCTGTCGGGCCCTGTCGGGCTCTGTCGGGCTCTGTCGGGCCCTGTCGGGCTCTGTCGGGCTATACTGGGCCCTGTCGGGCCCTGTCGGGTTCTGTCGGGCCCTGTCGGGCTCTGTCGGGCTCTGTCGAGCTCTACTGGGCCCTGTCGGGCTCTGTCGGGCTCTGTCGGGCCCTGTCGGGCCCTGTCGGGCCCTGTCGGGCCCTGTCGGGCTTTGTCGGGCTCTGTCGGGCTCTGTCGGGCTCTGTCGGGCTGTACTGGGCTCTGTCGGGCTCTGTCGGGCTCTGTCGGGCCCTGTCGGTCTCTGTCGGGCTCTGTCGGGCTCTACTGGGCCCTGTCGGGCTCTTTCGGGCTCTGTCGGGCTCTGTCGGGCTCTACTGGGCTCTGTCGGGCCCTGTCGGGCTCTGTCGGGCTCTGTCGGGCCCTGTCGGGCTCTACTGGGCTCTGTCGGGCTCTGTCGGGCTCTGTCGGGCTCTGTCGGGCTCTACTGGGCTCTGTCGGGCTCTGTCGGGCTCTGTCGGGCTCTGTCGGGCTCTACTGGGCCCTGTCGGGCTCTGTCGGGCCCTGTCGGGCCCTGTCGGGCTCTGTCGGGCCCTGTCGGGCCCTGTCGGGCTTTGTCGGGCTCTTTCGGGCTCTGTCGGGCTCTGTCGGGCTCTGTCGGGCTGTACTGGGCCCTGTCGGGCTGTACTGGGCCCTGTCGGGCTCTGTCGGGCTCTGTCGGGCCCTGTCGGGCCCTGTCGGTCTCTGTCGGGCCCTGTCGGGCTCTGTCGGGCTCTGTCGGGCCCTGTCAGGCTCTGTCGGGCCCTGTCGGGCCCTGTCGGGCTCTGTCGGGCTCTGTCGGGCTCTGTCGGGCTCTGTCGGGTTCTACTGGGCTCTACTGGGCCCTTTCGGGCTCTGTCGGGCTCTGTCGGGCTCTACTGGGCTCTGTCGGGCTCTACTGGGCTCTGTCAGGCCCTGTCGGGCTCTGTCGGGCTCTGTCGGGCTCTGTCGGGCTCTACTGGGCCCTGTCGGGCTCTGTCGGGCTCTGTCGGGCCCTGTCGGGCTCTGTCGGGCCCTGTCGGGCTCTGTCGGGCTCTGTCGGGCCCTGTCGGGCTCTGTCGGGCTCTGTCGGGCTCTACTGGACCCTGTCGGGCTCTGTCGGGCTCTGTCGGGCCCTGTCGGGCCCTGTCGGGCTCTGTCGGGCTCTGTCGGGCTCTGTCGGGCTCTGTCGGGCTCTGTCGGGCTATACTGGGCCCTGTCGGGCCCTGTCGGGCTCTGTCGGGCCCTGTCGGGCTCTGTCGGGCTCTGTCGAGCTCTACTGGGCCCTGTCGGGCTCTGTCGGGCTCTGTCGGGCCCTGTCGGGCCCTGTCGGGCCCTGTCGGGCCCTGTCGGGCTCTGTCGGGCCCTGTCGGGCCCTGTCGGGCTTTGTCGGGCTCTGTCGGGCTCTGTCGGGCTCTGTCGGGCTGTACTGGTCTCTGTCGGGCTCTGTCGGGCTCTGTCGGGCCCTGTCGGTCTCTGTCGGGCCCTGTCGGGCTCTGCCGGGCTCTGTCGGGCTCTGTCGGGCTCTACTGGGCCCTGTCGGGCTCTGTCGGGCTCTGTCGGGCTCTGTCGGGCTCTACTGGGCTCTGTCGGGCCCTGTCGGGCTCTGTCGGGCCCTGTCGGGCCCTGTCGGGCTCTGTCGGGCTCTGTCGGGTTCTGTCGGGCTCTGTCAGGTCCTGTCGGGCCCTGTCTAGCTCTGTCGGGCTCTGTCGGGCCCTGTCGGGCCCTGTTGGGCCCTGTTGGGCCCTGTCGGGCTCTGTCGGGCTCTGTCGGGCTCTACTGGTCTCTGTCGGGCCCTGTCGGGCCCTCTCGGGCCCTGTCGGGCCCTGTCGGGCTCTGTCGGGCTCTACTGGGCTCTTTCGGGCCCTGTCGGGCCCTGTCGGGCTCTGTCGGGCTCTGTCGGGTTCTGTCGGGCTCTGTCGAGCTCTACTTGGCTCTGTCGCGCCCTGTCGGGCCCTGTCGGGCCCTGTCGGGCTCTGTCGGGCTCTGTCGAGCTCTACTTGGCTCTGTCGCGCCCTGTCGGGCCCTGTCGGGCTCTGTCGGGCTCTGTCGGGCTCTGTCGGGCTCTGTCGGGTTCTACTGTTCCCTGTCGGGCTCTGTCGGGCCCTGTCGGGCTCTGTCGGGCTCTGTCGGGCTCTGTCGGGCCCTGTCGGGCCCTGTCGGGCTCTGTCGGGCTCTGTCGGGCCCTGTCGGGCTCTGTCAGGCTCTACTGGGCCCTGTCGGGCCCTGTCGGGCCCTGTCGGGCCCTGTCGGGCTCTGTCGAGCTCTACTGGGCTCTGTCGGGCCCTGTCGGGCCCTGTCGGGCTCTGTCGGGCTCTGTCGGGCTCTGTCGGGCTCTGTCGGGCCCTGTCGGGCCCTGTCGGGCTCTGTCGGGCTCTGTCGGGCCCTGTCGGGCCCTGTCGGGCTTTGTCGGGCTCTGTTGGGCTCTGTCGGGCTCTGTCGGGCTCTGTCGGGCCCTGTAGGGCTCTGTCGGGCTCTGTCGGGCTCTGTCGGGCTCTACTGGGCTCTGTCGGGCTCTACTGGGCTCTGACGGGCTCTACTGGGCCCTGTCGGGCCCTGTCGGGCCCTGTCGGGCTCTGTCGGGCTCTGTCGGGCCCTGTCGGGCTCTGTCGGGCCCTGTCGGGCTCTGTCGGGCTCTACTGGGCCCTGTCGGGCCCTGTCGGGCTCTGTCGGGCTCTGTCGGGCTCTGTCGGGCTCTGTCGAGCTCTACTGTGCTCTGTCGGGCCCTGTCGGGCTCTGTCGGGCTCTGTCGGGCCCTGTCGGGCCCTGTCGGGCCCTGTCTGGCCCTGTTGGGCCTTGTCGGGCTCTGTCGGGCTCTGTCGGGCTCTGTCGGGCTCTGTCGGGCCCTGTCGGGCCCTGTCGGGCTCTGTCGGGCCCTGTCGGGCCCTGTCGGGCTCTGTCGGGTTCTACTGGGCTCTACTGGGCCCTGTCGGGCTCTGTCGGGCCCTGTCGGGCTCTGTCGGGCTCTGTCGGGCTCTACTGGGCTCGGTCGGGCTCGGTCGGGCCCTGTCGGGCTCTGTCGGGCTCTGTCGGGCCCTGTCGGGCTCTGTCGAGCTCTACTGGGCTCTGTCGGGCTCTGTCGGGCCCTGTCGGGCTCTGTCGGGCTCTGTCGGGCTCTGTCGGGCTCTGTCGGGCTCTGTCGGGCCCTGTCGGGCCCTGTCGGGCTCTGTCGGGCCCTGTCGGGCCCTGTCGGGCTTTGTCGGGCTCTGTCGGGCTCTGTCGGGCTCTGTCGGGCTCTGTCGGGCTCTGTCGGGCCCTGTAGGGCTCTGTCGGGCTCTGTCGGGCTCTGTCGGGCTCTACTGGGCTCTGTCGGGCTCTACTGGGCTCTGTCGGGCTCTACTGGGCCCTGTCGGGCCCTGTCGGGCCCTGTCGGGCTCTGTCGGGCTCTGTCGGGCCCTGTCGGGCCCTGTCGGGCTCTGTCGGGCTCTGTCGGGCTCTGTCGGGCCCTGTCGGGCTCTGTCGGGCCCTGTCGGGCTCTGTCGGGCTCTACTGGGCCCTGTCGGGCCCTGTCGGGCCCTGTCGGGCTCTGTCGGGCTCTGTCGGGCTCTGTCGAGCTCTACTGTGCTCTGTCGGGCTCTGTCGGGCTCTGTCGGGCCCTGTCGGGCCCTGTCGGGCCCTGTCTGGCCCTGTTGGGCTCTGTCGGGCTCTGTCGGGCTCTGTCGGGCTCTGTCGGGCCCTGTCGGGCCCTGTCGGGCTCTGTCGGGCCCTGTCGGGCCCTGTCGGGCTCTGTCGGGTTCTACTGGGCTCTACTGGGCCCTGTCGGGCTCTGTCGGGCTCTGTCGGGCTCTGTCGGGCTCTGTCGGGCTCTACTGGGCTCGGTCGGGCTCGGTCGGGCCCTGTCGGGCTCTGTCGGGCTCTGTCGGGCTCTGTCGGGCTCTACTGGTCTCTGTCGGGCCCTGTCGGGCCCTGTCGGGCCCTGTCGGGCCCTGTCGGGCTCTGTCGGGCTCTGTCGGGCTCTACTGGGCCCTGTCGGGCCCTGTCGGGCTCTGTCGGGCTCTGTCGAGCTCTACTGGGCCCTGTCGGGCCCTGTCGGGCCCTGTCGGGCTCTGTCGGGCTCTGTCGGGCCCTGTCGGGCCCTTTCGGGCCCTGTCGGGCTCTGTCGGGCCCTGTCGGGCTCTGTCGGGCTCTACTGGGCTCTGTCGGGCTCTGTCGGGCCCTGTCGGGCCCTGTCGGGCTCTGTCGAGCTCTACTGGGCTCTGTCGGGACATGTCGGGCTCTGTCGGGCTCTGTCGGGCTCTGTCGGGCTCTGGTGGGCTCTGTCGGGCTCTATTGGGCCCTGTCGGGCCCTGTCGGGCTCTGTCGGGCTCTGTCGGGCCCTGTCGGGCTCTGTCGGGCTCTGTCGGGCTCTACTGGGCTCTGTCGGGCTCTGTCGGGCTCTGTCGGGCCCTGTCGGGCTTTGTCGGGCCCTGTCGGGCCCTGTCGGGCCCTGTCGGGCTCTGTCGGGCTCTGTCGGGCTCTACTGTGCTCTGTCGGGTTCTGTCGGGTTCTGTCGGGCTCTGTCGGGCTCTGTCGGGCCCTGTCGAGCTCTGTCGGGCTCTGTCGGGCTCTACTGGGCTCTGTCGGGCTCTGTCGGGCTCTGTCGGGCTCTGTCGGGCCCTGTCGGGCCCTGTCGGGCCCTGTCGGGCTCTGTCGGGCTCTGTCGGGCCCTGTCGGGCTCTGTCGGGCTCTGTCGGGCTCTACTGGACCCTGTCGGGCTCTGTCGGGCCCTGTCGGGCCCTGTCGGGCCCTGTCGGGCTCTGTCGGGCTCTGTCGGGCTCTGTCGGGCTCTGTCGGGCCCTGTCGGGCTCTGTCGGGCTATACTGGGCCCTGTCGGGCCCTGTCGGGCTCTGTCGGGCCCTGTCGGGCTCTGTCGGGCTCTTTCGAGCTCTACTGGGCCCTGTCGGGCTCTGTCGGGCTCTGTCGGGCTCTGTCGGGCTCTGTCGGGCCCTGTCGGGCCCTGTCGGGCTCTGTCGGGCCCTGTCGGGCCCTGTCGGGCTTTGTCGGGCTCTGTCGGGCTCTGTCGGGCTCTGTCGGGCTCTACTGGGCTCTGTCGGGCCCTGTCGGGCCCTGTCGGGCTCTGTCGGGCCCTGTCGGGCCCTGTCGGGCTTTGTCGGGCTCTGTCGGGCTCTGTCGGGCTCTGTCGGGCTGTACTGGGCTCTGTCGGGCTCTGTCGGGCTCTGTCGGGCTCTGTCGGGCTCTACTGGGCTCTGTCGGGCTCTGTCGGGCTCTGTCGGGCTCTACTGGGCTCTTTCGGGCCCTGTCGGGCCCTGTCGGGCCCTGTCGGGCTCTGCCGGGCTCTGTCGGGCTCTGTCGGGCTCTACTGGGCCCTGTCGGGCTCTGTCGGGCTCTGTCGGGCTCTGTCGGGCTCTACTGGGCTCTGTCGGGCCCTGTCGGGCTCTGTCGGGCTCTGTCGGGCTCTGTCGGGCCCTGTCGGGCCCTGTCGGGCTCTGTCGGGCTCTGTCGGGTTCTGTCGGGCTCTGTCAGGTCCTGTCGGGCCCTGTCTAGCTCTGTCGGGCTCTGTCGGGCTCTGTCGGGCTCTGTCGGGCCCTGTCGGGCCCTGTTGGGCCCTGTTGGGCCCTGTCGGGCTCTGTCGGGCTCTGTCGGGCTCTACTGGGCCCTGTCGGGCCCTGTCGGGCCCTGTCGGGCTCTGTCGGGCTCTGTCGGGCTCTACTGGTCTCTGTCGGGCCCTGTCGGGCCCTGTCGGGCCCTGTCGGGCCCTGTCGGGCTCTGTCGGGCTCTTTCGGGCCCTGTCGGGCCCTGTCGGGCTCTGTCGGGCTCTGTCGGGCTCTACTGGGCCCTGTCGGGCCCTGTCGGGCTCTGTCGGGCTCTGTCGAGCTCTACTTGGCTCTGTCGCGCCCTGTCGGGCCCTGTCGGGCTCTGTCGGGCTCTGTCGGGCTCTGTCGGGCTCTGTCGGGTTCTACTGTTCCCTGTCGGGCTCTGTCGGGCCCTGTCGGGCTCTGTCGGGCTCTGTCGGGCCCTGTCGGGCCCTGTCGGGCTCTGTCAGGCTCTGTCGGGCCCTGTCGGGCTCTGTCGGGCTCTGTCGGGCTCTGTCGGGTTCTACTGTTCCCTGTCGGGCCCTGTCGGGCTCTGTCGGGCTCTGTCGGGCCCTGTCGGGCTCTGTCAGGCTCTACTGGGCCCTGTCGGGCCCTGTCGGGCCCTGTCGGGCTCTGTCGAGCTCTACTGGGCTCTGTCGGGCCCTGTCGGGCTCTGTCGGGCTCTGTCGGGCTCTGTCGGGCTCTGGCGGGCTCTATCGGGCTCTGTCGGGCTCTGTCGGGCTCTGTCGGGCTCTGTCGGGCCCTGTCGGGCCCTGTCGGGCTCTGTCGGGCTCTCGGGCCCTGTCGGGCCCTGTCGGGCCCTGTCGGGCCCTGTCGGGCCCTGTCGGGCTCTGTTGGGCTCTGTCGGGCTCTGTCGGACTCTGTCGGGCCCTGTAGGGCTCTGTCGGGCTCTGTCGGGCTCTGTCGGGCTCTACTGGGCTCTGTCGGGCTCTACTGGGCTCTGTCGGGCTCTACTGGGCCCTGTCGGGCCCTGTCGGGCCCTGTCGGGCTCTGTCGGGCTCTGTCGGGCCCTGTCGGGCCCTGTCGGGCTCTGTCGGGCTCTGTCGGGCCCTGTCGGGCTCTGTCGGGCTCTACTGGGCCCTGTCGGGCCCTGTCGGGCCCTGTCGGGCTCTGTCGGGCTCTGTCGGGCTCTGTCGGGCTCTGTCGAGCTCTACTGTGCTCTGTCGGGCCCTGTCGGGCCCTGTCGGGCCCTGTCGGGCTCTGTCGGGCTCTGTCGGGCTCTGTCGGGCTCTGTCGAGCTCTACTGTGCTCTGTCGGGCCCTGTCGGGCCCTGTCGGGCTCTGTCGGGCTCTGTCGGGCTCTGTCGGGCTCTGTCGAGCTCTACTGTGCTCTGTCGGGCTCTGTCTGGCCCTGTTGGGCTCTGTCGGGCTCTGTCGGGCTCTGTCGGGCCCTGTCGGGCCCTGTCGGGCCCTGTCGGGCCCTGTCTGGCTCTGTCGGGCCCTGTCGGGCCCTGTCGGGCTCTGTCGGGTTCTACTGGGCTCTACTGGGCCCTGTCGGGCTCTGTCGGGCTCTGTCGGGCTCTGTCGGGCTCTGTCGGGCTCTGTCGGGCTCTACTGGGCTCGGTCGGGCTCGGTCGGGCCCTGTCGGGCTCTGTCGGGCTCTGTCGGGCTCTGTCGGGCTCTGTCGGGCTCTACTGGTCTCTGTCGGGCCCTGTCGGGCCCTGTCGGGCCCTGTCGGGCCCTGTCGGGCTCTGTCGGGCTCTACTGGGCCCTGTCGGGCCCTGTCGGGCTCTGTCGGGCTCTGTCGAGCTCTACTGGGCCCTGTCGGGCTCTGTCGGGCCCTGTCGGGCCCTTTCGGGCCCTGTCGGGCTCTGTTGGGCCCTGTCGGGCTCTGTCGGGCTCTACTGGGCTCTGTCGGGCCCTGTCGGGCCCTGTCGGGCCCTGTCGGGCTCTGTCGAGCTCTACTGGGCTCTGTCGGGCTCTGTCGGGACATGTCGGGCTCTGTCGGGCTCTGTCGGGCTCTGTCGGGCTCTGGTGGGCTCTGTCGGGCTCTACTGGGCCCTGTCGGGCCCTGTCGGGCTCTGTCGGGCTCTGTCGGGCCCTGTCGGGCTCTGTCGGGCTCTGTCGGGCTCTACTGGGCTCTGTCGGGCTCTGTCGGGCTCTGTCGGGCCCTGTCGGGCTTTGTCGGGCCCTGTCGGGCCCTGTCGGGCTCTGTCGGGCTCTGTCGGGCTCTACTGTGCTCTGTCGGGTTCTGTCGGGTTCTGTCGGGCTCTGTCGGGCTCTACTGGGCTCTGTCGGGCTCTGTCGGGCTCTGTCGGGCCCTGTCGGGCCCTGTCGGGCCCTGTCGAGCTCTGTCGGGCTCTGTCGGGCTCTACTGGGCTCTGTCGGGCTCTGTCGGGCTCTGTCGGGCCCTGTCGGGCCCTGTCGGGCCCTGTCGGGCCCTGTCGGGCTCTGTCGGGCTCTGTCGGGCTCTACTGGGCCCTGTCGGGCTCTGTCGGGCCCTGTCGGGCTCTGTCGGGCTCTGTCGAGCTCTACTGGGCCCTGTCGGTCTCTGTCGGTCTCTGTCGGTCTCTGTCGGGCTCTGTCGGGCTCTGTCGGGCTCTACTGGGCCCTGTCGGGCCCTGTCGGGCTCTGTCGGGCTCTGTCGGACTCTGTCGGGTTCTACTGGGCTCTACTGGGCCCTGTCGGGCTCTGTCGGGCTCTGTCGGGCTCTACTGGGCTCTGTCGGGCCCTGTCGGGCCCTGTCGGGCTCTGTCGGGCTCTACTGGGCCCTGTCGGGCCCTGTCGGGCTCTGTCGGGCTCTGTCGGGCTCTGTCCGGCTCTGTCGGGCTCTACTGGTCTCTGTCGGGCCCTGTCGGGCCCTGTCGGGCCCTGTCGGGCTCTGTCGGGCTCTGTCGGGCTCTGTCCGGCTCTGTCGGGCTCTACTGGTCTCTGTCGGGCCCTGTCGGGCCCTGTCGGGCCCTGTCGGGCCCTGTCGGGCTCTGTCGGGCCCTGTCGGGCCCTGTCGGGCTCTGTCGGGCTCTGTCGGGCTCTACTGGGCCCTGTCGGGCCCTGTCGGGCTCTGTCGGGCTCTGTCGAGCTCTACTGGGCCCTGTCGGGCCCTGTCGGGCCCTGTCGGGCTCTGTCGGGCTCTGTCGGGCCCTGTCGGGCCCTTTCGGGCCCTGTCGGGCTCTGTCGGGCCCTGTCGGGCTCTGTCGGGCTCTACTGGGCTCTGTCGGGCTCTGTCGGGCCCTGTCGGGCCCTGTCGGGCTCTGTCGAGCTCTACTGGGCTCTGTCGGGACATGTCGGGCTCTGTCGGGCTCTGTCGGGCTCTGTCGGGCTCTGTCGGGCTCTGGTGGGCTCTGTCGGGCTCTACTGGGCCCTGTCGGGCCCTGTCGGGCTCTGTCGGGCTCTGTCGGGCCCTGTCGGGCTCTGTCGGGCTCTGTCGGGCTCTACTGGGCTCTGTCGGGCTCTGTCGGGCTCTGTCGGGCCCTGTCGGGCTTTGTCGGGCCCTGTCGGGCCCTGTCGGGCCCTGTCGGGCTCTGTCGGGCTCTGTCGGGCTCTACTGTGCTCTGTCGGGTTCTGTCGGGTTCTGTCGGGCTCTGTCGGGCTCTGTCGGGCCCTGTCGAGCTCTGTCGGGCTCTGTCGGGCTCTACTGGGCTCTGTCGGGCTCTGTCGGGCTCTGTCGGGCCCTGTCGGGCCCTGTCGGGCTCTGTCGGGCCCTGTCGGGCTCTGTCGGGCTCTGTCGGGCTCTACTGGACCCTGTCGGGCTCTGTCGGGCCCTGTCGGGCCCTGTCGGGCCCTGTCGGGCTCTGTCGGGCTCTGTCGGGCTCTGTCGGGCTCTGTCGGGCCCTGTCGGGCTCTGTCGGGCTATACTGGGCCCTGTCGGGCCCTGTCGGGCTCTGTCGGGCCCTGTCGGGCTCTGTCGGGCTCTGTCGAGCTCTACTGGGCCCTGTCGGGCTCTGTCGGGCTCTGTCGGGCTCTGTCGGGCCCTGTCGGGCCCTGTCGGGCCCTGTCGGGCCCTGTCGGGCCCTGTCGGGCTTTGTCGGGCTCTGTCGGGCTCTGTCGGGCTCTGTCGGGCTGTACTGGGCTCTGTCGGGCTCTGTCGGGCTCTGTCGGGCCCTGTCGGTCTCTGTCGGGCCCTGTCGGGCTCTGCCGGGCTCTGTCGGGCTCTGTCGGGCTCTACTGGGCCCTGTCGGGCTCTGTCGGGCTCTGTCGGGCCCTGTCGGGCTCTGTCGGGCCCTGTCGGGCTCTGTCGGGCCCTGTCGGGCCCTGTCGGGCCCTGTCGGGCCCTGTCTAGCTCTGTCGGGCCCTGTCGGGCCCTGTCGGGCTCTGTCGGGCTCTGTCGGGTTCTGTCGGGCTCTGTCAGGTCCTGTCGGGCCCTGTCTAGCTCTGTCGGGCTCTGTCGGGCTCTGTCGGGCTCTGTCGGGCCCTGTCGGGCCCTGTTGGGCCCTGTTGGGCCCTGTCGGGCTCTGTCGGGCTCTGTCGGGCTCTACTGGGCCCTGTTGGGCCCTGTCGGGCTCTGTCGGGCTCTGTCGGGCTCTACTGGGCCCTGTCGGGCCCTGTCGGGCTCTGTCGGGCCCTGTCGGGCCCTGTCGGGCCCTGTCGGGCTCTGTCGGGCTCTACTGGGCTCTGTCGGGCTCTGTCGGGCCCTGTCGGGCCCTGTCGGGCTCTGTCGAGCTCTACTGGGCTCTGTCGGGACATGTCGGGCTCTGTCGGGCTCTGTCGGGCTCTGTCGGGCTCTGTCGGGCTCTGGTGGGCTCTGTCGGGCTCTACTGGGCCCTGTCGGGCCCTGTCGGGGTCTGTCGGGCTCTGTCGGGCCCTGTCGGGCTCTGTCGGGCTCTGTCGGGCTCTACTGGGCTCTGTCGGGCTCTGTCGGGCTCTGTCGGGCCCTGTCGGGCTTTGTCGGGCCCTGTCGGGCCCTGTCGGGCCCTGTCGGGCTCTGTCGGGCTCTGTCGGGCTCTACTGTGCTCTGTCGGGTTCTGTCGGGCTCTGTCGGGCTCTGTCGGGCCCTGTCGAGCTCTGTCGGGCTCTGTCGGGCTCTACTGGGCTCTGTCGGGCTCTGTCGGGCTCTGTCGGGCTCTGTCGGGCCCTGTCGGGCCCTGTCGGGCCCTGTCGGGCTCTGTCGGGCCCTGTCGGGCTCTGTCGGGCCCTGTCGGGCTCTGTCGGGCTCTGTCGGGCTCTGTCGGGCCCTGTCGGGCCCTGTCGGGCCCTGTCGGGCTCTGTCGGGCTCTGTCGGGCTCTGTCGGGCCCTGTCGGGCTCTGTCGGGCTCTACTGGGCTCTACTGTTCCCTGTCGGTCCCTGTCGGTCCCTGTCGGGCTCTGTCGGGCTCTGTCGAGCTCTACTGGGCTCTGTCGGGCCCTGTCGGGCTCTGTCGGGCTCTGTCGGGCTCTACTGGGCTCTGTCGGGCCCTGTCGGGCCCTGTCGGGCTCTGTCGGGCTCTACTGGGCCCTGTCGGGCCCTGTCGGGCTCTGTCGGGCTCTGTCGGGCTCTGTCCGGCTCTGTCGGGCTCTACTGGTCTCTGTCGGGCCCTGTCGGGCCCTGTCGGGCCCTGTCGGGCCCTGTCGGGCTCTGTCGGGCTCTGTCGGGCTCTGTCCGGCTCTGTCGGGCTCTACTGGTCTCTGTCGGGCCCTGTCGGGCCCTGTCGGGCCCTGTCGGGCCCTGTCGGGCTCTGTCGGGCCCTGTCGGGCCCTGTCGGGCTCTGTCGGGCTCTGTCGGGCTCTACTGGGCCCTGTCGGGCCCTGTCGGGCTCTGTCGGGCTCTGTCGAGCTCTACTGGGCCCTGTCGGGCCCTGTCGGGCCCTGTCGGGCTCTGTCGGGCTCTGTCGGGCCCTGTCGGGCCCTTTCGGGCCCTGTCGGGCTCTGTCGGGCCCTGTCGGGCTCTGTCGGGCTCTACTGGGCTCTGTCGGGCTCTGTCGGGCCCTGTCGGGCCCTGTCGGGCTCTGTCGAGCTCTACTGGGCTCTGTCGGGACATGTCGGGCTCTGTCGGGCTCTGTCGGGCTCTGTCGGGCTCTGTCGGGCTCTGGTGGGCTCTGTCGGGCTCTACTGGGCCCTGTCGGGCCCTGTCGGGCTCTGTCGGGCTCTGTCGGGCCCTGTCGGGCTCTGTCGGGCTCTGTCGGGCTCTACTGGGCTCTGTCGGGCTCTGTCGGGCTCTGTCGGGCCCTGTCGGGCTTTGTCGGGCCCTGTCGGGCCCTGTCGGGCCCTGTCGGGCTCTGTCGGGCTCTGTCGGGCTCTACTGTGCTCTGTCGGGTTCTGTCGGGTTCTGTCGGGCTCTGTCGGGCTCTGTCGGGCCCTGTCGAGCTCTGTCGGGCTCTGTCGGGCTCTACTGGGCTCTGTCGGGCTCTGTCGGGCTCTGTCGGGCTCTGTCGGGCTCTGTCGGGCCCTGTCGGGCTCTGTCGGGCCCTGTCGGGCTCTGTCGGGCTCTGTCGGGCTCTACTGGACCCTGTCGGGCTCTGTCGGGCCCTGTCGGGCCCTGTCGGGCCCTGTCGGGCTCTGTCGGGCTCTGTCGGGCTCTGTCGGGCTCTGTCGGGCCCTGTCGGGCTCTGTCGGGCTATACTGGGCCCTGTCGGGCCCTGTCGGGCTCTGTCGGGCCCTGTCGGGCTCTGTCGGGCTCTGTCGAGCTCTACTGGGCCCTGTCGGGCTCTGTCGGGCTCTGTCGGGCTCTGTCGGGCCCTGTCGGGCCCTGTCGGGCCCTGTCGGGCTTTGTCGGGCTCTGTCGGGCTCTGTCGGGCTCTGTCGGGCTGTACTGGGCTCTGTCGGGCTCTGTCGGGCTCTGTCGGGCCCTGTCGGTCTCTGTCGGGCCCTGTCGGGCTCTGCCGGGCTCTGTCGGGCTCTGTCGGGCTCTACTGGGCCCTGTCGGGCTCTGTCGGGCTCTGTCGGGCCCTGTCGGGCTCTGTCGGGCCCTGTCGGGCCCTGTCGGGCCCTGTCGGGCCCTGTCTAGCTCTGTCGGGCCCTGTCGGGCCCTGTCGGGCTCTGTCGGGCTCTGTCGGGTTCTGTCGGGCTCTGTCAGGTCCTGTCGGGCCCTGTCTAGCTCTGTCGGGCTCTGTCGGGCTCTGTCGGGCTCTGTCGGGCCCTGTCGGGCCCTGTTGGGCCCTGTTGGGCCCTGTCGGGCTCTGTCGGGCTCTGTCGGGCTCTACTGGGCCCTGTTGGGCCCTGTCGGGCTCTGTCGGGCTCTGTCGGGCTCTACTGGGCCCTGTCGGGCCCTGTCGGGCTCTGTCGGGCCCTGTCGGGCCCTGTCGGGCCCTGTCGGGCTCTGTCGGGCTCTTTCGGGCCCTGTCGGGCCCTGTCGGGCTCTGTCGGGCTCTGTCGGGCTCTACTGGGCCCTGTCGGGCCCTGTCGGGCTCTGTCGGGCTCTGTCGAGCTCTACTTGGCTCTGTCGCGCCCTGTCGGGCCCTGTCGGGCCCTGTCGGGCTCTGTCGGGCTCTGTCGGGCTCTGTCGGGCTCTGTCGGGTTCTACTGTTCCCTGTCGGGCTCTGTCGGGCCCTGTCGGGCCCTGTCGGGCTCTGTCGGGCTCTGTCGGGCCCTGTCGGGCCCTGTCGGGCTCTGTCGGGCTCTGTCGGGCCCTGTCGGGCTCTGTCAGGCTCTACTGGGCCCTGTCGGGCCCTGTCGGGCCCTGTCGGGCCCTGTCGGGCTCTGTCGAGCTCTACTGGGCTCTGTCGGGCTCTGTCGGGCTCTGTTGGGCTCTGGCGGGCTCTGGCGGGCTCTGTCGGGCCCTGTCGGGCCCTGTCGGGCTCTGTCGGGCTCTGTCGGGCCCTGTCGGGCCCTGTCGGGCCCTGTCGGGCTCTGTCGGGCTCTGTCGGGCTCTGTCGGGCTCTGTCGGGCTCTGTCGGGCCCTGTAGGGCTCTGTCGGGCTCTGTCGGGCTCTACTGGGCTCTGTCGGGCTCTACTGGGCCCTGTCGGGCCCTGTCGGGCTCTGTCGGGCTCTGTCGGGCCCTGTCGGGCCCTGTCGGGCTCTGTCGGGCTCTGTCGGGCCCTGTCGGGCTCTGTCGGGCTCTACTGGGCCCTGTCGGGCCCTGTCGGGCCCTGTCGGGCCCTGTCGGGCTCTGTCGGGCTCTGTCGGGCTCTGTCGGGCTCTGTCGAGCTCTACTGTGCTCTGTCGGGCTCTGTCGGGCCCTGTCGGGCCCTGTCGGGCCCTGTCTGGCCCTGTTGGGCTCTGTCGGGCTCTGTCGGGCCCTGTCGGGCCCTGTCGGGCTCTGTCGGGCCCTGTCGGGCCCTGTCGGGCTCTGTCGGGTTCTACTGGGCTCTACTGGGCCCTGTCGGGCTCTGTCGGGCTCTGTCGGGCTCTGTCGGGCTCTGTCGGGCTCTGTCGGGCTCTACTGGGCCCTGTCGGGCCCTGTCGGGCTCTGTCGGGCTCTGTCGGGCCCTGTCGGGCTCTGTCGGGCCCTGTCGGGCTCTGTCGGGCCCTGTCGGGCTCTGTCGGGCTCTACTGGGCCCTATCGGGCCCTGTCGGGCCCTGTCGGGCCCTGTCAGGCTCTGTCGAGCTCTACTGGGCTCTGTCGGGCCATGTCGGGCTCTGTCGGGCTCTGTCG
Source organism: Caloenas nicobarica (assembly GCF_036013445.1). Classification (NCBI taxonomy): domain Eukaryota; kingdom Metazoa; phylum Chordata; class Aves; order Columbiformes; family Columbidae; genus Caloenas; species Caloenas nicobarica. The sequence continues at coordinate 141,071 of NW_027016983.1, forward strand.
GGCTCTGTCGGGCTCTACTGGGCCCTGTCGGGCCCTGTCGGGCCCTGTCGGGCTTTGTCGGGCTCTGTCGGGCTCTGTCGGGCCCTGTCGGGCTCTGTCGGGCTCTGTCGGGCTCTGTCGGGCTCTACTGTGCTCTGTCGGGTTCTGTCGGGTTCTGTCGGGCTCTGTCGGGTTCTGTCGGGCCCTGTCGAGCTCTATCGGGCTCTGTCGGGCTCTACTGGGCTCTGTCGGGCTCTGTCGGGCCCTGTCGGGCTCTGTCGGGCTCTGTCGGGCTCTGTCGGGCCCTGTCGGGCCCTGTCGGGCCCTGTCGGGCCCTGTCGGGCCCTGTCGGGCTCTGTCGGGCTCTGTCGAGCTCTGTCGGGCTCTGTCGGGCTCTGTCGGGCTCTACTGGGCTCTGTCGGGCTCTGTCGGGCTCTGTCGGGCCCTGTCGGGCTCTGTCGGGCTCTGTCGAGCTCTACTGGGCCCTGTCGGTCTCTGTCGGGCTCTGTCGGTCTCTGTCGGGCTCTGTCGGGCTCTACTGGGCCCTGTCGGGCCCTGTCGGGCCCTGTCGGGCCCTGTCGGGCTCTGTCGGGCTCTGTCGGGCCCTGTCGGGCTCTGTCGGGCTCTGTCGGGCTCTGTCGGGTTCTACTGGGCTCTACTGGGCCCTGTCGGGCTCTGTCGGGCTCTACTGGGCTCGGTCGGGCTCGGTCGGGCCCTGTCGGGCTCTGTCGGGCTCTGTCGGGCTCTGTCGGGCTCTACTGGTCTCTGTCGGGCCCTGTCGGGCTCTGTCGGGCTCTGACGGGCCCTGTCGGGACCTGTCGGGCTCTGTCGGGCTCTGTCGGGCTCTACTGTGCCCTGTCGGGCCCTGTCGGGCTCTGTCGGGCTCTGTCGAGCTCTACTGGGCTCTGTCGGGCTCTTTCGGGCTCTGTCGGGCTCTGTCGGGCTCTACTGGGCTCTACTGTTCCCTGTCGGTCCCTGTCGGTCCCTGTCGGGCTCTGTCGGGCTCTGTCGGGCTGTACTGGGCTCTGTCGGGCCCTGTCGGGCTCTGTCGGGCTCTGTCGGGCTCTACTGGGCTCTCCTGGGCTCTGTCGGGCTCTGTCGGGCTCTACTGGGCTCTGTCGGGCCCTGTCGGGCTCTACTGGGCCCTGTCGGGCCCTGTCGGGCTCTGTCGGGCTCTGTCGGGCTCTGTCCGGCTCTGTCGGGCTCTACTGGTCTCTGTCGGGCCCTGTCGGGCCCTGTCGGGCCCTGTCGGGCTCTGTCGGGCTCTGTCGGGCTCTGTCCGGCTCTGTCGGGCTCTGTCGGGCTCTGTCGGGCCCTGTCGGGCCCTGTCGGGCTCTGTCGGGCTCTGTCGGGCTCTACTGGGCTCTGTCGGGCTCTGTCGGGCTCTGTCGGGCCCTGTCGGGCTCCGTCGGGCTCTGTCGGGCTCTACTGGGCCCTGTCGGGCCCTGTCGGGCTCTGTCGGGCTCTGTCGAGCTCTACTGGGCCCTGTCGGGCCCTGTCGGGCCCTGTCGGGCTCTGTCGCGCTCTGTCGGGCTCTACTGGGCTCTGTCGGGCTCTGTCGGGCCCTGTCGGGCCCTGTCGGGCTCTGTCGGGCCCTGTCGGGCTCTGTCGGGCTCTACTGGGCCCTGTCGGGCCCTGTCGGGCCCTGTCGGGCTCTGTCGAGCTCTACTGGGCTCTGTCGGGCCATGTCGGGCCCTGTCGGGCTCTGTCGGGCTCTGGCGGGCTCTGTCGGGCTCTACTGGGCCCTGTCGGGCCCTGTCGGGCCCTGTCGGGCTTTGTCGTGCTCTGTCGGGCTCTGTCGGGCCCTGTCGGGCCCTGTCGGGCTCTACTGGGCTCTGTCGGGCTCTGTCGGTCTCTGTCGGGCCCTGTCGGGCCCTGTCGGGCCCTGTCGGGTTCTGTCGGGCTCTGTCGGTCTCTGTCGGGCCCTGTCGGGCTCTGTCGGGCTCTGTCGGGCTCTACTGGGCTCTGTCGGGCTCTGTCGGGTTCTGTCGGGCCCTGTCGGGCCCTGTCGGGCCCTGTCGGGCCCTTTCGGGCCCTGTCGGGCCCTGTCGGGCTCTGTCGGGCTCTGTCGGGCTCTATTGGGCTCTGTCGGGTTCTACTGGGCTCTACTGGGCCCTGTCGGGCTCTGTCGGACTCTACTGGGCCCTGTCGGGCCCTGTCGGGCCCTGTCGGGCTCTGTCGGGCTCTACTGGGCCCTGTCGGGCCCTGTCGGGCTCTGTCGGGCTCTGTCGGGCTCTACTGGGCCCTGTCGGGCCCTGTCGGGCCCTGTCGGGCTCTGTCGGGCTCTGTCGGGCTCTGTCGGGTTCTGTCGGGTTCTACTGGGCCCTGTCGGGCTCTGTCGGGCTCTGTCGGGCCCTGTCGGGCCCTGTCGGGCCCTGTCGGGCTCTGTCGGGCTCTGTCGGGCTCTGTCGGGCTCTGTCGGGCTCTGTCGGGTTCTACTGGGCTCTACTGGGCCCTGTCGGGCTCTGTCGGGCTCTGTCGGGCTCTGTCGGGCTCTGTCGGGCTCTACTGGGCTCGGTCGGGCTCGGTCGGGCCCTGTCGGGCTCTGTCGGGCTCTGTCGGGCTCTGTCGGGCTCTACTGGTCTCTGTCGGGCCCTGTCGGGCTCTGACGGGCCCTGTCGGGACCTGTCGGGCTCTGTCGGGCTCTGTCGGGCTCTACTGGGCCCTGTCGGGCTCTGTCGAGCTCTGTCGGGCTCTGTCGGGCTCTGTCGGGCTCTGTCGGGCTCTGTCGGGCTCTGTCGGTCTCTGTCGGGCTCTACTGGGCTCTACTGTTCCCTGTCGGTCCCTGTCGGTCCCTGTCGGTCCCTGTCGGTCCCTGTCGGTCCCTGTCGGGCTCTGTCGGGCTCTGTCGGGCTCTGTCGGGCTGTACTGGGCTCTGTCGGGCTCTCTCGGGTTCTGTCGGGTTCTGTCGGGCTCTGTCGGGCTCTGTCAGGCTCTGTCGGGCTCTACTGGGCTCTACTGGGCTATGTCGGGCTCTGTCGGGCTCTACTGGGCTCTCTCGGGCCGTGTCGGGCCCTGTCGGGCTCTGTCGGGGTCCACTGGGCCCTGTCGGGCCCTGTCGGGCCCTGTCGGGCTCTGTCGGGCTCTGTCGGGCTCTGTCGGGCTCTACTGGGCTCTGTTGGGCTTGGTAGGTCCCTGTCGGGCTCTGTCGTGATCTGTCGGGCTCTGTCCGGCTCTGTCGGGCTCTACTGGTCTCTGTCGGGCCCTGTCGGGCCCTGTCGGGCCATATCGTGCTCTGTCGAGCTCTACTGGGCCCTGTCGGGCCCTGTCGGGCCCTGTCGGGCTCTGTCGGGCTCTGTCGGGCCCTGTCGGGCTCTGTCGGGCTCTTTCGGGCTCTGTCGGGCTCTACTGGGCCCTGTCGGGCCCTGTCGGGCCCTGTCGGGCTCTGTCGGGCTCTGTCGGGCTCTGTCGGGCCCTGTCGGGCCCTGTCGGGCTCTGTCAGGCCCTGTCGGGCTCTGTCGGGCTCTACTCGGCCCTGTCGGGCTCTGTCGGGCCCTGTCGGGCCCTGTCGGGCTCTGTCGGGCTCTGTCGAGCTCTACTGGGCCCTGTCGGGCCCTGTCGGGCCCTGTCGGGCTCTGTCGGGCTCTGTCGGGCTCTGGCGGGCTCTGTCGGGTTCTACTGGGCCCTGTCGGCCCCTGTCGGGCTCTATCGGGCTCTGTCGGGCCCTGTCGGGCTCTACTGGGCTTTGTCGGGCTCTGTCGGGCCCTGTCGGGCCCTGTCGGGCCCTGTCGGGCTTTGTGGGGCCCTGTCGGGCCCTGTCGGGCTCTGTCGGGCTCTGTCGGGCTCTGTCGGGCTCTGTCGGGCTCTGTCGGGCTCTACTGGGCTCTGTCGGTCTCTGTCGGTCTCTGTCGGGCCCTGTCGGGCCCTGTCGGGCCCTGTCGGGCTCTGTCGGGCTCTGTCGGTCTCTGTCGGTCTCTGTCGGGCCCTGTCGGGCCCTGTCGAGCTCTGTCGGGCTCTGTCGGGCTCTGTCGGGCTCTGTCGGGCTCTGTCGGGCCCTGTCGGGCTCTGTCGGGCTCTGTCGGGCTCTGTCGGGCTCTGTCGGGTTCTACTGGGCTCTACTGGGCCCTGTCGGGCTCTGTCGGGTTCTGTCGGGCTCTGTCGGGCCCTGTCGGGCTCTGTCGGGCTCTGTCGGGCTCTGTCGGGCCCTGTCGGGCCCTGTCGGGCTCTGTCGGGCTCTGTCGGGCTCTATTGGGCTCTGTCGGGTTCTACTGGGCTCTACTGGGCTCTGTCGGGCTCTGTCGGGCTCTGTCGGGCTCTGTCGGGCTCTGTCGGGCCCTGTCGGGCTCTGTCGGGCTCTACTGGGCCCTGTCGGGCCCTGTCGGGCTCTGTCGAGCTCTACTCGGCTCTGTCGGGCTCTGTCGGGCTCTGTCGGGCCCTGTCGGGCTCTGTCGGGCTCTGTCGGGCTCTACTGGGCCCTGTCGGGCTCTGTCGGGCTCTGTCGGGCTCTGTCGGGCTCTGTCGGGCTCTACTGGGCTCTGTCGGGTTCTGTCGGGCCCTGTCGGGCCCTGTCGGGCCCTGTCGGGCTCTGTCGGGCTCTGTCGGGCCCTGTCGAGCTCTGTCGGGCTCTGTCGAGCTCTACTGGGCTCTGTCGGGCCCTGTCGGGCCCTGTCGGGCTCTGTCGGGCTCTGTCGGGCTCTACTGGGCTCTGTCGGGCTCTGTCGGGCTCTGTCGGGCTCTGTCGGGCTCTACTGGGCCCTGTCGGGCCCTGTCGGGCCCTGTCGGGCTCTGTCGGGCTCTGTCGGGCTCTGTCGGGCTCTGTCGGGCTCTGTCGGGTTCTACTGGGCTCTACTGGGCCCTGTCGGGCTCTGTCGGGCTCTGTCGGGCTCTGTCGGGCTCTGTCGGGCTCTGTCGGGCTCTGTCGGGTTCTACTGGGCTCTGTCGGGCTCTGTCGGGCTCTACTGGGCTCTGTCGGGCTCTACTGGGCTCTGTCGGGTTCTGTCGGGCTCTGTCGGGCCCTGTCGGGCTCTACTGGGCCCTGTCGGGCCCTGTCGGGCCCTGTCGGGCTCTGTCGGGCTCTGTCGAGCTCTACTGGGCTCTGTCGGGCTCTGTCGGGCCCTGTCGGGCTCTGTCGGGCTCTACTGGGCTCTGTCGGGCCCTGTCGAGCTCTACTGGGCTCTGTCGGGCCCTGTCAGGCCCTGTCGGGCTCTGTCGGGCTCTACTGGGCCCTGTCGGGCTCTGTCGGGCCCTGTCGGGCCCTGTCGGACTCTGTCGGGCTCTGTCGAGCTCTACTGGGCTCTGTCGGGCTCTGTCGGGCCCTGTCGGGCTCTGTCGGGCTCTGGCGGGCTCTATCGGGCTCTACTGGGCCCTGTCGGCCCCTGTCGGGCTCTGTCGGGCTCTGTTGGGCTCTGTCGGGCTCTGTCGGGCTCTGTCGGGCTCTACTGGGCTCTGTCGGTCTCTGTCGGTCTCTGTCGGTACCTGTCGGGCCCTGTCGGGCCCTGTCGGGCCCTGTCGGGCTCTGTCGGGCCCTGTCGGGCCCTGTCGGGCCCTGTCGGGCCCTGTCGGGCTCTGTCGGGTTCTGTCGGGCCCTGTCGGGCCCTCTCGGGCCCTGTCGAGCTCTGTCGGGCTCTGTCGGGCTCTGTCGGGCACTGTCGGGCTCTACTGGGCTCTGTCGGGCTCTGTCGGGTTCTGTCGGGCCCTGTCGGGCCCTGTCGGGCCCTGTCGGGCTCTGTCGGGTTCTGTCGGTCTCTGTCGGGCCCTGTCGGGCCCTGTCGGGCCCTGTCGGGCCCTGTCGGGCTCTGTCGGGTTCTGTCGGTCTCTGTCGGGCCCTGTCGGGCCCTGTCGGGCCCTGTCGAGCTCTGTCGGGCTCTGTCGGGCTCTGTCGGGCTCTGTCGGGCACTGTTGGGCTCTACTGGGCTGTGTCGGGCTCTGTCGGGTTCTGTCGGGCCCTGTCGGGCTCTGTCGGGTTCTGTCGGTCTCTGTCGGGCCCTGTCGGGCCCTGTCGGGCCCTGTCGGGCCCTGTCGAGCTCTGTCGGGCTCTGTCGGGCTCTGTCGGGCCCTGTCGGGCTCTACTGGGCTCTGTCGGGCTCTGTCGGGTTCTGTAGGGCCCTGTCGGGCCCTGTCGGGCTCTGTTGGGCCCTGTCGGGCCCTGTCGGGCCCTGTCGGGCTCTGTCGGGCTCTGTCGGGCCCTGTCGGGCTCTGTCGGGCTCTACTGGGCCCTGTCGGGCTCTGTCGGGCCCTGTCGGGCCCTGTCGGGCTCTGTCGGGCTCTGTCGAGCTCTACTGGGCTCTGTCGGGCTCTGTCGGGCTCTGTCGGGCCCTGTCGGGCTCTGTCGGGCTCTGTCGGGCTCTACTGGGCCCTGTCGGGCTCTGTCGGGCTCTGTCGGGCTCTGTCGGGCTCTACTGGGCTCTGTCGAGCTCTGTCGGGCTCTGTCGGGCTCTGTCGGGCCCTGTCGGGCCCTGTCGGGCCCTGTCGGGCTCTACTGGGCTCTGTCGGGCTCGGTCGGGCCCTGTCGGGCTCTGTCGGGCTTTGTCGGGCTCTACTGGGCCCTGTCGGGCCCTGTCGGGCTCTGTCGGGCTCTGTCGGGCTCTACTGGGCCCTGTCGGGCTCTGTCGGGCTCTGTCGGGCTCTGTCGGGCTCTACTGGTCTCTGTCGGGCCCTGTCGGGCCCTGTCGGGCTCTGTCGGGCTCTGTCGGGCTCTACTGGGCCCTGTCGGGCCCTGTCGGGCCCTGTCGGGCTCTGTCGGTCTCTGTCGGGCTCTACTGGGCCCTGTCGGGCCCTGTCGGGCCCTGTCGGGCCCTGTCGGGCTCTGTCGGGCTCTGTCGGGCTCTGTCGGGCTCTACTGGACCCTGTCGGGCTCTGTCGGGCCCTGTCGGGCTCTACTGGGCCCTGTCGGGCCCTGTCGGGCTCTGTCGGGCCCTGTCGAGCTCTACTGGGCTCTGTCGGGCTCTGTCGGGCTCTGTCGGGCTCTGTCGGGCTCTGTCGGGCTCTACTGGGCCCTGTCGGGCCCTGTCGGGCCCTGTCGGGCTCTGTCGGGCCCTGTCGGGCCCTGTCGGGCTCTGTCGCGCCCTGTCGGGCTCTGTCGGGCTCTGTCAGGTCCTGTCGGGCTCTGTCGGGCCCTGTCGGGCTCTGTCGGGCCCTGTCGGGCCCTGTCGGGCCCTGTCGGGCTCTGGCGGGCTCTGTCGGGCTCTGTCGGGCTCTGTCGGGCTCTGTCGGGTTCTACTGGGCTCTACTGGGCCCTGTCGGGCTCTGTCGGGCTCTGTCGGGCTCTACTGGGCTCTGTCGGGCTCTACTGGGCTCTGTCGGGCCCTGTCGGGCTCTGTCGGGCTCTGTCGGGCTCTGTCGGGCTCTACTGGGCTCTGTCGGGCTCTGTCGGGCTCTGTCGGGCCCTGTCGGGCTCTGTCGGGCTCTGTCGGGCTCTGTCGGGCTCTGTCGGGCTCTGTCGGGCTCTGTCGGGTTCTGTCGGGCTCTGTCGGGTCCTCTTGGGCCCTGTCGGGCCCTGTCGGGCTCTGTCGGGCTCTGTCGGGCTCTGTCGGGCTCTGTCGGGTTCTACTGGGCTCTACTGGGCCCTGTCGGGCTCTGTCGGGCTCTGTCGGGCTCTGTCGGGCTCTGTCGGGCTCTACTGGGCTCTGTCGGGCTCTGTCGGGTTCTGTCGGGCTCTGTCGGGCCCTGTCGGGCCCTGTCGGGCTCTGTCGGGCTCTGTCGGGCCCTGTCGGGCCCTGTCGGGCCCTGTCGAGCCCTGTCGGGCCCTGTCGGGCCCTGTCGGGCTCTGTCGGGCTCTGTCGGGCTCTGTCGGTTTCTACTGGGCTCTGTCGGGCTCTGTCGGGCTCTGTCGGGCTCTGTCGGGCTCTACTGGGCTCTGTCGGGCTCGGTCGGGCCCTGTCGGGCTCTGTCGGGCTCTGTCGGGCTCTACTGGGCTCTGTCGGGCCCTGTCGGGCCCTGTCGGGCCCTGTCGGGCTCTGTCGGGCTCTGTCGGGCTCTACTGGGCCCTGTCGGGCCCTGTCGGGCTCTGTCGGGCTCTGTCGGGCCCTGTCGGGCCCTGTAGGGCCCTGTCGGGCTCTGTCGGGCTCTACTGGGCCCTGTCGGGCTCTGTCGGTCCCTGTCGAGCTCTACTGGGCCCTGTCGGGCCCTGTCGGGCCCTGTCGGGCTCTGTCGGGCTCTGTCGGGCTCTGTCGGGCCCTGTCGGGCTCTGTCGGGCTCTGTCGGGCTCTGTCGGGCTCTACTGGACCCTGTCGGGCTCTGTCGGGCTCTGTCGGGCTCTGTCGGGCCCTGTCGGGCCCTGTCGGGCTCTGTCGGGCTCTGTCGGGCTCTGTCGGGCCCTGTCGGGCTCTGTCGGGCTCTACTGGGCCCTGTCGGGCTCTGTCGGGCTCTGTCGGGCCCTGTCGGGCCCTGTCGGGCTTTGTCGGGCTCTGTCGGGCTCTGTCGGGCTCTGTCGGGCTGTACTGGGCTCTGTCGGGCTCTGTCGGGCTCTGTCGGGCCCTGTCGGTCTCTGTCGGGCTCTGTCGGGCTCTACTGGGCCCTGTCGGGCTCTTTCGGGCTCTGTCGGGCTCTGTCGGGCTCTACTGGGCTCTGTGGGGCCCTGTCGGGCTCTGTCGGGCTCTGTCGGGCCCTGTCGGGCCCTGTCGGGCTCTGTCGGGCTCTGTCGGGCTCTGTCGGGCTCTGTCGGTTTCTACTGGGCTCTACTGGGCCCTGTCGGGCTCTGTCGGGCCCTGTCGGGCCCTGTCGGGCTCTGTCGGGCTCTGTCGGGCTCTGTCGGGCTCTGTCGAGCTCTACTGTGCTCTGTCGGGCTCTGTCGGGCCCTGTCGGGCCCTGTCGGGCCCTGTCTGGCCCTGTTGGGCTCTGTCGGGCCCTGTCGGGCCCTGTCGGGCTCTGTCGGGCTCTGTCGGGCTCTGTCGGGCTCTGTCGGGCTCTGTCGGGCCCTGTCGGGCTCTGTCGGGCTCTGTCGGGCTCTGTCGGGCTCTGTCGGGCTCTACTGGGCTCGGTCGGGCTCGGTCGGGCCCTGTCGGGCTCTGTCGGGCTCTGTCGGGCTCTGTCGGGCTCTGTCGGGCTCTACTGGTCTCTGTCGGGCCCTGTCGGGCCCTGTCGGGCTCTGTCGGGCCCTGTCGGGCCCTGTCGGGCTCTGTCGGGCTCTGTCGGGCTCTACTGGGCCCTGTCGGGCCCTGTCGGGCTCTGTCGGGCTCTGTCGAGCTCTACTGGGCCCTGTCGGGCCCTGTCGGGCCCTGTCGGGCTCTGTCGGGCTCTGTCGGGCCCTGTCGGGCCCTTTCGGGCCCTGTCGGGCTCTGTCGGGCCCTGTCGGGCTCTGTCGGGCTCTACTGGGCTCTGTCGGGCCCTGTCGGGCCCTGTCGGGCCCTGTCGGGCTCTGTCGAGCTCTACTGGGCTCTGTCGGGACATGTCGGGCTCTGTCGGGCTCTGTCGGGCTCTGTCGGGCTCTGTCGGGCTCTGGTGGGCTCTGTCGGGCTCTACTGGGCCCTGTCGGGCCCTGTCGGGCTCTGTCGGGCTCTGTCGGGCCCTGTCGGGCTCTGTCGGGCTCTGTCGGGCTCTACTGGGCTCTGTCGGGCTCTGTCGGGCTCTGTCGGGCCCTGTCGGGCTTTGTCGGGCCCTGTCGGGCCCTGTCGGGCCCTGTCGGGCTCTGTCGGGCTCTGTCGGGCTCTACTGTGCTCTGTCGGGTTCTGTCGGGTTCTGTCGGGCTCTGTCGGGCTCTGTCGGGCCCTGTCGAGCTCTGTCGGGCTCTGTCGGGCTCTACTGGGCTCTGTCGGGCTCTGTCGGGCTCTGTCGGGCTCTGTCGGGCCCTGTCGGGCCCTGTCGGACTCTGTCGGGCCCTGTCGGGCTCTGTCGGGCCCTGTCGGGCTCTGTCGGGCCCTGTCGGGCTCTGTCGGGCTCTGTCGGGCTCTACTGGACCCTGTCGGGCTCTGTCGGGCTCTGTCGGGCTCTGTCGGGCCCTGTCGGGCCCTGTCGGGCCCTGTCGGGCTCTGTCGGGCTCTGTCGGGCTCTGTCGGGCTCTGTCGGGCCCTGTCGGGCTCTGTCGGGCTCTACTGGGCTCTACTGTTCCCTGTCGGTCCCTGTCGGTCCCTGTCGGGCTCTGTCGGGCTCTGTCGAGCTCTACTGGGCTCTGTCGGGCCCTGTCGGGCTCTGTCGGGCTCTGTCGGGCTCTACTGGGCTCTCCTGGGCTCTGTCGGGCTCTGTCGGGCTCTACTGGGCTCTGTCGGGCCCTGTCGGGCCCTGTCGGGCTCTGTCGGGCTCTACTGGGCCCTGTCGGGCCCTGTCGGGCTCTGTCGGGCTCTGTTGGGCTCTGTCCGGCTCTGTCGGGCTCTACTGGTCTCTGTCGGGCCCTGTCGGGCCCTGTCGGGCCCTGTCGGGCTCTGTCGGGCTCTGTCGGGCTCTGTCCGGCTCTGTCGGGCTCTACTGGTCTCTGTCGGGCCCTGTCGGGCCCTGTCGGGCCCTGTCGGGCCCTGTCGGGCTCTGTCGGGCCCTGTCGGGCCCTGTCGGGCTCTGTCGGGCTCTGTCGGGCTCTACTGGGCCCTGTCGGGCCCTGTCGGGCTCTGTCGGGCTCTGTCGAGCTCTACTGGGCCCTGTCGGGCCCTGTCGGGCCCTGTCGGGCTCTGTCGGGCTCTGTCGGGCTCTACTGGGCCCTGTCGGGCCCTGTCGGGCTCTGTCGGGCTCTGTCGAGCTCTACTGGGCCCTGTCGGGCTCTGTCGGGCTCTGTCGGGCTCTGTCGGGCTCTGTCGGGCTCTGTCGGGCTCTACTGGGCTCTGTCGGTCTCTGTCGGTCTCTGTCGGTCCCTGTCGGGCCCTGTCGGGCCCTGTCGGGCCCTGTCGGGCTCTGTCGGGTTCTGTCGGGCCCTGTCGGGCCCTGTCGGGCCCTGTCGAGCTCTGTCGGGCTCTGTCGGGCTCTGTCGGGCACTGTCGGGCTCTACTGGGCTCTGTCGGGCTCTGTCGGGTTCTGTCGGGCCCTGTCGGGCCCTGTCGGGCCCTGTCGGGCTCTGTCGGGTTCTGTCGGTCTCTGTCGGGCCCTGTCGGGCCCTGTCGGGCCCTGTCGGGCCCTGTCGGGCTCTGTCGGGTTCTGTCGGGCCCTGTCGGGCCCTGTCGGGCCCTGTCAAGCTCTGTCGGGCTCTGTCGGGCTCTGTCGGGCACTGTCGGGCTCTACTGGGCTCTGTCGGGCTCTGTCGGGTTCTGTCGGGCCCTGTCGGGCCCTGTCGGGCTCTGTCGGGTTCTGTCGGTCTCTGTCGGGCCCTGTCGGGCCCTGTCGGGCCCTGTCGGGCCCTGTCGAGCTCTGTCGGGCTCTGTCGGGCTCTGTCGGGCCCTGTCGGGCTCTACTGGGCTCTGTCGGGCTCTGTCGGGTTCTGTAGGGCCCTGTCGGGCCCTGTCGGGCTCTGTTGGGCCCTGTCGGGCCCTATCGGGCCCTGTCGGGCTCTGTCGGGCTCTGTCGGGCCCTGTCGGGCTCTGTCGGGCTCTACTGGGCCCTGTCGGGCTCTGTCGGGCCCTGTCGGGCCCTGTCGGGCTCTGTCGGGCTCTGTCGAGCTCTACTGGGCTCTGTCGGGCTCTGTCGGGCTCTGTCGGGCCCTGTCGGGCTCTGTCGGGCTCTGTCGGGCTCTACTGGGCCCTGTCGGGCTCTGTCGGGCTCTGTCGGGCTCTGTCGGGCTCTACTGGGCTCTGTCGGGTTCTGTCGGGCTCTGTCGGGCTCTGTCGGGCTCTGTCGAGCTCTGTCGGGCTCTGTCGGGCTCTGTCGGGCCCTGTCGGGCCCTGTCGGGCCCTGTCGGGCTCTGTCGGGCCCTGTCGGGCCCTGTCGGGCCCTGTCGGGCTCTGTCGGGCTCTGTCGGGCTCTGTCGGGTTCTACTGGGCTCTACTGGGCCCTGTCGGGCTCTGTCGGGCTCTGTCGGGCTCTGTCGGGCTCTACTGGGCTCTGTCGGGCTCGGTCGGGCCCTGTCGGGCTCTGTCGGGCTCTGTCGGGCTCTGTCGGGCTCTGTCGGGCTCTGTCGGTTTCTACTGGGCTCTACTGGGCCCTGTCGGGTTCTGTCGGGCTCTGTCGGTCTCTGTCGGGCTCTGTCGGGCTCTGTCGGGCTCTACTGGGCTCTGTCGGGCTCGGTCGGGCCCTGTCGGGCTCTGTCGGGCTCTACTGGTCTCTGTCGGGCCCTGTCGGGCTCTGTCGGGCACTACTGGGCCCTGTCGGGCCCTGTCGGGCCCTGTCGGGCCCTGTCGGGCCCTGTCGGGCTCTGTCGGGCTCTGTCGGGCTCTGTCGGGCTCTACTGGACCCTGTCGGGCTCTGTCGGGCCCTGTCGGGCTCTACTGGGCCCTGTCGGGCCCTGTCGGGCTCTGTCGGGCCCTGTCGGGCTCTGTCGGGCCCTGTCGAGCTCTACTGGGCTCTGTCGGGCTCTGTCGGGCTCTGTCGGGCTCTGTCGGGCTCTACTGGGCCCTGTCGGGCCCTGTCGGGCCCTGTTGGGCTCTGTTGGGCTCTGTCGGGCCCTGTCGGGCCCTGTCGGGCCCTGTCGGGCTCTGTCGGGCTCTGTCGGGCTCTGTCGGGCTCTGTCGGGCTGTACTGGGCCCTGTCGGGCTGTACTGGGCCCTGTCGGGCTCTGTCGGGCTCTGTCGGGCCCTGTCGGGCCCTGTCGGTCTCTGTCGCGCCCTGTCGGGCTCTGTCGGGCTCTGTCAGGTCCTGTCGGGCTCTGTCGGGCCCTGTCGGGCTCTGTCGGGCCCTGTCGGGCCCTGTCGGGCCCTGTCGGGCTCTGGCGGGCTCTGTCGGGCTCTGTCGGGCTCTGTCGGGCTCTGTCGGGTTCTACTGGGCTCTACTGGGCCCTGTCGGGCTCTGTCGGGCTCTGTCGGGCTCTACTGGGCTCTGTCGGGTTCTGTCGGGCTCTGTCGGGCCCTGTCGGGCTCTGTCGGGCTCTCTCGGGCTCTACTGGGCTCTGTCGGGCCCTGTCGGGCTCTGTCGGGCTCTGTCGGGCTCTGTCGGGCTCTACTGGGCTCTGTCGGGCCCTGTCGGGCTCTGTCGGGCCCTGTCGGGCTCTGTCGGGCTCTGTCGGGCTCTGTCGGGCTCTACTGGGCTCTGTCGGGTTCTGTCGGGCTCTGTCGGGTTCTGTCGGGCTCTGTCGGGTCCTCTTGGGCTCTGTCGGGCCCTGTCGGGCCCTGTCGGGCCCTGTCGGGCCCTGTCGGGCCCTGTCGGGCCCTGTCGGGCTCTGTCGGGCTCTGTCGGGCTCTGTCGGGCTCTGTCGGGCTCTGTCGGGTTCTACTGGGCTCTACTGGGCCCTGTCGGGCTCTGTCGGGCTCTGTCGGGCTCTGTCGGGCTCTGTCGGGCTCTACTGGGCTCTGTCGGGCTCTGTCGGGTTCTGTCGGGTTCTGTCGGGCTCTGTCGGGCCCTGTCGGGCCCTGTCGGGCTCTGTCGGGCTCTGTCGGGCCCTGTCGGGCCCTGTCGAGCCCTGTCGGGCCCTGTCGGGCCCTGTCGGGCTCTGTCGGGCTCTGTCGGTTTCTACTGGGCTCTGTCGGGCTCTGTCGGGCTCTGTCGGGCTCTGTCGGGCTCTGTCGGGCTCCACTGGGCTCTGTCGGGCTCGGTCGGGCCCTGTCGGGCTCTGTCGGGCTCTGTCGGGCTCTACTGGGCTCTGTCGGGCCCTGTCGGGCCCTGTCGGGCCCTGTCGGGCTCTGTCGGGCTCTGTCGGGCTCTGTCGGGCTCTACTGGGCCCTGTCGGGCCCTGTCGGGCTCTGTCGGGCTCTGTCGGGCTCTGTCGGGCCCTGTCGGGCCCTGTCGGGCCCTGTCGGGCTCTGTCGGGCTCTACTGGGCCCTGTCGGGCTCTGTCGGGCTCTGTCGAGCTCTACTGGGCCCTGTCGGGCCCTGTCGGGCTCTGTCGGGCTCTGTCGGGCCCTGTCGGGCCCTGTCGGGCTCTGTCGGGCTCTGTCGGGCTCTGTCGGGCTCTACTGGACCCTGTCGGGCTCTGTCGGGCTCTGTCGGGCTCTGTCGGGCCCTGTCGGGCCCTGTCGGGCTCTGTCGGGCTCTGTCGGGCCCTGTCGGGCTCTGTCGGGCTATACTGGGCCCTGTCGGGCCCTGTCGGGCTCTGTCGGGCCCTGTCGGGCTCTGTCGGGCTCTGTCGAGCTCTACTGGGCCCTGTCGGGCTCTGTCGGGCTCTGTCGGGCCCTGTCGGGCCCTGTCGGGCCCTGTCGGGCTTTGTCGGGCTCTGTCGGGCTCTGTCGGGCTCTGTCGGGCTCTGTCGGGCTGTACTGGGCTCTGTCGGGCTCTGTCGGGCTCTGTCGGGCCCTGTCGGTCTCTGTCGGGCTCTGTCGGGCTCTACTGGGCCCTGTCGGGCTCTTTCGGGCTCTGTCGGGCTCTGTCGGGCTCTACTGGGCTCTGTCGGGCCCTGTCGGGCTCTGTCGGGCTCTGTCGGGCCCTGTCGGGCCCTGTCGGGCCCTGTCGGGCTCTGTCGGGCTCTGTCGGGCTCTGTCGGGCTCTGTCGGTTTCTACTGGGCTCTACTGGGCCCTGTCGGGCTCTGTCGGGCTCTGTCGGGCTCTGTCGGGCTCTGTCGGGCTCTGTCGGGCTCTGTCGGGCTCTACTGGGCTCTGTCGGGCTCGGTCGGGCCCTGTCGGGCTCTGTCGGGCTCTACTGGTCTCTGTCGGGCCCTGTCGGGCCCTGTCGGGCTCTGTCGGGCTCTGTCGGGCTCTACTGGGCCCTGTCGGGCCCTGTCGGGCCCTGTCGGGCTCTGTCGGGCTCTGTCGGGCTCTACTGGGCTCTGTCGGGCTCTGTCGGGCTCTGTCGAGCTCTACTGGGCCCTGTCGGGCCCTGTCGGGCTCTGTCGGGCTCTGTCGGGCTCTGTCGGGCTCTGTCGGGCTCTACTGGGCCCTGTCGGGCTCTGTCGGGCTCTGTCGGGCCCTGTCGGGCTCTGTCGGGCTCTGTCGGGCCCTGTCGGGCCCTGTCGGGCTCTGTCGGGCTCTGTCGGGCTCTGTCGGGCTCTACTGGACCCTGTCGGGCTCTGTCGGGCCCTGTCGGGCCCTGTCGGGCTCTGTCGGGCTCTGTCGGGCCCTGTCGGGCTCTACTGGGCCCTGTCGGGCCCTGTCGGGCTCTGTCGGGCCCTGTCGGGCTCTGTCGGGCCCTGTCGGGCTCTGTCGGGCCCTGTCGAGCTCTACTGAGCTCTGTCGGGCTCTGTCGGGCTCTGTCGGGCTCTGTCGGGCTCTGTCGGGCTCTGTCGGGCTCTGTCGGGCTCTACTGGGCCCTGTCGGGCTCTGTCGGGCCCTGTCGGGCCCTGTCGGGCCCTGTCGGGCTTTGTCGGGCCCTGTCGGGCTTTGTCGGGCTCTGTCGGGCTCTGTCGGGCTCTGTCGGGCTCTGTCGGGCTCTACTGGGCCCTGTCGGGCTGTACTGGGCCCTGTCGGGCTCTGTCGGGCTCTGTCGGGCCCTGTCGGGCCCTGTCGGACTCTGTCGGGCCCTGTCGGGCTCTGTCGGGCTCTGTCGGGCCCTGTCGGGCTCTGTCGGGCCCTGTCAGGCTCTGTCGGGCCCTGTCGGGCCCTGTCGGGCTCTGGCGGGCTCTGTCGGGCTCTGTCGGGCTCTGTCGGGCTCTGTCGGGTTCTACTGGGCTCTACTGGGCCCTTTCGGGCTCTGTCGGGCTCTGTCGGGCTCTACTGGGCTCTGTCGGGCTCTACTGGGCTCTGTCAGGCCCTGTCGGGCTCTGTCGGGCTCTGTCGGGCTCTGTCGGGCTCTACTGGGCCCTGTCGGGCTCTGTCGGGCTCTGTCGGGCCCTGTCGGGCTCTGTCGGGCTCTGTCGGGCTCTGTCGGGCTCTACTGGGTTCTGTCGGGCTCTGTCGGGTTCTGTCGGGCTCTGTCGGGTCCTGTCGGGCTCTGTCGGGTTCTGTCGGGCTCTGTCGGGCTCTGTCGGGTCCTCTTGGGCTCTGTCGGGCTCTGTCGGGCTCTGTCGGGCTCTGTCGGGCTCTGTCGGGCTCTCCTGGGCCCTGTCGGGCCCTGTCGGGCCCTGTCGGGCTCTGTCGGGCTCTGTCGGGCTCTGTCGGGCTCTGTCGGGCTCTGTCGGGTTCTACTGGGCTCTACTGGGCCCTGTCGGGCTCTGTCGGGCTCTGTCGGGCTCTGTCGGGCTCTACTGGGCTCTGTCGGGCTCTGTCGGGCTCTGTCGGGCCCTGTCGGGCCCTGTCGGGCTCTGTCGGGCTCTGTCGGGCCCTGTCGGGCCCTGTCGGGCCCTGTCGGGCCCTGTCGAGCCCTGTCGGGCCCTGTCGGGCTCTGTCGGGCTCTGTCGGTTTCTACTGGGCTCTGTCGGGCTCTGTCGGGCTCTACTGGGCTCGGTCGGGCTCGGTCGGGCCCTGTCGGGCCCTGTCGGGCTCTGTCGGGCTCTGTCGGGCTCTACTGGGCCCTGTCGGGCCCTGTCGGGCCCTGTCGGGCTCTGTCGGGCTCTGTCGGGCTCTGTCGGGCTCTACTGGGCCCTGTCGGGCCCTGTCGGGCCCTGTCGGGCCCTGTCGGGCTCTGTCGGGCTCTACTGGGCCCTGTCGGGCCCTGTCGGGCTCTGTCGGGCTCTGTCGGGCTCTGTCGGGCTCTGTCGGGCCCTGTCGGGCTCTGTCGGGCTCTGTCGGGCTCTACTGGACCCTGTCGGGCTCTGTCGGGCTCTGTCGGGCCCTGTCGGGCCCTGTCGGGCCCTGTCGGGCCCTGTCGGGCTCTGTCGGGCTCTGTCGGGCTCTGTCGGGCTCTGTCGGGCCCTGTCGGGCTCTGTCGGGCTATACTGGGCCCTGTCGGGCCCTGTCGGGCTCTGTCGGGCCCTGTCGGGCTCTGTCGGGCTCTGTCGAGCTCTACTGGGCCCTGTCGGGCTCTGTCGGGCTCTGTCGGGCTCTGTCGGGCCCTGTCGGGCCCTGTCGGGCCCTGTCGGGCCCTGTCGGGCTCTGTCGGGCCCTGTCGGGCCCTGTCGGGCTTTGTCGGGCTCTGTCGGGCTCTGTCGGGCTCTGTCGGGCTGTACTGGTCTCTGTCGGGCTCTGTCGGGCTCTGTCGGGCCCTGTCGGTCTCTGTCGGGCCCTGTCGGGCTCTGCCGGGCTCTGTCGGGCTCTGTCGGGCTCTACTGGGCCCTGTCGGGCTCTGTCGGGCTCTGTCGGGCTCTGTCGGGCTCTACTGGGCTCTGTCGGGCCCTGTCGGGCTCTGTCGGGCCCTGTCGGGCCCTGTCGGCCTCTGTCGGGCTCTGTCGGGTTCTGTCGGGCTCTGTCAGGTCCTGTCGGGCCCTGTCTAGCTCTGTCGGGCTCTGTCGGGCCCTGTCGGGCTCTGTCGGGCTATACTGGGCCCTGTCGGGCCCTGTCGGGCTCTGTCGGGCCCTGTCGGGCTCTGTCGGGCTCTGTCGAGCTCTACTGGGCCCTGTCGGGCTCTGTCGGGCTCTGTCGGGCTCTGTCGGGCCCTGTCGGGCCCTGTCGGGCCCTGTCGGGCCCTGTCGGGCTCTGTCGGGCCCTGTCGGGCCCTGTCGGGCTTTGTCGGGCTCTGTCGGGCTCTGTCGGGCTCTGTCGGGCTGTACTGGTCTCTGTCGGGCTCTGTCGGGCTCTGTCGGGCCCTGTCGGTCTCTGTCGGGCCCTGTCGGGCTCTGCCGGGCTCTGTCGGGCTCTGTCGGGCTCTACTGGGCCCTGTCGGGCTCTGTCGGGCTCTGTCGGGCTCTGTCGGGCTCTACTGGGCTCTGTCGGGCCCTGTCGGGCTCTGTCGGGCCCTGTCGGGCCCTGTCGGCCTCTGTCGGGCTCTGTCGGGTTCTGTCGGGCTCTGTCAGGTCCTGTCGGGCCCTGTCTAGCTCTGTCGGGCTCTGTCGGGCCCTGTCGGGCCCTGTCGGGCCCTGTTGGGCCCTGTTGGGCCCTGTCGGGCTCTGTCGGGCTCTGTCGGGCTCTACTGGTCTCTGTCGGGCCCTGTCGGGCCCTGTCGGGCTCTGTCGGGCTCTGTCGGGCTCTACTGGGCCCTGTCGGGCCCTGTCGGGCCCTGTCGGGCTCTGTCGGGCTCTGTCGGGCTCTACTGGGCTCTGTCGGGCTCTGTCGGGCTCTGTCGAGCTCTACTGGGCCCTGTCGGGCCCTGTCGGGCTCTGTCGGGCTCTGTCGGGCTCTGTCGGGCTCTACTGGGCCCTGTCGGGCTCTGTCGGGCTCTGTCGGGCCCTGTCGGGCTCTGTCGGGCTCTGTCGGGCCCTGTCGGGCCCTGTCGGGCTCTGTCGGGCTCTGTCGGGCTCTGTCGGGCTCTACTGGACCCTGTCGGGCTCTGTCGGGCCCTGTCGGGCCCTGTCGGGCTCTGTCGGGCTCTGTCGGGCCCTGTCGGGCTCTACTGGGCCCTGTCGGGCCCTGTCGGGCTCTGTCGGGCCCTGTCGGGCTCTGTCGGGCCCTGTCGGGCTCTGTCGGGCCCTGTCGAGCTCTACTGGGCTCTGTCGGGCTCTGTCGGGCTCTGTCGGGCTCTGTCGGGCTCTGTCGGGCTCTGTCGGGCTCTGTCGGGCTCTACTGGGCCCTGTCGGGCTCTGTCGGGCCCTGTCGGGCCCTGTCGGGCCCTGTCGGGCCCTGTCGAGCCCTGTCGGGCCCTGTCGGGCTCTGTCGGGCTCTGTCGGTTTCTACTGGGCTCTGTCGGGCTCTGTCGGGCTCTACTGGGCTCGGTCGGGCTCGGTCGGGCCCTGTCGGGCTCTGTCGGGCTCTGTCGGGCTCTGTCGGGCTCTACTGGGCCCTGTCGGGCCCTGTCGGGCCCTGTCGGGCTCTGTCGGGCTCTGTCGGGCTCTGTCGGGCTCTACTGGGCCCTGTCGGGCCCTGTCGGGCCCTGTCGGGCCCTGTCGGGCTCTGTCGGGCTCTACTGGGCCCTGTCGGGCCCTGTCGGGCTCTGTCGGGCTCTGTCGGGCTCTGTCGGGCTCTGTCGGGCCCTGTCGGGCTCTGTCGGGCTCTGTCGGGCTCTACTGGACCCTGTCGGGCTCTGTCGGGCTCTGTCGGGCCCTGTCGGGCCCTGTCGGGCCCTGTCGGGCCCTGTCGGGCTCTGTCGGGCTCTGTCGGGCTCTGTCGGGCTCTGTCGGGCCCTGTCGGGCTCTGTCGGGCTATACTGGGCCCTGTCGGGCCCTGTCGGGCTCTGTCGGGCCCTGTCGGGCTCTGTCGGGCTCTGTCGAGCTCTACTGGGCCCTGTCGGGCTCTGTCGGGCTCTGTCGGGCTCTGTCGGGCCCTGTCGGGCCCTGTCGGGCCCTGTCGGGCCCTGTCGGGCTCTGTCGGGCCCTGTCGGGCCCTGTCGGGCTTTGTCGGGCTCTGTCGGGCTCTGTCGGGCTCTGTCGGGCTGTACTGGTCTCTGTCGGGCTCTGTCGGGCTCTGTCGGGCCCTGTCGGTCTCTGTCGGGCCCTGTCGGGCTCTGCCGGGCTCTGTCGGGCTCTGTCGGGCTCTACTGGGCCCTGTCGGGCTCTGTCGGGCTCTGTCGGGCTCTGTCGGGCTCTACTGGGCTCTGTCGGGCCCTGTCGGGCTCTGTCGGGCCCTGTCGGGCCCTGTCGGGCTCTGTCGGGCTCTGTCGGGTTCTGTCGGGCTCTGTCAGGTCCTGTCGGGCCCTGTCTAGCTCTGTCGGGCTCTGTCGGGCCCTGTCGGGCCCTGTCGGGCCCTGTTGGGCCCTGTTGGGCCCTGTCGGGCTCTGTCGGGCTCTGTCGGGCTCTACTGGGCCCTGTCGGGCCCTGTCGGGCCCTGTCGGGCTCTGTCGGGCTCTGTCGGGCTCTACTGGTCTCTGTCGGGCCCTGTCGGGCCCTGTCGGGCTCTGTCGGGCTCTACTGGGCTCTTTCGGGCCCTGTCGGGCCCTGTCGGGCTCTGTCGGGCTCTGTCGGGCTCTGTCGGGCTCTGTCGAGCTCTACTTGGCTCTGTCGCGCCCTGTCGGGCTCTGTCGGGCCCTGTCGGGCTCTGTCGGGCTCTGTCGAGCTCTACTTGGCTCTGTCGGGCCCTGTCGGGCCCTGTCGGGCTCTGTCGGGCTCTGTCGGGCTCTGTCGGGCTCTGTCGGGTTCTACTGTTCCCTGTCGGGCTCTGTCGGGCCCTGTCGGGCTCTGTCGGGCTCTGTCGGGCTCTGTCGGGCTCTGTCGGGCCCTGTCGGGCCCTGTCGGGCTCTGTCGGGCTCTGTCGGGCCCTGTCGGGCTCTGTCGGGCTCTGTCGGGCTCTACTGGGCTCTGTCGGGCTCTGTCGGGCCCTGTCGGGCTCTGTCGGGCTCTGTCGGGCTCTGTCGGGCCCTGTCGGGCCCTGTCGGGCCCTGTCGGGCCCTGTCGGGCTCTGTCGGGCTCTGTCGGGCTCTGTCGGGCTCTGTCGGGCTCTGTCGGGCTCTCCTGGGCCCTGTCGGGCCCTGTCGGGCCCTGTCGGGCTCTGTCGGGCTCTGTCGGGCTCTGTCGGGCTCTGTCGGGCTCTGTCGGGTTCTACTGGGCTCTACTGGGCCCTGTCGGGCTCTGTCGGGCTCTGTCGGGCTCTGTCGGGCTCTACTGGGCTCTGTCGGGCTCTGTCGGGCTCTGTCGGGCCCTGTCGGGCCCTGTCGGGCTCTGTCGGGCTCTGTCGGGCCCTGTCGGGCCCTGTCGGGCCCTGTCGGGCCCTGTCGAGCCCTGTCGGGCCCTGTCGGGCTCTGTCGGGCTCTGTCGGTTTCTACTGGGCTCTGTCGGGCTCTGTCGGGCTCTACTGGGCTCGGTCGGGCTCGGTCGGGCCCTGTCGGGCTCTGTCGGGCTCTGTCGGGCTCTGTCGGGCTCTACTGGGCCCTGTCGGGCCCTGTCGGGCCCTGTCGGGCTCTGTCGGGCTCTGTCGGGCTCTGTCGGGCTCTACTGGGCCCTGTCGGGCCCTGTCGGGCCCTGTCGGGCCCTGTCGGGCTCTGTCGGGCTCTACTGGGCCCTGTCGGGCCCTGTCGGGCTCTGTCGGGCTCTGTCGGGCTCTGTCGGGCTCTGTCGGGCTCTACTGGACCCTGTCGGGCTCTGTCGGGCTCTGTCGGGCCCTGTCGGGCCCTGTCGGGCCCTGTCGGGCCCTGTCGGGCTCTGTCGGGCTCTGTCGGGCTCTGTCGGGCTCTGTCGGGCCCTGTCGGGCTCTGTCGGGCTATACTGGGCCCTGTCGGGCCCTGTCGGGCTCTGTCGGGCCCTGTCGGGCTCTGTCGGGCTCTGTCGAGCTCTACTGGGCCCTGTCGGGCTCTGTCGGGCTCTGTCGGGCCCTGTCGGGCCCTGTCGGGCCCTGTCGGGCCCTGTCGGGCTCTGTCGGGCCCTGTCGGGCCCTGTCGGGCTTTGTCGGGCTCTGTCGGGCTCTGTCGGGCTCTGTCGGGCTGTACTGGTCTCTGTCGGGCTCTGTCGGGCTCTGTCGGGCCCTGTCGGTCTCTGTCGGGCCCTGTCGGGCTCTGCCGGGCTCTGTCGGGCTCTGTCGGGCTCTACTGGGCCCTGTCGGGCTCTGTCGGGCTCTGTCGGGCTCTGTCGGGCTCTACTGGGCTCTGTCGGGCCCTGTCGGGCTCTGTCGGGCCCTGTCGGGCCCTGTCGGGCTCTGTCGGGCTCTGTCGGGTTCTGTCGGGCTCTGTCAGGTCCTGTCGGGCCCTGTCTAGCTCTGTCGGGCTCTGTCGGGCCCTGTCGGGCCCTGTCGGGCCCTGTTGGGCCCTGTTGGGCCCTGTCGGGCTCTGTCGGGCTCTGTCGGGCTCTACTGGGCCCTGTCGGGCCCTGTCGGGCCCTGTCGGGCTCTGTCGGGCTCTGTCGGGCTCTACTGGTCTCTGTCGGGCCCTGTCGGGCCCTGTCGGGCTCTGTCGGGCTCTACTGGGCTCTTTCGGGCCCTGTCGGGCCCTGTCGGGCTCTGTCGGGCTCTGTCGGGCTCTGTCGGGCTCTGTCGAGCTCTACTTGGCTCTGTCGCGCCCT
This sequence comes from Caloenas nicobarica, assembly GCF_036013445.1. Lineage (NCBI taxonomy): Eukaryota > Metazoa > Chordata > Aves > Columbiformes > Columbidae > Caloenas > Caloenas nicobarica. The sequence goes on from NW_027016983.1 coordinate 162,757, forward strand.
GTCGGGCCCTGTCGGGCCCTGTCGGGCTCTGTCGGGCTCTGTCGAGCTCTACTTGGCTCTGTCGGGCCCTGTCGGGCCCTGTCGGGCTCTGTCGGGCTCTGTCGGGCTCTGTCGGGCTCTGTCGGGTTCTACTGTTCCCTGTCGGGCTCTGTCGGGCCCTGTCGGGCTCTGTCGGGCTCTGTCGGGCTCTGTCGGGCTCTGTCGGGCCCTGTCGGGCCCTGTCGGGCTCTGTCGGGCTCTGTCGGGCCCTGTCGGGCTCTGTCGGGCTCTGTCGGGCTCTACTGGGCTCTGTCGGGCTCTGTCGGGCCCTGTCGGGCTCTGTCGGGCTCTGTCGGGCTCTGTCGGGCCCTGTCGGGCCCTGTCGGGCCCTGTCGGGCCCTGTCGGGCTCTGTCGGGCTCTGTCGGGCTCTGTCGGGCTCTGTCGGGCTCTACTGGGCTCTGTCGGGCTCTGTCGGGCTCTGTCGGGCCCTGTCGGGCTCTGTCGGGCTCTGTCGAGCTCTACTGGGCCCTGTCGGTCTCTGTCGGTCTCTGTCGGGCTCTGTCGGGCTCTGTCGGGCTCTACTGGGCCCTGTCGGGCTCTGTCGGGCCCTGTCGGGCTCTGTCGGGCTCTGTCGGGCCCTGTCGGGCCCTGTCGGGCCCTGTCGGGCTCTGTCGGGCTCTGTCGGGCTCTGTCGGGTTCTACTGGGCTCTACTGGGCCCTGTCGGGCTCTGTCGGGCTCTACTGGGCTCGGTCGGGCTCGGTCGGGCCCTGTCGGGCTCTGTCGGGCTCTGTCGGGCTCTGTCGGGCTCTACTGGTCTCTGTCGGGCCCTGTCGGGCTCTGTCGGGCTCTGACGGGCCCTGTCGGGACCTGTCGGGCTCTGTCGGGCTCTGTCGGGCTCTACTGTGCCCTGTCGGGCCCTGTCGGGCTCTGTCGGGCTCTGTCGAGCTCTACTGGGCTCTGTCGGGCTCTTTCGGGCTCTGTCGGGCTCTGTCGGGCTCTACTGGGCTCTACTGTTCCCTGTCGGTCCCTGTCGGTCCCTGTCGGGCTCTGTCGGGCTCTGTCGGGCTGTACTGGGCTCTGTCGGGCCCTGTCGGGATCTGTCGGGCTCTGTCGGGCTCTACTGGGCTCTCCTGGGCTCTGTCGGGCTCTGTCGGGCTCTACTGGGCTCTGTCGGGCCCTGTCGGGCCCTGTCGGGCTCTGTCGGGCTCTACTGGGCCCTGTCGGGCCCTGTCGGGCTCTGTCGGGCTCTGTCGGGCTCTGTCCGGCTCTGTCGGGCTCTACTGGTCTCTGTCGGGCCCTGTCGGGCCCTGTCGGGCCCTGTCGGGCCCTGTCGGGCTCTGTCGGGCTCTGTCGGGCTCTGTCCGGCTCTGTCGGGCTCTACTGGTCTCTGTCGGGCTCTGTCGGGCCCTGTCGGGCCCTGTCGGGCTCTGTCGGGCTCTGTCGGGCTCTACTGGGCTCTGTCGGGCTCTGTCGGGCTCTGTCGGGCCCTGTCGGGCTCCGTCGGGCTCTGTCGGGCTCTACTGGGCCCTGTCGGGCCCTGTCGGGCTCTGTCGGGCTCTGTCGAGCTCTACTGGGCCCTGTCGGGCCCTGTCGGGCCCTGTCGGGCCCTGTCGGGCTCTGTCGGGCTCTGTCGGGCTCTACTGGGCTCTGTCGGGCTCTGTCGGGCCCTGTCGGGCCCTGTCGGGCTCTGTCGGGCTCTACTGGGCCCTGTCGGGCCCTGTCGGGCCCTGTCGGGCTCTGTCGAGCTCTACTGGGCTCTGTCGGGCCCTGTCGGGCCCTGTCGGGCTCTGTCGGGCTCTGGCGGGCTCTGTCGGGCTCTACTGGGCCCTGTCGGGCCCTGTCGGGCCCTGTCGGGCTTTGTCGTGCTCTGTCGGGCTCTGTCGGGCCCTGTCGGGCCCTGTCGGGCTCTACTGGGCTCTGTCGGTCTCTGTCGGTCTCTGTCGGGCCCTGTCGGGCCCTGTCGGGCCCTGTCGGGTTCTGTCGGGCTCTGTCGGTCTCTGTCGGGCCCTGTCGAGCTCTGTCGGGGTCTGTCGGGCTCTGTCGGGCTCTACTGGGCTCTGTCGGGCTCTGTCGGGTTCTGTCGGGCCCTGTCGGGCTCTGTCGGGCCCTGTCGGGCCCTTTCGGGCCCTGTCGGGCCCTGTCGGGCTCTGTCGGGCTCTGTCGGGCTCTATTGGGTCTGTCGGGTTCTACTGGGCTCTACTGGGCCCTGTCGGGCTCTGTCGGACTCTACTGGGCCCTGTCGGGCTCTGTCGGGCTCTGTCGGGCTCTGTCGGGCTCTGTCGGGTTCTGTCGGGTTCTACTGGGCTCTACTGGGCCCTGTCGGGCTCTGTCGGGCTCTGTCGGGCTCTGTCGGGCCCTGTCGGGCCCTGTCGGGCCCTGTCGGGCTCTGTCGGGCTCTGTCGGGCTCTGTCGGGCTCTGTCGGGTTCTACTGGGCTCTACTGGGCCCTGTCGGGCTCTGTCGGGCTCTGTCGGGCTCTGTCGGGCTCTGTCGGGCTCTACTGGGCTCGGTCGGGCTCGGTCGGGCCCTGTCGGGCTCTGTCGGGCTCTGTCGGGCTCTGTCGGGCTCTACTGGTCTCTGTCGGGCCCTGTCGGGCTCTGACGGGCCCTGTCGGGACCTGTCGGGCTCTGTCGGGCTCTGTCGGGCTCTACTGGGCCCTGTCGGGCTCTGTCGGGCTCTGTCGGGCTCTGTCGGGCTCTGTCGGGCTCTGTCGGTCTCTGTCGGGCTCTACTGGGCTCTACTGTTCCCTGTCGGTCCCTCTCGGTCCCTGTCGGTCCCTGTCGGTCCCTGTCGGGCTCTGTCGGGCTCTGTCGGGCTCTGTCGGGCTGTACTGGGCTCTGTCGGGCTCTCTCGGGTTCTGTCGGGCTCTGTCGGGCTCTGTCAGGCTCTGTCGGGCTCTACTGGGCTCTACTGGGCTCTGTCGGGCTCTGTCGGGCTCTACTGGGCTCTCTCGGGCCGTGTCGGGCCCTGTCGGGCTCTGTCGGGGTCCACTGGGCCCTGTCGGGCCCTGTCGGGCCCTGTCGGGCTCTGTCGGGCTCTGTCGGGCTCTGTCGGGCTCTGTCGGGCTCTACTGGGCTCTGTTGGGCTTGGTCGGTCCCTGTCGGGCTCTGTCGTGCTCTGTCGGGCTCTGTCCGGCTCTGTCGGGCTCTACTGGTCTCTGTCGGGCCCTGTCGGGCCCTGTCGGGCCCTGTCGGGCTCTATCGTGCTCTGTCGAGCTCTACTGGGCCCTGTCGGGCCCTGTCGGGCCCTGTCGGGCTCTGTCGGGCCCTGTCGGGCTCTGTCGGGCTCTTTCGGGCTCTGTCGGGCTCTACTGGGCCCTGTCGGGCCCTGTCGGGCTCTGTCGGGCTCTGTCGGGCTCTGTCGGGCCCTGTCGGGCCCTGTCGGGCTCTGTCGGGCCCTGTCGGGCTCTGTCGGGCTCTACTGGGCCCTGTCGGGCTCTGTCGGGCCCTGTCGGGCCCTGTCGGGCTCTGTCGGGCTCTGTCGAGCTCTACTGGGCCCTGTCGGGCCCTGTCGGGCTCTGTCGGGCTCTGTCGGGCTCTGGCGGGCTCTGTCGGGTTCTACTGGGCCCTGTCGGCCCCTGTCGGGCTCTGTCGGGCTCTGTCGGGCCCTGTCGGGCTCTACTGGGCTTTGTCGGGCTCTGTCGGGCCCTGTCGGGCCCTGTCGGGCCCTGTCGGGCTTTGTGGGGCCCTGTCGGGCCCTGTCGGGCTCTGTCGGGCTCTGTCGGGCTCTGTCGGGCTCTGTCGGGCTCTGTCGGTCTCTGTCGGTCTCTGTCGGTCTCTGTCGGGCCCTGTCGGGCCCTGTCGGGCCCTGTCGGGCTCTGTCGGGCTCTGTCGGTCTCTGTCGGTCTCTGTCGGGCCCTGTCGGGCCCTGTCGAGCTCTGTCGGGCTCTGTCGGGCTCTGTCGGGCTCTGTCGGGCTCTGTCGGGCTCTGTCGGGCCCTGTCGGGCTCTGTCGGGCTCTGTCGGGCTCTATTGGGCTCTGTCGGGTTCTACTGGGCTCTACTGGGCCCTGTCGGGCTCTGTCGGGTTTTGTCGGGCTCTGTCGGGCCCTGTCGGGCTCTGTCGGGCTCTGTCGGGCCCTGTCGGGCCCTGTCGGGCCCTGTCGGGCTCTGTCGGGCTCTATTGGGCTCTGTCGGGCTCTACTGGGCTCTACTGGGCTCTGTCGGGCTCTGTCGGGCTCTGTCGGGCTCTGTCGGGCCCTGTCGGGCTCTGTCGGGCTCTACTGGGCCCTGTCGGGCTCTGTCGGGCCCTGTCGGGCCCTGTCGGGCTCTGTCGGGCTCTGTCGAGCTCTACTGGGCTCTGTCGGGCTCTGTCGGACTCTGTCGGGCCCTGTCGGGCTCTGTCGGGCTCTGTCGGGCTCTACTGGGCCCTGTCGGGCTCTGTCGGGCTCTGTCGGGCTCTGTCGGGCTCTGTCGGGCTCTGTCGGGCTCTACTGGGCTCTGTCGGGTTCTGTCGGGCCCTGTCGGGCCCTGTCGGGCCCTGTCGGGCTCTGTCGGGCTCTGTCGGGCCCTGTCGAGCTCTGTCGGGCTCTGTCGAGCTCTACTGGGCTCTGTCGGGCCCTGTCGGGCCCTGTCGGGCTCTGTCGGGCTCTGTCGGGCTCTACTGGGCCCTGTCGGGCTCTGTCGGGCTCTGTCGGGCTCTGTCGGGCTCTACTGGGCCCTGTCGGGCCCTGTCGGGCCCTGTCGGGCTCTGTCGGGCTCTGTCGGGTTCTACTGGGCTCTACTGGGCCCTGTCGGGCTCTGTCGGGCTCTGTCGGGCTCTGTCGGGCTCTGTCGGGCTCTGTCGGGTTCTACTGGGCTCTGTCGGGCTCTGTCGGGCTCTACTGGGCTCTGTCGGGCTCTACTGGGCTCTGTCGGGTTCTGTCGGGCTCTGTCGGGCCCTGTCGGGCTCTACTGGGCCCTGTCGGGCCCTGTCGGGCCCTGTCGGGCCCTGTCGGGCTCTGTCGGGCTCTGTCGAGCTCTACTGGGCTCTGTCGGGCTCTGTCGGGCCCTGTCGGGCTCTGTCGGGCTCTACTGGGCTCTGTCGGGCCCTGTCGAGCTCTACTGGGCTCTGTCGGGCCCTGTCAGGCCCTGTCGGGCTCTGTCGGGCTCTACTGGGCCCTGTCGGGCTCTGTCGGGCCCTGTCGGGCCCTGTCGGGCTCTGTCGGGCTCTGTCGAGCTCTACTGGGCTCTGTCGGGCTCTGTCGGGCCCTGTCGGGCTCTGTCGGGCTCTGGCGGGCTCTATCGGGCTCTACTGGGCCCTGTCGGCCCCTGTCGGGCTCTGTCGGGCTCTGTCGGGCCCTGTCGGGCTCTACTGGGCTTTGTCGGGCCCTGTCGGGCCCTGTCGGGCCCTGTCGGGCCCTGTCGGGCTCTATCGGGCTCTACTGGGCTCTGTCGGGCTCTGTCGGTCTCTGTCGGTCCCTGTCGGGCCCTGTCGGGCCCTGTCGGGCTCTGTCGGGTTCTGTCGGGCTCTGTCGGGCCCTGTCGGGCCCTGTCGAGCTCTGTCGGGCTCTGTCGGGCTCTGTCGGGCACTGTCGGGCTCTACTGGGCTCTGTCGGGCTCTGTCGGGTTCTGTCGGGCCCTGTCGGGCCCTGTCGGGCCCTGTCGGGCTCTGTCGGGTTCTGTCGGTCTCTGTCGGGCCCTGTCGGGCCCTGTCGGGCCCTGTCGGGCCCTGTCGGGCTCTGTCGGGTTCTGTCGGGCCCTGTCGGGCCCTGTCGGGCCCTGTCGAGCTCTGTCGGGCTCTGTCGGGCTCTGTCGGGCACTGTCGGGCTCTACTGGGCTCTGTCGGGCTCTGTCGGGTTCTGTCGGGCCCTGTCGGGCCCTGTCGGGCCCTGTCGGGCTCTGTCGGGTTCTGTCGGTCTCTGTCGGGCCCTGTCGGGCCCTGTCGGGCCCTGTCGGGCCCTGTCGAGCTCTGTCGGGCTCTGTCGGGCTCTGTCGGGCCCTGTCGGGCTCTACTGGGCTCTACTGGGCCCTGTCGGGTTCTGTCGGGCTCTGTCGGTCTCTGTCGGGCTCTGTCGGGCTCTGTCGGGCTCTACTGGGCTCTGTCGGGCTCGGTCGGGCCCTGTCGGGCTCTGTCGGGCTCTACTGGTCTCTGTCGGGCCCTGTCGGGCCCTGTCGGGCTCTGTCGGGCTCTGTCGGGCTCTACTGGGCCCTGTCGGGCCCTGTCGGGCCCTGTCGGGCCCTGTCGGGCTCTGTCGGTCTCTGTCGGGCCCTGTCGGGCCCTGTCGGGCCCTGTCGGGCTCTGTCGGGCTCTGTCGGGCTCTGTCGGGCTCTACTGGACCCTGTCGGGCTCTGTCGGGCCCTGTCGAGCTCTACTGGGCTCTGTCGGGCTCTGTCGGGCTCTGTCGGGCTCTGTCGGGCTCTGTCGGGCTCTACTGGGCCCTGTCGGGCCCTGTCGGGCCCTGTCGGGCCCTGTCGGGCTCTGTCGGGCTCTGTCGGGCTCTGTCGGGCTGTACTGGGCCCTGTCGGGCTGTACTGGGCCCTGTCGGGCTCTGTCGGGCTCTGTCGGGCCCTGTCGGGCCCTGTCGGTCTCTGTCGCGCCCTGTCGGGCTCTGTCGGGCTCTGTCAGGTCCTGTCGGGCTCTGTCGGGCCCTGTCGGGCTCTGTCGGGCCCTGTCGGGCCCTGTCGGGCCCTGTCGGGCTCTGGCGGGCTCTGTCGGGCTCTGTCGGGCTCTGTCGGGCTCTGTCGGGTTCTACTGGGCTCTACTGGGCCCTGTCGGGCTCTGTCGGGCTCTGTCGGGCTCTACTGGGCTCTCTCGGGCTCTACTGGGCTCTGTCGGGCCCTGTCGGGCTCTGTCGGGCTCTGTCGGGCTCTGTCGGGCTCTACTGGGCTCTGTCGGGCTCTGTCGGGCTCTGTCGGGCCCTGTCGGGCTCTGTCGGGCTCTGTCGGGCTCTGTCGGGCTCTACTGGGCTCTGTCGGGTTCTGTCGGGCTCTGTCGGGTTCTGTCGGGCTCTGTCGGGTCCTCTTGGGCTCTGTCGGGCCCTGTCGGGCCCTGTCGGGCCCTGTCGGGCTCTGTCGGGCTCTGTCGGGCTCTGTCGGGCTCTGTCGGGTTCTACTGGGCTCTACTGGGCCCTGTCGGGCTCTGTCGGGCTCTGTCGGGCTCTGTCGGGCTCTGTCGGGCTCTACTGGGCTCTGTCGGGCTCTGTCGGGTTCTGTCGGGCTCTGTCGGGCCCTGTCGGGCCCTGTCGGGCTCTGTCGGGCTCTGTCGGGCCCTGTCGGGCCCTGTCGGGCCCTGTCGAGCCCTGTCGGGCCCTGTCGGGCCCTGTCGGGCTCTGTCGGGCTCTGTCGGGCTCTGTCGGTTTCTACTGGGCTCTGTCGGGCTCTGTCGGGCTCTGTCGGGCTCTGTCGGGCTCTACTGGGCTCTGTCGGGCTCGGTCGGGCCCTGTCGGGCTCTGTCGGGCTCTGTCGGGCGCTACTGGGCTCTGTCGGGCCCTGTCGGGCCCTGTCGGGCCCTGTCGGGCTCTGTCGGGCTCTGTCGGGCTCTGTCGGGCTCTACTGGGCCCTGTCGGTCCCTGTCGGGCTCTGTCGGGCTCTGTCGGGCCCTGTCGGGCCCTGTCGGGCCCTGTCGGGCTCTGTCGGGCTCTACTGGGCCCTGTCGGGCTCTGTCGGGCTCTGTCGAGCTCTACTGGGCCCTGTCGGGCCCTGTCGGGCTCTGTCGGGCTCTGTCGGGCCCTGTCGGGCCCTGTCGGGCTCTGTCGGGCTCTGTCGGGCTCTACTGGACCCTGTCGGGCTCTGTCGGGCTCTGTCGGGCTCTGTCGGGCTCTGTCGGGCCCTGTCGGGCCCTGTCGGGCTCTGTCGGGCTCTGTCGGGCCCTGTCGGGCTCTGTCGGGCTATACTGGGCCCTGTCGGGCCCTGTCGGGTTCTGTCGGGCCCTGTCGGGCTCTGTCGGGCTCTGTCGAGCTCTACTGGGCCCTGTCGGGCTCTGTCGGGCTCTGTCGGGCCCTGTCGGGCCCTGTCGGGCCCTGTCGGGCCCTGTCGGGCTTTGTCGGGCTCTGTCGGGCTCTGTCGGGCTCTGTCGGGCTGTACTGGGCTCTGTCGGGCTCTGTCGGGCTCTGTCGGGCCCTGTCGGTCTCTGTCGGGCTCTGTCGGGCTCTACTGGGCCCTGTCGGGCTCTTTCGGGCTCTGTCGGGCTCTGTCGGGCTCTACTGGGCTCTGTCGGGCCCTGTCGGGCTCTGTCGGGCTCTGTCGGGCCCTGTCGGGCTCTACTGGGCTCTGTCGGGCTCTGTCGGGCTCTGTCGGGCTCTGTCGGGCTCTACTGGGCTCTGTCGGGCTCTGTCGGGCTCTACTGGGCCCTGTCGGGCTCTGTCGGGCCCTGTCGGGCCCTGTCGGGCTCTGTCGGGCCCTGTCGGGCCCTGTCGGGCTTTGTCGGGCTCTTTCGGGCTCTGTCGGGCTCTGTCGGGCTCTGTCGGGCTGTACTGGGCCCTGTCGGGCTGTACTGGGCCCTGTCGGGCTCTGTCGGGCTCTGTCGGGCCCTGTCGGGCCCTGTCGGTCTCTGTCGGGCCCTGTCGGGCTCTGTCGGGCTCTGTCGGGCCCTGTCAGGCTCTGTCGGGCCCTGTCGGGCCCTGTCGGGCTCTGTCGGGCTCTGTCGGGCTCTGTCGGGCTCTGTCGGGTTCTACTGGGCTCTACTGGGCCCTTTCGGGCTCTGTCGGGCTCTGTCGGGCTCTACTGGGCTCTGTCGGGCTCTACTGGGCTCTGTCAGGCCCTGTCGGGCTCTGTCGGGCTCTGTCGGGCTCTGTCGGGCTCTACTGGGCCCTGTCGGGCTCTGTCGGGCTCTGTCGGGCCCTGTCGGGCTCTGTCGGGCCCTGTCGGGCTCTGTCGGGCTCTGTCGGGCCCTGTCGGGCTCTGTCGGGCTCTGTCGGGCTCTACTGGACCCTGTCGGGCTCTGTCGGGCCCTGTCGGGCCCTGTCGGGCTCTGTCGGGCTCTGTCGGGCTCTGTCGGGCTCTGTCGGGCTCTGTCGGGCTATACTGGGCCCTGTCGGGCCCTGTCGGGCTCTGTCGGGCCCTGTCGGGCTCTGTCGGGCTCTGTCGAGCTCTACTGGGCCCTGTCGGGCTCTGTCGGGCTCTGTCGGGCCCTGTCGGGCCCTGTCGGGCCCTGTCGGGCCCTGTCGGGCTCTGTCGGGCCCTGTCGGGCCCTGTCGGGCTTTGTCGGGCTCTGTCGGGCTCTGTCGGGCTCTGTCGGGCTGTACTGGTCTCTGTCGGGCTCTGTCGGGCTCTGTCGGGCCCTGTCGGTCTCTGTCGGGCCCTGTCGGGCTCTGCCGGGCTCTGTCGGGCTCTGTCGGGCTCTACTGGGCCCTGTCGGGCTCTGTCGGGCTCTGTCGGGCTCTGTCGGGCTCTACTGGGCTCTGTCGGGCCCTGTCGGGCTCTGTCGGGCCCTGTCGGGCCCTGTCGGGCTCTGTCGGGCTCTGTCGGGTTCTGTCGGGCTCTGTCAGGTCCTGTCGGGCCCTGTCTAGCTCTGTCGGGCTCTGTCGGGCCCTGTCGGGCCCTGTTGGGCCCTGTTGGGCCCTGTCGGGCTCTGTCGGGCTCTGTCGGGCTCTACTGGTCTCTGTCGGGCCCTGTCGGGCCCTCTCGGGCCCTGTCGGGCCCTGTCGGGCTCTGTCGGGCTCTACTGGGCTCTTTCGGGCCCTGTCGGGCCCTGTCGGGCTCTGTCGGGCTCTGTCGGGTTCTGTCGGGCTCTGTCGAGCTCTACTTGGCTCTGTCGCGCCCTGTCGGGCCCTGTCGGGCCCTGTCGGGCTCTGTCGGGCTCTGTCGAGCTCTACTTGGCTCTGTCGCGCCCTGTCGGGCCCTGTCGGGCTCTGTCGGGCTCTGTCGGGCTCTGTCGGGCTCTGTCGGGTTCTACTGTTCCCTGTCGGGCTCTGTCGGGCCCTGTCGGGCTCTGTCGGGCTCTGTCGGGCTCTGTCGGGCCCTGTCGGGCCCTGTCGGGCTCTGTCGGGCTCTGTCGGGCCCTGTCGGGCTCTGTCAGGCTCTACTGGGCCCTGTCGGGCCCTGTCGGGCCCTGTCGGGCCCTGTCGGGCTCTGTCGAGCTCTACTGGGCTCTGTCGGGCCCTGTCGGGCCCTGTCGGGCTCTGTCGGGCTCTGTCGGGCTCTGTCGGGCTCTGTCGGGCCCTGTCGGGCCCTGTCGGGCTCTGTCGGGCCCTGTCGGGCTCTGTCGGGCTCTGTCGGGCCCTGTCGGGCTCTACTGGGCTCTGTCGGGCTCTGTCGGGCTCTGTCGGGCTCTGTCGGGCTCTACTGGGCTCTGTCGGGCTCTGTCGGGCTCTACTGGGCCCTGTCGGGCTCTGTCGGGCCCTGTCGGGCCCTGTCGGGCTCTGTCGGGCCCTGTCGGGCCCTGTCGGGCTTTGTCGGGCTCTTTCGGGCTCTGTCGGGCTCTGTCGGGCTCTGTCGGGCTGTACTGGGCCCTGTCGGGCTGTACTGGGCCCTGTCGGGCTCTGTCGGGCTCTGTCGGGCCCTGTCGGGCCCTGTCGGTCTCTGTCGGGCCCTGTCGGGCTCTGTCGGGCTCTGTCGGGCCCTGTCAGGCTCTGTCGGGCCCTGTCGGGCCCTGTCGGGCTCTGTCGGGCTCTGTCGGGCTCTGTCGGGCTCTGTCGGGTTCTACTGGGCTCTACTGGGCCCTTTCGGGCTCTGTCGGGCTCTGTCGGGCTCTACTGGGCTCTGTCGGGCTCTACTGGGCTCTGTCAGGCCCTGTCGGGCTCTGTCGGGCTCTGTCGGGCTCTGTCGGGCTCTACTGGGCCCTGTCGGGCTCTGTCGGGCTCTGTCGGGCCCTGTCGGGCTCTGTCGGGCCCTGTCGGGCTCTGTCGGGCTCTGTCGGGCCCTGTCGGGCTCTGTCGGGCTCTGTCGGGCTCTACTGGACCCTGTCGGGCTCTGTCGGGCCCTGTCGGGCCCTGTCGGGCTCTGTCGGGCTCTGTCGGGCTCTGTCGGGCTCTGTCGGGCTCTGTCGGGCTATACTGGGCCCTGTCGGGCCCTGTCGGGCTCTGTCGGGCCCTGTCGGGCTCTGTCGGGCTCTGTCGAGCTCTACTGGGCCCTGTCGGGCTCTGTCGGGCTCTGTCGGGCCCTGTCGGGCCCTGTCGGGCCCTGTCGGGCCCTGTCGGGCTCTGTCGGGCCCTGTCGGGCCCTGTCGGGCTTTGTCGGGCTCTGTCGGGCTCTGTCGGGCTCTGTCGGGCTGTACTGGTCTCTGTCGGGCTCTGTCGGGCTCTGTCGGGCCCTGTCGGTCTCTGTCGGGCCCTGTCGGGCTCTGCCGGGCTCTGTCGGGCTCTGTCGGGCTCTACTGGGCCCTGTCGGGCTCTGTCGGGCTCTGTCGGGCTCTGTCGGGCTCTACTGGGCTCTGTCGGGCCCTGTCGGGCTCTGTCGGGCCCTGTCGGGCCCTGTCGGGCTCTGTCGGGCTCTGTCGGGTTCTGTCGGGCTCTGTCAGGTCCTGTCGGGCCCTGTCTAGCTCTGTCGGGCTCTGTCGGGCCCTGTCGGGCCCTGTTGGGCCCTGTTGGGCCCTGTCGGGCTCTGTCGGGCTCTGTCGGGCTCTACTGGTCTCTGTCGGGCCCTGTCGGGCCCTCTCGGGCCCTGTCGGGCCCTGTCGGGCTCTGTCGGGCTCTACTGGGCTCTTTCGGGCCCTGTCGGGCCCTGTCGGGCTCTGTCGGGCTCTGTCGGGTTCTGTCGGGCTCTGTCGAGCTCTACTTGGCTCTGTCGCGCCCTGTCGGGCCCTGTCGGGCCCTGTCGGGCTCTGTCGGGCTCTGTCGAGCTCTACTTGGCTCTGTCGCGCCCTGTCGGGCCCTGTCGGGCTCTGTCGGGCTCTGTCGGGCTCTGTCGGGCTCTGTCGGGTTCTACTGTTCCCTGTCGGGCTCTGTCGGGCCCTGTCGGGCTCTGTCGGGCTCTGTCGGGCTCTGTCGGGCCCTGTCGGGCCCTGTCGGGCTCTGTCGGGCTCTGTCGGGCCCTGTCGGGCTCTGTCAGGCTCTACTGGGCCCTGTCGGGCCCTGTCGGGCCCTGTCGGGCCCTGTCGGGCTCTGTCGAGCTCTACTGGGCTCTGTCGGGCCCTGTCGGGCCCTGTCGGGCTCTGTCGGGCTCTGTCGGGCTCTGTCGGGCTCTGTCGGGCCCTGTCGGGCCCTGTCGGGCTCTGTCGGGCTCTGTCGGGCCCTGTCGGGCCCTGTCGGGCTTTGTCGGGCTCTGTTGGGCTCTGTCGGGCTCTGTCGGGCTCTGTCGGGCCCTGTAGGGCTCTGTCGGGCTCTGTCGGGCTCTGTCGGGCTCTACTGGGCTCTGTCGGGCTCTACTGGGCTCTGACGGGCTCTACTGGGCCCTGTCGGGCCCTGTCGGGCCCTGTCGGGCTCTGTCGGGCTCTGTCGGGCCCTGTCGGGCTCTGTCGGGCCCTGTCGGGCTCTGTCGGGCTCTACTGGGCCCTGTCGGGCCCTGTCGGGCTCTGTCGGGCTCTGTCGGGCTCTGTCGGGCTCTGTCGAGCTCTACTGTGCTCTGTCGGGCCCTGTCGGGCTCTGTCGGGCTCTGTCGGGCCCTGTCGGGCCCTGTCGGGCCCTGTCTGGCCCTGTTGGGCCTTGTCGGGCTCTGTCGGGCTCTGTCGGGCTCTGTCGGGCTCTGTCGGGCCCTGTCGGGCCCTGTCGGGCTCTGTCGGGCCCTGTCGGGCCCTGTCGGGCTCTGTCGGGTTCTACTGGGCTCTACTGGGCCCTGTCGGGCTCTGTCGGGCCCTGTCGGGCTCTGTCGGGCTCTGTCGGGCTCTACTGGGCTCGGTCGGGCTCGGTCGGGCCCTGTCGGGCTCTGTCGGGCTCTGTCGGGCCCTGTCGGGCTCTGTCGAGCTCTACTGGGCTCTGTCGGGCTCTGTCGGGCCCTGTCGGGCTCTGTCGGGCTCTGTCGGGCTCTGTCGGGCTCTGTCGGGCTCTGTCGGGCCCTGTCGGGCCCTGTCGGGCTCTGTCGGGCCCTGTCGGGCCCTGTCGGGCTTTGTCGGGCTCTGTCGGGCTCTGTCGGGCTCTGTCGGGCTCTGTCGGGCTCTGTCGGGCCCTGTAGGGCTCTGTCGGGCTCTGTCGGGCTCTGTCGGGCTCTACTGGGCTCTGTCGGGCTCTACTGGGCTCTGTCGGGCTCTACTGGGCCCTGTCGGGCCCTGTCGGGCCCTGTCGGGCTCTGTCGGGCTCTGTCGGGCCCTGTCGGGCCCTGTCGGGCCCTGTCGGGCTCTGTCGGGCTCTGTCGGGCTCTGTCGGGCCCTGTCGGGCTCTGTCGGGCCCTGTCGGGCTCTGTCGGGCTCTACTGGGCCCTGTCGGGCCCTGTCGGGCCCTGTCGGGCTCTGTCGGGCTCTGTCGGGCTCTGTCGAGCTCTACTGTGCTCTGTCGGGCTCTGTCGGGCTCTGTCGGGCCCTGTCGGGCCCTGTCGGGCCCTGTCTGGCCCTGTTGGGCTCTGTCGGGCTCTGTCGGGCTCTGTCGGGCTCTGTCGGGCCCTGTCGGGCCCTGTCGGGCTCTGTCGGGCCCTGTCGGGCCCTGTCGGGCTCTGTCGGGTTCTACTGGGCTCTACTGGGCCCTGTCGGGCTCTGTCGGGCTCTGTCGGGCTCTGTCGGGCTCTGTCGGGCTCTACTGGGCTCGGTCGGGCTCGGTCGGGCCCTGTCGGGCTCTGTCGGGCTCTGTCGGGCTCTGTCGGGCTCTACTGGTCTCTGTCGGGCCCTGTCGGGCCCTGTCGGGCCCTGTCGGGCCCTGTCGGGCTCTGTCGGGCTCTGTCGGGCTCTACTGGGCCCTGTCGGGCCCTGTCGGGCTCTGTCGGGCTCTGTCGAGCTCTACTGGGCCCTGTCGGGCCCTGTCGGGCCCTGTCGGGCTCTGTCGGGCTCTGTCGGGCCCTGTCGGGCCCTTTCGGGCCCTGTCGGGCTCTGTCGGGCCCTGTCGGGCTCTGTCGGGCTCTACTGGGCTCTGTCGGGCTCTGTCGGGCCCTGTCGGGCCCTGTCGGGCTCTGTCGAGCTCTACTGGGCTCTGTCGGGACATGTCGGGCTCTGTCGGGCTCTGTCGGGCTCTGTCGGGCTCTGGTGGGCTCTGTCGGGCTCTATTGGGCCCTGTCGGGCCCTGTCGGGCTCTGTCGGGCTCTGTCGGGCCCTGTCGGGCTCTGTCGGGCTCTGTCGGGCTCTACTGGGCTCTGTCGGGCTCTGTCGGGCTCTGTCGGGCCCTGTCGGGCTTTGTCGGGCCCTGTCGGGCCCTGTCGGGCCCTGTCGGGCTCTGTCGGGCTCTGTCGGGCTCTACTGTGCTCTGTCGGGTTCTGTCGGGTTCTGTCGGGCTCTGTCGGGCTCTGTCGGGCCCTGTCGAGCTCTGTCGGGCTCTGTCGGGCTCTACTGGGCTCTGTCGGGCTCTGTCGGGCTCTGTCGGGCTCTGTCGGGCCCTGTCGGGCCCTGTCGGGCCCTGTCGGGCTCTGTCGGGCTCTGTCGGGCCCTGTCGGGCTCTGTCGGGCTCTGTCGGGCTCTACTGGACCCTGTCGGGCTCTGTCGGGCCCTGTCGGGCCCTGTCGGGCCCTGTCGGGCTCTGTCGGGCTCTGTCGGGCTCTGTCGGGCTCTGTCGGGCCCTGTCGGGCTCTGTCGGGCTATACTGGGCCCTGTCGGGCCCTGTCGGGCTCTGTCGGGCCCTGTCGGGCTCTGTCGGGCTCTTTCGAGCTCTACTGGGCCCTGTCGGGCTCTGTCGGGCTCTGTCGGGCTCTGTCGGGCTCTGTCGGGCCCTGTCGGGCCCTGTCGGGCTCTGTCGGGCCCTGTCGGGCCCTGTCGGGCTTTGTCGGGCTCTGTCGGGCTCTGTCGGGCTCTGTCGGGCTCTACTGGGCTCTGTCGGGCCCTGTCGGGCCCTGTCGGGCTCTGTCGGGCCCTGTCGGGCCCTGTCGGGCTTTGTCGGGCTCTGTCGGGCTCTGTCGGGCTCTGTCGGGCTGTACTGGGCTCTGTCGGGCTCTGTCGGGCTCTGTCGGGCTCTGTCGGGCTCTACTGGGCTCTGTCGGGCTCTGTCGGGCTCTGTCGGGCTCTACTGGGCTCTTTCGGGCCCTGTCGGGCCCTGTCGGGCCCTGTCGGGCTCTGCCGGGCTCTGTCGGGCTCTGTCGGGCTCTACTGGGCCCTGTCGGGCTCTGTCGGGCTCTGTCGGGCTCTGTCGGGCTCTACTGGGCTCTGTCGGGCCCTGTCGGGCTCTGTCGGGCTCTGTCGGGCTCTGTCGGGCCCTGTCGGGCCCTGTCGGGCTCTGTCGGGCTCTGTCGGGTTCTGTCGGGCTCTGTCAGGTCCTGTCGGGCCCTGTCTAGCTCTGTCGGGCTCTGTCGGGCTCTGTCGGGCTCTGTCGGGCCCTGTCGGGCCCTGTTGGGCCCTGTTGGGCCCTGTCGGGCTCTGTCGGGCTCTGTCGGGCTCTACTGGGCCCTGTCGGGCCCTGTCGGGCCCTGTCGGGCTCTGTCGGGCTCTGTCGGGCTCTACTGGTCTCTGTCGGGCCCTGTCGGGCCCTGTCGGGCTCTGTCGGGCTCTTTCGGGCCCTGTCGGGCCCTGTCGGGCTCTGTCGGGCTCTGTCGGGCTCTACTGGGCCCTGTCGGGCCCTGTCGGGCTCTGTCGGGCTCTGTCGAGCTCTACTTGGCTCTGTCGCGCCCTGTCGGGCCCTGTCGGGCTCTGTCGGGCTCTGTCGGGCTCTGTCGGGCTCTGTCGGGTTCTACTGTTCCCTGTCGGGCTCTGTCGGGCCCTGTCGGGCTCTGTCGGGCTCTGTCGGGCCCTGTCGGGCCCTGTCGGGCTCTGTCAGGCTCTGTCGGGCCCTGTCGGGCTCTGTCGGGCTCTGTCGGGCTCTGTCGGGTTCTACTGTTCCCTGTCGGGCCCTGTCGGGCTCTGTCGGGCTCTGTCGGGCCCTGTCGGGCTCTGTCAGGCTCTACTGGGCCCTGTCGGGCCCTGTCGGGCCCTGTCGGGCTCTGTCGAGCTCTACTGGGCTCTGTCGGGCCCTGTCGGGCTCTGTCGGGCTCTGTCGGGCTCTGTCGGGCTCTGGCGGGCTCTATCGGGCTCTGTCGGGCTCTGTCGGGCTCTGTCGGGCTCTGTCGGGCCCTGTCGGGCCCTGTCGGGCTCTGTCGGGCTCTCGGGCCCTGTCGGGCCCTGTCGGGCCCTGTCGGGCCCTGTCGGGCCCTGTCGGGCTCTGTTGGGCTCTGTCGGGCTCTGTCGGACTCTGTCGGGCCCTGTAGGGCTCTGTCGGGCTCTGTCGGGCTCTGTCGGGCTCTACTGGGCTCTGTCGGGCTCTACTGGGCTCTGTCGGGCTCTACTGGGCCCTGTCGGGCCCTGTCGGGCCCTGTCGGGCTCTGTCGGGCTCTGTCGGGCCCTGTCGGGCCCTGTCGGGCTCTGTCGGGCTCTGTCGGGCCCTGTCGGGCTCTGTCGGGCTCTACTGGGCCCTGTCGGGCCCTGTCGGGCCCTGTCGGGCTCTGTCGGGCTCTGTCGGGCTCTGTCGGGCTCTGTCGAGCTCTACTGTGCTCTGTCGGGCCCTGTCGGGCCCTGTCGGGCCCTGTCGGGCTCTGTCGGGCTCTGTCGGGCTCTGTCGGGCTCTGTCGAGCTCTACTGTGCTCTGTCGGGCCCTGTCGGGCCCTGTCGGGCTCTGTCGGGCTCTGTCGGGCTCTGTCGGGCTCTGTCGAGCTCTACTGTGCTCTGTCGGGCTCTGTCTGGCCCTGTTGGGCTCTGTCGGGCTCTGTCGGGCTCTGTCGGGCCCTGTCGGGCCCTGTCGGGCCCTGTCGGGCCCTGTCTGGCTCTGTCGGGCCCTGTCGGGCCCTGTCGGGCTCTGTCGGGTTCTACTGGGCTCTACTGGGCCCTGTCGGGCTCTGTCGGGCTCTGTCGGGCTCTGTCGGGCTCTGTCGGGCTCTGTCGGGCTCTACTGGGCTCGGTCGGGCTCGGTCGGGCCCTGTCGGGCTCTGTCGGGCTCTGTCGGGCTCTGTCGGGCTCTGTCGGGCTCTACTGGTCTCTGTCGGGCCCTGTCGGGCCCTGTCGGGCCCTGTCGGGCCCTGTCGGGCTCTGTCGGGCTCTACTGGGCCCTGTCGGGCCCTGTCGGGCTCTGTCGGGCTCTGTCGAGCTCTACTGGGCCCTGTCGGGCTCTGTCGGGCCCTGTCGGGCCCTTTCGGGCCCTGTCGGGCTCTGTTGGGCCCTGTCGGGCTCTGTCGGGCTCTACTGGGCTCTGTCGGGCCCTGTCGGGCCCTGTCGGGCCCTGTCGGGCTCTGTCGAGCTCTACTGGGCTCTGTCGGGCTCTGTCGGGACATGTCGGGCTCTGTCGGGCTCTGTCGGGCTCTGTCGGGCTCTGGTGGGCTCTGTCGGGCTCTACTGGGCCCTGTCGGGCCCTGTCGGGCTCTGTCGGGCTCTGTCGGGCCCTGTCGGGCTCTGTCGGGCTCTGTCGGGCTCTACTGGGCTCTGTCGGGCTCTGTCGGGCTCTGTCGGGCCCTGTCGGGCTTTGTCGGGCCCTGTCGGGCCCTGTCGGGCTCTGTCGGGCTCTGTCGGGCTCTACTGTGCTCTGTCGGGTTCTGTCGGGTTCTGTCGGGCTCTGTCGGGCTCTACTGGGCTCTGTCGGGCTCTGTCGGGCTCTGTCGGGCCCTGTCGGGCCCTGTCGGGCCCTGTCGAGCTCTGTCGGGCTCTGTCGGGCTCTACTGGGCTCTGTCGGGCTCTGTCGGGCTCTGTCGGGCCCTGTCGGGCCCTGTCGGGCCCTGTCGGGCCCTGTCGGGCTCTGTCGGGCTCTGTCGGGCTCTACTGGGCCCTGTCGGGCTCTGTCGGGCCCTGTCGGGCTCTGTCGGGCTCTGTCGAGCTCTACTGGGCCCTGTCGGTCTCTGTCGGTCTCTGTCGGTCTCTGTCGGGCTCTGTCGGGCTCTGTCGGGCTCTACTGGGCCCTGTCGGGCCCTGTCGGGCTCTGTCGGGCTCTGTCGGACTCTGTCGGGTTCTACTGGGCTCTACTGGGCCCTGTCGGGCTCTGTCGGGCTCTGTCGGGCTCTACTGGGCTCGGTCGGGCTCGGTCGGGCCCTGTCGGGCTCTGTCGGGCTCTGTCGGGCTCTACTGGTCTCTGTCGGGCCCTGTCGGGCTCTGTCGGGCTCTGACGGGCCCTGTCGGGACCTGTCGGGCTCTGTCGGGCTCTGTCGGGCTCTACTGTGCCCTGTCGGGCCCTGTCGGGCTCTGTCGGGCTCTGTCGAGCTCTACTGGGCTCTGTCGGGCTCTTTCGGGCCCTGTCGGGCTCTGTCGGGCTCTGTCGGGCTCTACTGGGCTCTACTGTTCCCTGTCGGTCCCTGTCGGTCCCTGTCGGGCTCTGTCGGGCTCTGTCGGGCTGTACTGAGCTCTGTCGGGCCCTGTCGGGCCCTGTCGGGCTCTGTCGGGCTCTACTGGGCTCTCCTGGGCTCTGTCGGGCTCTGTCGGGCTCTACTGGGCTCTGTCGGGCCCTGTCGGGCCCTGTCGGGCTCTGTCGGGCTCTACTGGGCCCTGTCGGGCCCTGTCGGGCTCTGTCGGGCTCTGTCGGGCTCTGTCCGGCTCTGTCGGGCTCTACTGGTCTCTGTCGGGCCCTGTCGGGCCCTGTCGGGCCCTGTCGGGCCCTGTCGGGCTCTGTCGGGCTCTGTCGGGCTCTGTCGGGTTCTACTGGGCTCTACTGGGCCCTGTCGGGCTCTGTCGGGCTCTGTCGGGCTCTACTGGGCTCGGTCGGGCTCGGTCGGGCCCTGTCGGGCTCTGTCGGGCTCTGTCGGGCTCTGTCGGGCTCTGTCGGGCTCTACTGGTCTCTGTCGGGCCCTGTCGGGCTCTGTCGGGCTCTGACGGGCCCTGTCGGGACCTGTCGGGCTCTGTCGGGCTCTGTCGGGCTCTGTCGAGCTCTACTGGGCTCTGTCGGGCTCTTTCGGGCCCTGTCGGGCTCTGTCGGGCTCTGTCGGGCTCTACTGGGCTCTACTGTTCCCTGTCGGTCCCTGTCGGTCCCTGTCGGGCTCTGTCGGGCTCTGTCGGGCTGTACTGGGCCCTGTCGGGCCCTGTCGGGCTCTACTGGGCCCTGTCGGGCCCTGTCGGGCCCTGTCGGGCTCTGTCGGGCTCTGTCGGGCCCTGTCGGGCTCTGTCCGGCTCTGTCGGGCTCTACTGGTCTCTGTCGGGCCCTGTCGGGCCCTGTCGGGCTCTGTCGGGCTCTGTCGGGCTCTGTCGGGCCCTGTCGGGCTCCGTCGGGCTCTGTCGGGCTCTACTGGGCCCTGTCGGGCCCTGTCGGGCTCTGTCGGGCTCTGTCGAGCTCTACTGGGCCCTGTCGGGCTCTGTCGGGCCCTGTCGGGCTCTGTCGGGCTCTGTCGGGCTCTGTCGGGCTCTGTCGGGCTCTACTGGGCTCTGTCGGGCCCTGTCGGGCCCTGTCGGGCCCTGTCGGGCTCTGTCGGGCTCTACTGGGCCCTGTCGGGCTCTGTCGGGCCCTGTCGGGCCCTGTCGGGCCCTGTCGGGCTCTGTCGAGCTCTACTGGGCTCTGTCGGGCTCTGTCGGGCCCTGTCGGGCTCTGTCGGGCTCTGGCGGGCTCTGTCGGGCTCTACTGGGCTCTGTCGGGCCCTGTCGGGCCCTGTCGGGCCCTGTCGGGCTCTGTCGGGCTCTGTCGGGCTCTGTCGGGCTCTGTCGAGCTCTACTGTGCTCTGTCGGGCCCTGTCGGGCCCTGTCGGGCTCTGTCGGGCTCTGTCGGGCTCTGTCGGGCTCTGTCGGGCTCTGTCGAGCTCTACTGGGCCCTGTCGGTCTCTGTCGGTCTCTGTCGGTCTCTGTCGGGCTCTGTCGGGCTCTGTCGGGCTCTACTGGGCCCTGTCGGGCCCTGTCGGGCTCTGTCGGGCTCTGTCGGGCTCTGTCGGGCTCTGTCGAGCTCTACTGTGCTCTGTCGGGCCCTGTCGGGCCCTGTCGGGCTCTGTCGGGCTCTGTCGGGCCCTGTCGGGCTCTGTCGGGCTCTGTCGAGCTCTACTGGGCCCTGTCGGTCTCTGTCGGTCTCTGTCGGTCTCTGTCGGGCTCTGTCGGGCTCTGTCGGGCTCTACTGGGCCCTGTCGGGCCCTGTCGGGCTCTGTCGGGCTCTGTCGGACTCTGTCGGGTTCTACTGGGCTCTACTGGGCCCTGTCGGGCTCTGTCGGGCTCTGTCGGGCTCTACTGGGCTCGGTCGGGCTCGGTCGGGCCCTGTCGGGCTCTGTCGGGCTCTGTCGGGCTCTACTGGTCTCTGTCGGGCCCTGTCGGGCTCTGTCGGGCTCTGACGGGCCCTGTCGGGACCTGTCGGGCTCTGTCGGGCTCTGTCGGGCTCTACTGTGCCCTGTCGGGCCCTGTCGGGCTCTGTCGGGCTCTGTCGAGCTCTACTGGGCTCTGTCGGGCTCTTTCGGGCCCTGTCGGGCTCTGTCGGGCTCTGTCGGGCTCTACTGGGCTCTACTGTTCCCTGTCGGTCCCTGTCGGTCCCTGTCGGGCTCTGTCGGGCTCTGTCGGGCTGTACTGAGCTCTGTCGGGCCCTGTCGGGCCCTGTCGGGCTCTGTCGGGCTCTACTGGGCTCTCCTGGGCTCTGTCGGGCTCTGTCGGGCTCTACTGGGCTCTGTCGGGCCCTGTCGGGCCCTGTCGGGCTCTGTCGGGCTCTACTGGGCCCTGTCGGGCCCTGTCGGGCTCTGTCGGGCTCTGTCGGGCTCTGTCCGGCTCTGTCGGGCTCTACTGGTCTCTGTCGGGCCCTGTCGGGCCCTGTCGGGCCCTGTCGGGCCCTGTCGGGCTCTGTCGGGCTCTGTCGGGCTCTGTCGGGTTCTACTGGGCTCTACTGGGCCCTGTCGGGCTCTGTCGGGCTCTGTCGGGCTCTACTGGGCTCGGTCGGGCTCGGTCGGGCCCTGTCGGGCTCTGTCGGGCTCTGTCGGGCTCTGTCGGGCTCTGTCGGGCTCTACTGGTCTCTGTCGGGCCCTGTCGGGCTCTGTCGGGCTCTGACGGGCCCTGTCGGGACCTGTCGGGCTCTGTCGGGCTCTGTCGGGCTCTGTCGAGCTCTACTGGGCTCTGTCGGGCTCTTTCGGGCCCTGTCGGGCTCTGTCGGGCTCTGTCGGGCTCTACTGGGCTCTACTGTTCCCTGTCGGTCCCTGTCGGTCCCTGTCGGGCTCTGTCGGGCTCTGTCGGGCTGTACTGGGCCCTGTCGGGCCCTGTCGGGCTCTACTGGGCCCTGTCGGGCCCTGTCGGGCCCTGTCGGGCTCTGTCGGGCTCTGTCGGGCCCTGTCGGGCTCTGTCCGGCTCTGTCGGGCTCTACTGGTCTCTGTCGGGCCCTGTCGGGCCCTGTCGGGCTCTGTCGGGCTCTGTCGGGCTCTGTCGGGCCCTGTCGGGCTCCGTCGGGCTCTGTCGGGCTCTACTGGGCCCTGTCGGGCCCTGTCGGGCTCTGTCGGGCTCTGTCGAGCTCTACTGGGCCCTGTCGGGCTCTGTCGGGCCCTGTCGGGCTCTGTCGGGCTCTGTCGGGCTCTGTCGGGCTCTGTCGGGCTCTACTGGGCTCTGTCGGGCCCTGTCGGGCCCTGTCGGGCCCTGTCGGGCTCTGTCGGGCTCTACTGGGCCCTGTCGGGCTCTGTCGGGCCCTGTCGGGCCCTGTCGGGCCCTGTCGGGCTCTGTCGAGCTCTACTGGGCTCTGTCGGGCTCTGTCGGGCCCTGTCGGGCTCTGTCGGGCTCTGGCGGGCTCTGTCGGGCTCTACTGGGCTCTGTCGGGCCCTGTCGGGCCCTGTCGGGCCCTGTCGGGCCCTGTCGGGCTTTGTCGTGCTCTGTCGGGCCCTGTCGGGCCCTGTCGGGCCCTGTCGGGCTCTGTCGGGCTCTGTCGGGCTCTGTCGGGCTCTGTCGGGCTCTACTGGGCTCTGTCGGGCTCTGTCGGTCTCTGTCGGGCCCTGTCGGGCCCTGTCGGGCCCTGTCGGGCCCTGTCGGGTTCTGTCGGGCTCTGTCGGGTCCTGTCGGGCCCTGTCGGGCCCTGTCGGGCCCTGTCGGGCTCTGTCGGGCTCTGTCGGGCTCTATTGGGCTCTTCCGGGTTCTACTGGGCTCTACTGGGCCCTGTCGGGCTCTGTCGGAATCTACTGGGCCCTGTCGGGCCCTGTCGGGCTCTGTCGGGCTCTGTCGGGCTCTGTCGGGCTCTACTGGTCTCTGTCGGGCCCTGTCGGGCCCTGTCGGGCCCTGTCGGGCTCTGTCGGGCTCTGTCGGGCCCTGTCGGGCCCTGTCAGGCTCTGTCGGGCTCTGTCGGGCTCTACTGGGCCCTGTCGGGCCCTGTCGGGCTCTGTCGAGCTCTACTGGGCTCTGTCGGGCCCTGTCGGGCTCTGTCGGGCTCTGTCGGGCTCTGTCGGGCTCTGTCGGGCCCTGTCGGGCTCTGTCGGGCTCTGTCGGGCTCTGTCGGGCTCTGTCGGGCCCTGTCGGGCTCTGTCGGGCTCTGTCGGGTTCTGTCGGGTTCTACTGGGCTCTACTGGGCCCTGTCGGGCTCTGTCGGGCTCTGTCGGGCTCTGTCGGGCCCTGTCGGGCTCTGTCGGGCTCTGTCGGGCTCTGTCGGGCTCTGTCGGGCTCTGTCGGGTTCTACTGGGCTCTACTGGGCCCTGTCGGGCTCTGTCGGGCTCTGTCGGGCTCTGTCGGGCTCTACTGGTCTCTGTCGGGCCCTGTCGGGCCCTGTCGGGACCTGTCGGGCTCTGTCGGGCTCTGTCGGGCTCTGTCGGGCTCTACTGGGCCCTGTCGGGCCCTGTCGGGCTCTGTCGGGCTCTGTCGAGCTCTGTCGGGCTCTGTCGAGCTCTGTCGAGCTCTGTCGGGCCGTGTCGGGCCCTGTCGGGCTCTGTCGGGCTCTACTGGGCCCTGTCGGGCTCTGTCGGGCTCTGTCGGGCTCTGTCGGGCTCTGTCGGGCCCTGTCGGGCTCTGTCGGGCTCTGTCGGGCTCTACTGGGCTCTGTTGGGCTCGGTCGGGCCCTGTCGGGCTCTGTCGTGCTCTGTCGGGCTCTGTCCGGCTCTGTCGGGCTCTACTGGTCTCTGTCGGGCCCTGTCGGGCCCTGTCGGGCTCTGTCGGGCTCTGTCGGGCCCTGTCGGGCCCTGTCGGGCTCTGTCGGGCTCTACTGGGCCCTGTCGGGCCCTGTCGGGCTCTATCGTGCTCTGTCGAGCTCTACTGGGCTCTGTCGGGCTCTGTCGGGCCCTGTCGGGCTCTGTCGGGCTCTGTCGGGCTCTGTCGGGCTCTGTCGGGCCCTGTCGGGCTCTGTCGGGCTCTGTCGGGCTCTGTCGGGCTCTTTCGGGCTCTGTCGGGCTCTACTGGGCTCTGTCGGGCCCTGTCGGGCCCTGTCGGGCCCTGTCGGGCTCTGTCGGGCTCTGTCGGGCCCTGTCGGGCCCTGTCGGGCCCTGTCGGGCTCTGTCAGGCCCTGTCGGGCTCTGTCGGGCTCTACTGGGCCCTGTCGGGCCCTGTCGGGCCCTGTCGGGCTCTGTCGGGCTCTGTCGAGCTTTACTGGGCTCTGTCGGGCCCTGTCGGGCCCTGTCGGGCTCTGTCGGGCTCTGTCGGGCTCTGGCGGGCTCTGTCGGGTTCTACTGGGCCCTGTCGGCCCCTGTCGGGCTCTGTCGGGCTCTGTCGGGCCCTGTCGGGCTCTACTGGGCTTTGTCGGGCTCTGTCGGGCCCTGTCGGGCCCTGTCGGGCCCTGTCGGGCTTTGTGGGGCCCTGTCGGGCCCTGTCGGGCTCTGTCGGGCTCTGTCGGGCTCTGTCGGGCTCTGTCTGGTTCTGTCGGGCTCTGTCGGTCTCTGTCGGGCCCTGTCGGGCCCTGTCGAGCTCTGTCGGGCTCTGTCGGGCTCTACTGGGCTCTGTCGGGCTCTGTCGGGCCCTGTCGGGCCCTGTCGGGCCCTGTCGGGCTCTGTCGGGCCCTGTCGGGCTCTGTCGGGCTCTGTCGGGCCCTGTCGGGCCCTGTCGGGCTCTGTCGGGCTCTGTCGGGCTCTATTGGGCTCTGTCGGGTTCTACTGGGCTCTACTGGGCCCTGTCGGGCTCTGTCGGGCTCTGTCGGGCTCTGTCGGGCTCTGTCGGGCCCTGTCGGGCTCTGTCGGGCTCTACTGGGCCCTGTCGGGCTCTGTCGGGCTCTGTCGGGCCCTGTCGGGCCCTGTCGGGCTCTGTCGAGCTCTACTGGGCTCTGTCGGGCTCTGTCGGGCTCTGTCGGGCCCTGTCGGGCTCTGTCGGGCTCTGTCGGGCTCTACTGGGCCCTGTCGGGCTCTGTCGGGCTCTGTCGGGCTCTGTCGGGCTCTGTCGGGCTCTACTGGGCTCTGTCGGGTTCTGTCGGGCTCTCTCGGGCCCTGTCGGGCTCTGTCGGGCTCTGTCGGGCCCTGTCGAGCTCTGTCGGGCTCTGTCGAGCTCTACTGGGCTCTGTCGGGCTCTGTCGGGCCCTGTCGGGCCCTGTCGGGCTCTGTCGGGCTCTGTCGGGCTCTACTGGGCCCTGTCGGGCTCTGTCGGGCTCTGTCGGGCTCTGTCGGGCTCTGTCGGGCTCTACTGGGCCCTGTCGGGCCCTGTCGGGCCCTGTCGGGCCCTGTCGGGCTCTGTCGGGCTCTGTCGGGCTCTGTCGGGCTCTGTCGGGTTCTACTGGGCTCTACTGGGCCCTGTCGGGCTCTGTCGGGCTCTGTCGGGCTCTGTCGGGCTCTGTCGGGCTCTACTGGGCTCTGTCGGGCTCTGTCGGGCTCTACTGGGCTCTGTCGGGTTCTGTCGGGCTCTGTCGGGCCCTGTCGGGCTCTACTGGGCCCTGTCGGGCTCTGTCGGGCCCTGTCGGGCCATGTCGGGCTCTGTCGGGCTCTGTCGAGCTCTACTGGGCTCTGTCGGGCTCTGTCGGGCTCTGTCGGGCCCTGTCGGGCTCTGTCGGGTTCTACTGGGCTCTACTGGGCCCTGTCGGGCTCTGTCGGGCTCTGTCGGGCTCTGTCGGGCTCTGTCGGGCTCTGTCGGGCTCTACTGGGCTCTGTCGGGCTCGGTCGGGCCCTGTCGGGCTCTGTCGGGCTCTGTCGGGCTCTGTCGGGCTCTGTCGGGCTCTGTCAGGCTCTGTCGGGCTCTACTGGTCTCTGTCGGGCCCTGTCGGGCCCTGTCGGGCTCTGTCGGGCTCTGACGGGCCCTGTCGGGACCTGTCGGGCTCTGTCGGGCTCTGTCGGGCTCTACTGGGCCCTGTCGGGCCCTGTCGGGCTCTGTCGGGCTCTGTCGAGCTCTACTGGGCTCTGTCGGGCCCTGTCGGGCTCTGTCGGGCTCTGTCGGGCTCTGTCGGGCTCTACTGGGCTCTACTGTTCCCTGTCGGTCCCTGTCGGTCCCTGTCGGGCTCTGTCGGGCTCTGTCGGGCTCTCTCGGGTTCTGTCGGGTTCTGTCGGGCTCTGTCGGGCTCTGTCAGGCTCTGTCGGCCTCTACTGGGCTCTACTGGGCTCTGTCGGGCCGTGTCGGGCCCTGTCGGGCTCTGTCGGGCTCTACTGGGCCCTGTCGGGCTCTGTCGGGCTCTGTCGGGCTCTGTCGGGCTCTGTCGGGCCCTGTCGGGCCCTGTCGGGCTCTGTCGGGCTCTGTCGGGCTCTACTGGGCTCTGTTGGGCTCGGTCGGGCCCTGTCGGGCTCTGTCGTGCTCTGTCGGGCTCTGTCGGGCTCTACTGGTCTCTGTCGGGCCCTGTCGGGCCCTGTCGGGCTCTGTCGGGCTCTGTCGGGCCCTGTCGGGCCCTGTCGGGCTCTGTCGGGCTCTACTGGGCCCTGTCGGGCCCTGTCGGGCTCTATCGTGCTCTGTCGAGCTCTACTGGGCTCTGTCGGGCTCTGTCGGGCCCTGTCGGGCTCTGTCGGGCCCTGTCGGGCTCTGTCGGGCCCTGTCGGGCTCTGTCGGGCTCTACTGGGCTCTGTCGGGCTCTGTCGGGCTCTGTCGGGCTCTGTTGGGCCCTGTCGGGCTCTGTCGGGCTCTGTCGGGCCCTGTCGGGCTCTGTCGGGCCCTGTCGGGCCCTGTCGGGCTCTGTCGGGCTCTGTCGGGCTCTGTCGGGCTCTGTCGGGCCCTGTCGGGCCCTGTCGGGCCCTGTCGGGCTCTGTCGGGCTCTACTGGGCCCTGTCGGGCTCTGTCGGGCCCTGTCGGGCCCTGAGGGGCTCTGTCGGGCTCTGTCGAGCTCTACTGGGCTCTGTCGGGCTCTGTCGGGCCCTGTCGGGCTCTGTCGGGCTCTGGCGGGCTCTGTCGGGCTCTACTGGGCCCTGTCGGCCCCTGTCGGGCTCTGTCGGGCTCTGTCGGGCCCTGTCGGGCTCTACTGGGCCCTGTCGGGCTCTGTCGGGCCCTGTCGGGCCCTGAGGGGCTCTGTCGGGCTCTGTCGAGCTCTACTGGGCTCTGTCGGGCTCTGTCGGGCCCTGTCGGGCTCTGGCGGGCTCTGGCGGGCTCTGTCGGGCTCTACTGGGCCCTGTCGGCCCCTGTCGGGCTCTGTCGGGCTCTGTCGGGCTCTGTCGGGCTCTACTGGGCTCTGTCGGGCTCTGTCGGGCCCTGTCGGGCCCTGTCGGGCCCTGTCGGGCCCTGTCGGGCCCTGTCGGGCTCTGTCGGGCCCTGTCGGGCCCTGTCGGGCTCTGTCGGGTTCTGTCGGTCTCTGTCGGGCCCTGTCGAGCTCTGTCGGGCTCTGTCGGGCTCTGTCGGGCTCTGTCGGGCTCTACTGGGCTCTGTCGGGCTCTGTCGGGTTCTGTCGGGCCCTGTCGGGCCCTGTCGGGCTCTGTCGGGCTCTGTCGGGCCCTGTCGGGCTCTGTCGGGCTCTGTCGGGCTCTATTGGGCTCTGTCGGGTTCTACTGGGCTCTACTGGGCCCTGTCGGGCTCTGTCGGGCTCTGTCGGGCTCTGTCGGGCCCTGTCGGGCTCTGTCGGGCTCTACTGGGCCCTGTCGGGCTCTGTCGGGCCCTGTCGGGCCCTGTCGGGCTCTGTCGGGCTCTGTCGAGCTCTACTGGGCTCTGTCGGGCTCTGTCGGGCCCTGTCGGGCCCTGTCGGGCTCTGTCGGGCTCTGTCGGGCTCTACTGGGCCCTGTCGGGCTCTGTCGGGCTCTGTCGGGCTCTGTCGGGCTCTACTGGTCTCTGTCGGGTTCTGTCGGGCTCTGTCGGGCTCTGTCGGGCTCTGTCGGGCTCTGTCGGGCTCTGTCGAGCCCTGTCGGGCTCTGTCGGGCCCTGTTGGGCCCTGTCGGGCCCTGTCGGGCCCTGTCGGGCTCTGTCGGGCTCTGTCGGGCTCTGTCGGGTTCTACTGGGCTCTACTGGGCCCTGTCGGGCTCTGTCGGGCTCTGTCGGGCTCTACTGGGCTCTGTCGGGCTCGGTCGGGCCCTGTCGGGCTCTGTCAGGCTCTGTCGGGCTCTACTGGTCTCTGTCGGGCCCTGTCGGGCTCTGTCGGGCCCTGTCGGGCCCTGTCGGGCCCTGTCGGGCTCTGTCGGGCTCTGTCGGGCCCTGTCGGGCTCTACTGGGCCCTGTCGGGCCCTGTCGGGCCCTGTCGGGCCCTGTCGGGCTCTGTCGGGCTCTGTCGAGCTCTACTGGGCCCTGTCGGGCCCTGTCGGGCTCTGTCGGGCTCTGTCGGGCTCTGTCGGGCTCTGTCGGGCTCTACTGGGCCCTGTCGGGCTCTGTCGGGCTCTTTCGGGCCCTGTCGGGCCCTGTCGGGCTCTGTCGTGCCCTGTCGGGCCCTGTCGGGCTCTACTGGGCCCTGTCGGGCTCTGTCGGGCTCTGTCGGGCCCTGTCGGGCCCTGTCGGGCTCTGTCGTGCCCTGTCGGGCCCTGTCGGGCTCTGTCGGGCTCTGTCGGGCTCTACTGGGCTCTTTCGGGCTCTTTCGGGCCCTGTCGGGCTCTGTCGGGCTCTGTCGGGCCCTGTCGGGCTCTGTCGGGCTCTACTGGGCCCTGTCGGGCCCTGTCGGGCCCTGTCGAGCTCTGTCGGGCTCTGTCGGGCCCTGTCGGGCTCTGTCGGGCCCTGTCGGGCCCTGTCGGGCCCTGTCGGGCCCTGTCGGGCTCTGTCGAGCTCTGTCGGGCTCTGTCGGGCTCTGTCGGGTTCTGTCGGGTTCTGTCGGGCCCTGTCGGGCCCTGTCGGGCTCTGTCGGGCTCTGTCGGGCTCTGTCGGGCTCTGTCGGGCTCTGTCGGGTTCTGTCGGGCTCTGTCGGGCTCGGTCGGGCCCTGTCGGGCTCTGTCAAGCTCTGTCGGGCTCTGTCGGGCTCTGTCGGGCTCTACTGGTCTCTGTCGGGCCCTGTCGGGCCCTGTCGGGCTCTGTCGGGCTCTGTCGGGCTCTACTGGGCCCTGTCGGGCTCTGTCGGGCTCTGCCGAGCTCTACTGGGCCCTGTCGGGCCCTGTCGGGCCCTGTCGGGCTCTGTCGGGCTCTGTCGGGCTCTGTCGGGCTCTACTGGGCCCTGTCGGGCCCTGTCGGGCCCTGTCGGGCTCTGTCGGGCTCTGTCGGGCTCTGTCGGGCTCTGTCGGGCTCTACTGGGCCCTGTCGGGCCCTGTCGGGCCCTGTCGGGCTCTGTCGGGCTCTGTCGGGCCCTGTCGGGCTCTGTCGGGCTCTACTGGGCCCTGTCGGGCCCTGTCGGGCTCTGTCGGGCCCTGTCGGGCTCTGTCGGGCTCTGTCGAGCTCTACTGGGCTCTGTCAGGCTCGGTCGGGCCCTGTCGGGCCCTGTCGGGCCCTGTCGGGCTCTGTCGGGCTCTGTCGGGCTCTGTCGGGCTCTACTGGGCCCTGTCGGGCTCTGTCGGGCTCTGTCGGGCTCTGTCGGGCTCTGTCGGGCCCTGTCGGGCTCTGTCGGGCCCTGTCGGGCTCTGTCGGGCTCTGTCGGGCCCTGTCGGGCTCTGTCGGGCTCTGTCGGGCTCTGTCGGGCTGTACTGGGCCCTGTCGGGCCCTGTCGGGCTCTGCCGGGCTCTGTCGGGCTCTGTCGGGCTCTGTCGGGCTCTACTGGGCTCTGTCGGGCTCTGTCGGGCCCTGTCGGGCTCTGTCGGGCTCTGTCGGGCTCTGTCGGGCTCTGTCGGGTCCTGTCGGGTCCTGTCGGGTCCTGTCGGGCCCTGTCGGGCTCTGTCGGTCTCTGTCGGGCCCTGTCGGGCCCTGTCGGGCTCTGTCGGGCCCTGTCGGGCCCTGTCGGGCCCTGTCGGGCTCTGTCGGGCTCTGTCGGGCTCTGTCGGGCTCTGTCGGGTTCTGTCGGGTTCTACTGGGCTCTACTGAGCCCTGTCGGGCTCTGTCGGGCTCTGTCGGGCTCTACTGGGCTCTGTCGGGCTCGGTCGGACCCTGTCGGGCTCTGTCGGGCTCTGTCGGGCTCTGTCGGGCTCTGTCGGGCTCTGTCGGGCTCTACTGGTCTCTGTCGGGCTCTGTCGGGCCCTGTCGGGCCCTGTCGGGCTCTGTCGGGCCCTGTCGGGCCCTGTCGGGCTCTGTCGGGCTCTACTGGGCCCTGTCGGGCCCTGTCGGGCTCTGTCGGGCTCTGTCGAGCTCTACTGGGCCCTGTCGGGCCCTGTCGGGCCCTGTCGGGCTCTGTCGGGCTCTACTGGGCCCTGTCGGGCTCTGTCGGGCCCTGTCGGGCCCTGTCGGGCCCTGTCGGGCTCTGTCGGGCTCTGTCGGGCCCTGTCGAGCTCTGTCGGGCTCTACTGGGCCCTGTCGGGCTCTGTCGGGCCCTGTCGGGCCCTGTCGGGCTCTGTCGGGCTCTGTCGAGCTCTACTGGGCCCTGTCGGGCCCTGTCGGGCTCTGTCGGGCTCTGGCGGGCTCTGTCGGGCTCTACTGGGCCCTGTCGGGCTCTGTCGGGCCCTGTCGGGCCCTGTCGGGCCCTGTCGGGCCCTGTCGGGCTCTGTCGGGCTCTGTCGGGTTCTGTCGGGTTCTGTCGGGCTCTGTCGGGCTCTGTCGGGCTCTGTCGGGCTCTGTCGGGCTCTACTGGGCTCTGTCGGGCTCTGTCGGGCTCTGTCGGGCTCTGTCGGGCCCTGTCGAGCTCTGTCGGGCTCTGTCGGGCTCTACTGGGCCCTGTCGAGCTCTGTCGGGCCCTGACGGGCCCTGTCGGGCCCTGTCGGGCCCTGTCGGGCTCTGTCGGGCTCTGTCGGGCTCTGTCGGGCTCTGTCGGGCTTTGTCGGGCTCTGTCGGGCTCTATTGGGCTCTGTCGGGTTCTACTGGGCTCTACTGGGCCCTGTCGGGCTCTGTCGGGCTCTGTCGGGCCCTGTCGGGCCCTGTCGGGCTCTACTGGGCCCTGTCGGTCTCTGTCGGGCCCTGTCGGTCTCTGTCGGGCCCTGTCGGGCCCTGTCGGGCTCTGTCGGGCTCTGTCGAGCTCTACTGGGCCCTGTCGGGCCCTGTCGGGCCCTGTCGGGCTCTGTCGGGCTCTGTCGGGCTCTGTCGGGCTCTACTGGGCTCTGTCGGGCTCTGTCGGGCCCTGTCGGGCCCTGTCGGGCCCTGTCGGTCTCTGTCGGGCCCTGTCGGGCCCTGTCGGGCCCTGTCGGGCTTTGTCGGGCTCTGTCGGGCTCTGTCGGGCTCTGTCGGGCTCTACTGGGCCCTGTCCGGCTCTGTCGGGCCCTGTCGGGCTCTGTCGGGCCCTGTCGGGCCCTGTCGGGCCCTGTCGGGCTTTGTCGGGCTCTGTCGGGCTCTGTCGGGCTCTACTGGGCCCTGTCCGGCTCTGTCGGGCTCTGTCGGGCCCTGTCGGGCTCTGTCGGGCCCTGTCGGGCCCTGTCGGGCCCTGTCGGGCCCTGTCGGGCTCTGTCGGGCTCTGTCGGGCCCTGTCGGGCCCTGTCGGGCCCTGTCGGGCTCTGTCGGGCTCTGTCGGTTCTACTGGGCTCTACTGGGCCCTGTCGGGCTCTGTCGGGCTCTGTCGTTCTCTGTCGGGCTCTGTCGGGCTCTATTGGGCTCTGTCGGGTTCTACTGGGCTCTACTGGGCCCTGGCGGGCTCTGTCGGGCTCTGTCGGGCTCTGTCGGGCTCTGTCGGGCTCTGTCGGGCCCTGTCGGGCTCTGTCGGGCTCTACTGGGCCCTGTCGGGCCCTGTCGGGCCCTGTCGGGCCCTGTCGGGCTTTGTCGGGCTCTGTCGGGCCCTGTCGGGCCCTGTCGGGCTCTGTCGGGCTCTGTCGGGCTCTACTGGGCCCTGTCGGGCTTTGTCGGGCTCTGTCGGGCCCTGTCGGGCCCTGTCGGGCTCTGTCGGGCCCTGTCGGGCTCTGTCGGGCTCTGTCGGGCTCTGTCGGGCTCTACTGGGCCCTGTCGGGCCCTGTCGGGCCCTGTCGGGCTCTGTCGGGCTCTGTCGGGCTCTGTCGGGCTCTACTGGGCCCTGTCGGGCCCTGTCGGGCCCTGTCGGGCTCTGTCGGGCTCTGTCGGGCCCTGTCGGGCTCTGTCGGGCTCTACTGGGCCCTGTCGGGCCCTGTCGGGCTCTGTCGGGCCCTGTCGGGCTCTGTCGGGCTCTGTCGAGCTCTACTGGGCTCTGTCGGGCCCTGTCGGGCTCTGTCGGGCTCTGTCGGGCTCTGTCGGGCTCTGTCGGGCTCTACTGGGCCCTGTCGGGCTCTGTCGGGCTCTGTCGGGCTCTGTCGGGCCCTGTCGGGCTCTGTCGGGCTCTGTCGGGCCCTGTCGGGCCCTGTCGGGCTCTGTCGGGCTCTGTCGGGCCCTGTCGGGCCCTGTCGGGCTCTGTCGGGCTCTGTCGGGCTCTGTCGGGCTCTGTCGGGCTGTACTGGGCCCTGTCGGGCTCTGTCGGGCCCTGTCGGGCCCTGTCGGGCCCTGTCGGGCTCTGCCGGCCTCTGTCGGGCTCTGTCAGGCTCTGTCGGGCTCTGTTGGGCTCTGTCGGGTCCTGTCGGGTCCTGTCGGGCCCTGTTGGGCTCTGTCGGGTCCTGTCGGGTCCTGTCGGTCTCTGTCGGGCTCTGTCGGTCTCTGTCGGTCTCTGTCGGGCCCTGTCGGGCCCTGTCGGGCCCTGTCGGGTCCTGTCGGGCCCTGTCGGGCTCTGTCAGTCTCTGTCGGGCCCTGTCGGGCCCTGTCGGGCCCTGTCGGGCCCTGTCGGGCTCTGTCGGGCTCTGTCGGGCTCTGTCGGGTTCTACTGGGCTCTACTGAGCCCTGTCGGGCTCTGTCGGGCTCTGTCGGGCTCTACTGGGCTCTACTGGGCTCTGTCGGGCTCGGTCGGGCCCTGTCGGGCTCTGTCGGGCTCTGTCGGGCTCTACTGGTCTCTGTCGGGCTCTACTGGTCTCTGTGGGGCCCTGTCGGGCCCTGTCGGGCCCTGTCGGGCTCTGTGCGGCCCTGTCGGGCCCTGTCGGGCTCTGTCGGGCTCTACTGGGCCCTGTCGGGCCCTGTCGGGCCCTGTCGGGCTCTGTCGGGCTCTGTCGAGCTCTACTGGGCCCTCTCGGGCCCTGTCGGGCCCTGTCGGGCTCTGTCGGGCTCTGTCGGGCTCTACTGGGCCCTGTCGGGCTCTGTCGGGCCCTGTCGGGCCCTGTCGGGCTCTGTCGGGCTCTGTCGGGCCCTGTCGGGCCCTGTCGGGCTCTGTCGGGCTCTGTCGGGCCCTGTCGAGCTCTGTCGGGCTCTACTGGGCCCTGTCGGGCCCTGTCGGGCCCTGTCGGGCCCTGTCGGGCTCTGTCGGGCTCTGTCGAGCTCTACTGGGCTCTGTCAGGCTCTGTCGGGCCCTGTCGGGCCCTGTCGGGCCCTGTCGGGCCCTGTCGGGCTCTGTCGGGCTCTGTCGGGCTCTACTGGGCCCTGTCGGGCTCTGTCGGGCTCTGTCGGGCCCTGTCGGGCCCTGTCGGGCTCTGTCGGGCTCTGTCGGGCCCTGTCGGGCTCTGTCGGGCTCTGTCGGGCTCTGTCGGGCTCTGTCGGGCCCTGTCGGGCTCTGTCGGGCTCTGTCGGGCTCTGTCGGGCTCTGTCGGGCTGTACTGGGCTCTGTCGGGCTCTGTCGGGCCCTGTCGGGCTCTGTCGGGCTCTGTTGGGCTCTGTTGGGCTCTGTCGGGTCCTGTCGGGTCCTGTCGGGCCCTGTCGGGCTCTGTCGGGCTCTGTCGGGCTCTGTCGGTCTCTGTCGGGCCCTGTCGGGCTCTGTCGGGCTCTGTCGGGCTCTGTCGGGCCCTGTCGGGCTCTGTCGGGCTCTGTCGGGCTCTGTCGGGCTCTGTCGGGTTCTACTGGGCTCTACTGAGCCCTGTCGGGCTCTGTCGGGCTCTACTGGGCCCTGTCGGGCTCTGTCGGGCTCTGTCGGGCTCTGTCGGGCTCTGTCGGGCTCTACTGGTCTCTGTCGGGCCCTGTCGGGCCCTGTCGGGCTCTGTCGGGCCCTGTCGGGCCCTGTCGGGCTCTGTCGGGCTCTACTGGGCCCTGTCGGGCCCTGTCGGGCCCTGTCGGGCTCTGTCGGGCTCTGTCGAGCTCTACTGGGCCCTGTCGGGCCCTGTCGGGCCCTGTCGGGCTCTGTCGGGCTCTGTCGGGCTCTACTGGGCCCTGTCGGGCTCTGTCGGGCTCTGTCGGGCCCTGTCGGGCTCTGTCGGGCTCTGTCGGGCCCTGTCGAGCTCTGTCGGGCTCTACTGGGCCCTGTCGGGCTCTGTCGGGCCCTGTCGGGCCCTGTCGGGCTCTGTCGGGCTCTGTCGAGCTCTACTGGGCTCTGTCGGGCTCTGTCGGGCCCTGTCGGGCTCTGTCGGGCTCTGGCGGGCTCTGTCGGGCTCTACTGGGCCCTGTCGGGCCCTGTCGG
This sequence comes from Caloenas nicobarica, assembly GCF_036013445.1. Lineage (NCBI taxonomy): Eukaryota > Metazoa > Chordata > Aves > Columbiformes > Columbidae > Caloenas > Caloenas nicobarica. The sequence continues at coordinate 196,138 of NW_027016983.1, forward strand.
GCCCTGTCGGGCTCTGTCGTGCTCTGTCGGGCTCTGTCGGGTTCTGTCGGGCTCTGTCGGGCTCTGTCGGGCTCTGTCGGGCTCTACTGGGCTCTGTCGGGCTCTGTCGGGCTCTGTCGGGCTCTGTCGAGCTCTGTCGGGCTCTGTCGGGCTCTGTCGGGCTCTACTGGGCCCTGTCGAGCTCTGTCGGGCCCTGTCGGGCCCTGTCGGGCTCTGTCGGGCTCTGTCGGGCTCTGTCGGGCTCTACTGGGCTCTGTCGGGCTCTACTGGGCTCTACTGGGCCCTGTCGGGCACTGTCGGGCTCTGTCGGGCTCTGTCGGGCTCTACTGGGCTCTGTCGGGCTCTGTCGGGCCCTGTCGGGCCCTGTCGGGCTCTGTCGGGCTCTGTCAGGCCCTGTCGGGCTCTGTCGGGCTCTGTCGGGCTCTGTCGGGCTTTACTGGGCCCTGTCGGGCTCTGTCGGGCTCTGTCGGGCTCTGTCGGGCCCTGTCGGGCTCTGTCGGGCTCTACTGGGCCCTGTCGGGCCCTGTCGGGCTCTGTCGGGCTCTAATGGGCTCTACTGTACCCTGTCGGGCCCTGTCGGGCTCTGTCGGGCTCTGTCGGGCTCTGTCGGGCCCTGTCGGGCTCTGTCGGGCTCTGTCGGGCCCTGTCGGGCCCTGTCGGGCTCTGTCGGGCCCTGTCGGGCTCTGTCGGGCTCTGTCGGGCCCTGTCGTGCCCTGTCGGGCTCTGTCGGGCTCTACTGGGCTCTGTCGGGCTCTGTTGGGCTCTGTCGGGCCCTGTCGGGCTCTGTCGGGCCCTGTCGGGCTCTGTCGGGCTCTGTCGGGCTCTGTCGGCCTCTGTCGGGCTCTACTGGGCCCTGTCGGGCTCTTTCGGGCCCTGTCGGGCTCTGTCGGGCCCTGTCGGGCCCTGTCGGGCTCTGTCGGGCTCTGTCGGGCTCTACTGGGCTCTACTGTTCCCTGTCGGGCCCTGTCGGGCTCTGTCGGGCTCTGTCGGGCCCTGTCGGGCCCTGTCGGGCTCTGTCGGGCTCTACTGGGCTCTGTCGGGCTCTGTCGGGCCCTGTCGGGCCCTGTCGGGCTCTGTCGGGCCCTGTGGGGCCCTGTCGGGCTCTGTCGGGCTCTACTGGTCTCTGTCGGGCTCTGTCGGGCTCTGTCGGGCCCTGTCGGGCTCTGTCGGGCCCTGTCGGGCTCTGTCGGGCTCTGTCGGGCTCTGTCGGGCCCTGTCGGGCTCTGTCGGGCCCTGTCGGGCTCTGTCGGGCTCTACTGGTCTCTGTCGGGCTCTACTGGGCCCTGTCGGGCCCTGTCGGGCCCTGTCGGGCTCTGTCGGGCTCTACTGGTCTCTGTCGGGCTCTGTCGGGCTCTGTCGGGCCCTGTCGGGCTCTGTCGGGCTCTGTCGGGCCCTGTCGGGCTCTGTCGGGCTCTGTCGGGCTCTACTGGGCTCTACTGGGCTCTACTGTTCCCTGTCGGGCCCTGTCGGGCTCTGTCGGGCCCTGTCGGGCTCTGTCGGGCTCTGTCGGGCTCTACTGGGCTCTACTGTTCCCTGTCGGGCCCTGTCGGGCTCTGTCGGGCTCTGTCGGGCTCTGTCGGGCTCTACTGAGCCCTGTCGGGCTCTGTCGGGCTCTGTCGGGCCCTGTCGGGCCCTGTCGGGCTCTGTCGGGTTCTATCGGGCTCTGTCGGGCTCTGTCGGGCCCTGTCGGGCTCTGTCGGGCTCTGTCGGGCTCTGTCGGGCTCTACTGGGCCCTGTCGGGCCCTGTCGGGCCCTGTCGGGCTCTGTCGGGCTCTGTCGGGCTCTGTCGGGCTCTACTGGGCTCTACTGTTCCCTGTCGGGCCCTGTGGGGCTCTGTCGGGCCCTGTCGGGCTCTGTCGGGCTCTGTCGGGCCCTGTCGGGCCCTGTCGGGCCTTGTCGGGCTCTGTCGGGCTCTACTGGGCTCTACTGTTCCCTGTCGGGCCCTGTCGGGCTCTGTCGGGCTCTGTCGGGCCCTGTCGGGCCCTGTCGGGCTCTGTCGGGCTCTACTGGGCTCTGTCGGGCTCTGTCGGGCCCTGTCGGGCTCTGTCGGGCTCTGTCGGGCTCTGTCGGGCTCTACTGGGCTCTACTGTTCCCTGTCGGGCCCTGTCGGGCTCTGTCGGGCCCTGTCGGGCTCTGTCGGGCCCTGTCGGGCCCTGTCGGGCTCTGTCGGGCTCTGTCGGGCTCTACTGGTCTCTGTCGGGCTCTGTCGGGCTCTATCGGGCTCTGTCGGGCCCTGTCGGGCCCTGTCGGGCTCTGTCGGGCTCTACTGGTCTCTGTCGGGCTCTGTCGGGCTCTATCGGGCTCTGTCGGGCTCTGTCGGGCTCTATCGGGCCCTGTCGGGCCCTGTCGGGCCCTGTCGGGCTCTATCGGGCTCTGTCGGGCTCTATCGGGCTCTGTCGGGCTCTGTCGGGCTCTACTGGGCCCTGTCGGGCTCTGTCGGGCCCTGTCGGGCTCTGTCGGGCTCTACTGGGCCCTGTCGGGCCCTGTCGGGCCCTGTCGGGCTCTACTGAGCTCTACTGGGCTCTGTCGGGCTCTGTCGGGCTCTACTGGGCCCTGTCGGGCCCTGTCGGGCCCTGTCGGGCTCTGTCGGGCCCTGTCGGGCCCTGTCGGGCTCTGTCGGGCTCTGTCGGGCTCTACTGGGCTCTACTGGGCCCTGTCGGGCTCTGTCGGGCTCTACTGGGCCCTGTCGGGACCTGTCGGGCCCTGTCGGGCTCTGTTGGACTCTACTGGGCTCTGTCGGGCTCTGTGGGGCTCTGTCGGGCTCTGTCGGGCTCTATCGGGCTCTACTGGGCCCTGGCGGGCTCTGTCGGGCCCTGTCGGGCTCTGTCGGGCCCTGTCGGGCTCTGTCGGGCTCTGTCGGGCTCTGTCGGGCTCTACTGGGCTCTGTCGGGCTCTGTCGGGCCCTGTCGGGCCCTGTCGGGCTCTGTCGGGCTCTGTCGGGCCCTGTCGGGCCCTGTCGGGCTCTGTCGGGCTCTGTCGGGCTCTACTGGGCCCTGTCGGGCTCTGTCGGGCTCTGTCGGGCTCTGTCGGGCCCTGTCGGGCTCTGTCGGGCTCTACTGGGCCCTGTCGGGCCCTGTCGGGCCCTGTCGGGCTCTACTGGGCTCTACTGGGCTCTGTCGGGCTCTGTCGGGCTCTACTGGGCCCTGTCGGGCCCTGTCGGGCCCTGTCGGGCTCTGTCGGGCCCTGTCGGGCCCTGTCGGGCTCTGTCGGGCTCTGTCGGGCCCTGTCGGGCCCTGTCGGGCTCTGTCGGACTCTACTGGGCTCTGTCGGGCTCTGTGGGGCTCTGTCGGGCTCTGTCGGGCTCTACTGGCCTCTGTCGGGCTCTACTGGGCTCTGTCGTGCTCTGTCGGGCTCTGTCGGGCTCTACTGGGCCCTGTCGGGCCCTGTCGGGCCCTGTCGGGCTCTGTCTGGCCCTGTCGGGCCCTGTCGGGCTCTGTCGGGCCCTGTCGGGCTCTGTCGGGCTCTGTCGGGCTCTGTCGGGCTCTACTGGGCTCTGTCGGGCTCTGTCAGGCCCTGTCGGGCTCTGTCGGGCTCTGTCGGGCTCTACTGGGCCCTGTCGGGCTCTGTCGGGCCCTGTCGGGCCCTGTCGGGCTCTGTCAGGCTCTGTCGGGCTCTGTCGGGCCCTGTCGGGCTCTGTCGGGCTCTGTCGGGCCCTGTCGGGCCCTGTCGGGCTCTGTCGGTCTCTGTTGGGCTCTGTCGGGCTCTACTGGGCCCTGTCGGGCTCTGTCGGGCTCTGTCGGGCTCTGTCGGGCTCTGTCGGGCCCTGTCGGGCTCTGTCGGGCTCCACTGGGCCCTGTCGGGCCCTGTCGGGCTCTGTCGGGCTCTGTCGGGCTCTACTGGGCCCTGTCGGGCTCTGTCGGGCTCTGTCGGGCTCTGTCGGGCCCTGTCGGGCTCTGTCGGGCTCTGTCGGCCTCTGTCGGGCTCTACTGGGCCCTGTCGGGTTCTGTCGGGCTCTGTCAGGCTCTGTCGGGCTCTACTGGGCCCTGTAGGGCTCTGTCGGGCCCTGTCGGGCTCTGTCGGGCTCTGTCGGGCCCTGTCGGGCTCTGTCGGGCTCTGTCGGGCTCTGTCGGGCCCTCTCGGGCTCTGTCGGGCTCTACTGGGCCCTGTCGGGCTCTGTCGGGCTCTGTCGGGCTCTGTCGGGCCCTGTCGGGCTCTGTCGGGCTCTGTCGGGCTCTACTGGGCCCTGTCGGACTCTGTCGGGCTCTGTCGGGCTCTGTCGGGCTCTGACGGGTTCTGTCGGGCTCTGTCGGGCTCTGTCGGGCTCTACTGGGCCCTGTCGGGCCCTGTCGGGCTCTGTCGGGCTCTGTCGGGCTCTGTCGGGCCCTGTCGGGCTCTGTCGGGCTCTGTCGGGCTCTGTCGGGCTCTACTGGGCCCTGTCGGGCCCTGTCGGGCTCTGTCGGGCTCTGTCGGGCTCTGTCGGGCTCTACTAGGCTCTGTCGGGCCCTGTCGGGCCCTTGTCGGACTTTGTCGGGCCCTGTCGGGCTCTGTCGGGCTCTGTCGGGCCCTGTCGGGCCCTGTCGGGCCCTGTCGGGCTCTGTCGGGCTCTGTCGGGCTCTACTGGGCTCTGTCGGGCTCTGTCGGGCTCTGTCGGGCTCTGTCGGGCTCTACTGGGCCCTGTCGGGCTCTGTCGGGCCCTGTCGGGCCCTGTCGGGCTCTGTCGGGCTCTGTCGGGCTCTGTCGGGCTCTACTGGGCTCTGTCGGGCTCTACTGGGCTCTACTGGGCCCTGTCGGGCTCTGTCGGGCTCTGTCGGGCTCTGTCGGGCTCTACTGGGCTCTGTCGGGCTCTGTCGGGCCCTGTCGGGCTCTGTCGGGCCCTGTCGGGCCCTGTCGGGCTCTGTCGGGCCCTGTCGGGCTCTGTCGGGCTCTGTCGGGCTCTGTCAGGCTCTACTGGGCTCTGTCGGGCTCTGTCAGGCCCTGTCGGGCTCTGTCGGGCTCTGTCGGGCTCTACTGGGCCCTGTCGGGCTCTGTCGGGCCCTGTCGGGCCCTGTCGGGCTCTGTCAGGCTCTGTCGGGCTCTGTCGGGCCCTGTCGGGCTCTGTCGGGCTCTGTCGGGCCCTGTCGGGCCCTGTCGGGCTCTGTCGGTCTCTGTCGGGCTCTGTCGGGCTCTACTGGGCCCTGTCGGGCTCTGTCGGGCTCTGTCGGGCTCTGTCGGGCTCTGTCGGGCCCTGTCGGGCTCTGTCGGGCTCCACTGGGCCCTGTCGGGCCCTGTCGGGCTCTGTCGGGCTCTGTCGGGCTCTACTGGGCCCTGTCGGGCTCTGTCGGGCTCTGTCGGGCTCTGTCGGGCCCTGTCGGGCTCTGTCGGGCTCTGTCGGCCTCTGTCGGGCTCTACTGGGCCCTGTCGGGTTCTGTCGGGCTCTGTCAGGCTCTGTCGGGCTCTACTGGGCCCTGTAGGGCTCTGTCGGGCCCTGTCGGGCTCTGTCGGGCTCTGTCGGGCCCTGTCGGGCTCTGTCGGGCTCTGTCGGGCTCTGTCGGGCCCTCTCGGGCTCTGTCGGGCTCTACTGGGCCCTGTCGGGCTCTGTCGGGCTCTGTCGGGCTCTGTCGGGCCCTGTCGGGCCCTGTCGGGCTCTGTCGGGCTCTACTGGGCCCTGTCGGACTCTGTCGGGCTCTGTCGGGCTCTGTCGGGCTCTGACGGGTTCTGTCGGGCTCTGTCGGGCTCTGTCGGGCTCTACTGGGCCCTGTCGGTCCCTGTCGGGCTCTGTCGGGCTCTGTCGGGCTCTGTCGGGCCCTGTCGGGCTCTGTCGGGCTCTGTCGGGCTCTGTCGGGCTCTACTGGGCCCTGTCGGGCCCTGTCGGGCTCTGTCGGGCTCTGTCGGGCTCTGTCGGGCCCTGTCGGGCTCTGTCGGGCTCTGTCGGGCCCTGTCGGGCCCTTGTCGGACTCTGTCGGGCCCTGTCGGGCTCTGTCGGGCTCTGTCGGGCTCTGTCGGGCCCTGTCGGGCTCTGTCGGGCTCTGTCGGGCTCTGTCGGGCCCTGTCGGGCCCTGTCGGGCTCTGTCGGGCTCTGTCGGGCTCTACTGGGCTCTGTCGGGCTCTGTCGGGCTCTGTCGGGCTCTGTCGGGCTCTGTCGGGCTCTACTGGGCCCTGTCGGGCTCTGTCGGGCCCTGTCGGGCCCTGTCGGGCTCTGTCGGGCTCTGTCGGGCTCTGTCGGGCTCTACTGGGCTCTGTCGGGCTCTACTGGGCTCTACTGGGCCCTGTCGGGCACTGTCGGGCTCTGTCGGGCTCTGTCGGGCTCTACTGGGCTCTGTCGGGCTCTGTCGGGCCCTGTCGGGCCCTGTCGGGCTCTGTCGGGCTCTGTCAGGCCCTGTCGGGCTCTGTCGGGCTCTGTCGGGCTCTGTCGGGCTTTACTGGGCCCTGTCGGGCTCTGTCGGGCTCTGTCGGGCTCTGTCGGGCCCTGTCGGGCTCTGTCGGGCTCTACTGGGCCCTGTCGGGCCCTGTCGGGCCCTGTCGGGCTCTACTGGGCTCTACTGGGCTCTGTCGGGCTCTGTCGGGCTCTACTGGGCCCTGTCGGGCCCTGTCGGGCCCTGTCAGGCTCTGTCGGGCCCTGTCGGGCCCTGTCGGGCCCTGTCGGGCTCTGTCGGGCTCTGTCGGGCCCTGTCGGGCTCTGTCGGGCTCTGTCGGGCTCTGTCGGGCTCTACTGGGCTCTACTGGGCCCTGTCGGGCTCTGTCGGGCTCTACTGGGCCCTGTCGGGCCCTGTCGGGCTCTGTCGGGCCCTGTCGGGCCCTGTCGGGCTCTGTCGGGCTCTGTCGGGCCCTGTCGGGCCCTGTCGGGCTCTGTCGGACTCTACTGGGCTCTGTCGGGCTCTGTGGGGCTCTGTCGGGCTCTGTCGGGCTCTACTGGCCTCTGTCGGGCTCTACTGGGCTCTGTCGTGCTCTGTCGGGCTCTGTCGGGCTCTACTGGGCCCTGTCGGGCCCTGTCGGGCCCTGTCGGGCTCTGTCTGGCCCTGTCGGGCCCTGTCGGGCTCTGTCGGGCCCTGTCGGGCTCTGTCGGGCTCTGTCGGGCTCTGTCGGGCTCTACTGGGCTCTGTCGGGCTCTGTCAGGCCCTGTCGGGCTCTGTCGGGCTCTGTCGGGCTCTACTGGGCCCTGTCGGGCTCTGTCGGGCCCTGTCGGGCCCTGTCGGGCTCTGTCAGGCTCTGTCGGGCTCTGTCGGGCCCTGTCGGGCTCTGTCGGGCTCTGTCGGGCCCTGTCGGGCCCTGTCGGGCTCTGTCGGTCTCTGTTGGGCTCTGTCGGGCTCTACTGGGCCCTGTCGGGCTCTGTCGGGCTCTGTCGGGCTCTGTCGGGCTCTGTCGGGCCCTGTCGGGCTCTGTCGGGCTCCACTGGGCCCTGTCGGGCCCTGTCGGGCTCTGTCGGGCTCTGTCGGGCTCTACTGGGCCCTGTCGGGCTCTGTCGGGCTCTGTCGGGCTCTGTCGGGCCCTGTCGGGCTCTGTCGGGCTCTGTCGGCCTCTGTCGGGCTCTACTGGGCCCTGTCGGGTTCTGTCGGGCTCTGTCAGGCTCTGTCGGGCTCTACTGGGCCCTGTAGGGCTCTGTCGGGCCCTGTCGGGCTCTGTCGGGCTCTGTCGGGCCCTGTCGGGCTCTGTCGGGCTCTGTCGGGCTCTGTCGGGCCCTCTCGGGCTCTGTCGGGCTCTACTGGGCCCTGTCGGGCTCTGTCGGGCTCTGTCGGGCTCTGTCGGGCCCTGTCGGGCTCTGTCGGGCTCTGTCGGGCTCTACTGGGCCCTGTCGGACTCTGTCGGGCTCTGTCGGGCTCTGTCGGGCTCTGACGGGTTCTGTCGGGCTCTGTCGGGCTCTGTCGGGCTCTACTGGGCCCTGTCGGGCCCTGTCGGGCTCTGTCGGGCTCTGTCGGGCCCTGTCGGGCTCTGTCGGGCTCTGTCGGGCTCTGTCGGGCTCTACTGGGCCCTGTCGGGCCCTGTCGGGCTCTGTCGGGCTCTGTCGGGCTCTGTCGGGCTCTACTAGGCTCTGTCGGGCCCTGTCGGGCCCTTGACGGACTCTGTCGGGCCCTGTCGGGCTCTGTCGGGCTCTGTCGGGCCCTGTCGGGCCCTGTCGGGCCCTGTCGGGCTCTGTCGGGCTCTGTCGGGCTCTACTGGGCTCTGTCGGGCTCTGTCGGGCTCTGTCGGGCTCTGTCGGGCTCTGTCGGGCTCTACTGGGCCCTGTCGGGCTCTGTCGGGCCCTGTCGGGCCCTGTCGGGCTCTGTCGGGCTCTGTCGGGCTCTGTCGGGCTCTACTGGGCTCTGTCGGGCTCTACTGGGCTCTACTGGGCCCTGTCGGGCTCTGTCGGGCTCTGTCGGGCTCTGTCGGGCTCTACTGGGCTCTGTCGGGCTCTGTCGGGCCCTGTCGGGCTCTGTCGGGCCCTGTCGGGCCCTGTCGGGCTCTGTCGGGCCCTGTCGGGCTCTGTCGGGCTCTGTCGGGCTCTGTCGGGCTCTACTGGGCTCTGTCGGGCTCTGTCAGGCCCTGTCGGGCTCTGTCGGGCTCTGTCGGGCTCTACTGGGCCCTGTCGGGCTCTGTCGGGCCCTGTCGGGCCCTGTCGGGCTCTGTCAGGCTCTGTCGGGCTCTGTCGGGCCCTGTCGGGCTCTGTCGGGCTCTGTCGGGCCCTGTCGGGCCCTGTCGGGCTCTGTCGGTCTCTGTCGGGCTCTGTCGGGCTCTACTGGGCCCTGTCGGGCTCTGTCGGGCTCTGTCGGGCTCTGTCGGGCTCTGTCGGGCCCTGTCGGGCTCTGTCGGGCTCCACTGGGCCCTGTCGGGCCCTGTCGGGCTCTGTCGGGCTCTGTCGGGCTCTACTGGGCCCTGTCGGGCTCTGTCGGGCTCTGTCGGGCTCTGTCGGGCCCTGTCGGGCTCTGTCGGGCTCTGTCGGCCTCTGTCGGGCTCTACTGGGCCCTGTCGGGTTCTGTCGGGCTCTGTCAGGCTCTGTCGGGCTCTACTGGGCCCTGTAGGGCTCTGTCGGGCCCTGTCGGGCTCTGTCGGGCCCTGTCGGGCTCTGTCGGGCTCTGTCGGGCTCTGTCGGGCCCTCTCGGGCTCTGTCGGGCTCTACTGGGCCCTGTCGGGCTCTGTCGGGCTCTGTCGGGCTCTGTCGGGCCCTGTCGGGCCCTGTCGGGCTCTGTCGGGCTCTACTGGGCCCTGTCGGACTCTGTCGGGCTCTGTCGGGCTCTGTCGGGCTCTGACGGGTTCTGTCGGGCTCTGTCGGGCTCTGTCGGGCTCTACTGGGCCCTGTCGGTCCCTGTCGGGCTCTGTCGGGCTCTGTCGGGCTCTGTCGGGCCCTGTCGGGCTCTGTCGGGCTCTGTCGGGCTCTGTCGGGCTCTACTGGGCCCTGTCGGGCCCTGTCGGGCTCTGTCGGGCTCTGTCGGGCTCTGTCGGGCCCTGTCGGGCTCTGTCGGGCTCTGTCGGGCCCTGTCGGGCCCTTGTCGGACTCTGTCGGGCCCTGTCGGGCTCTGTCGGGCTCTGTCGGGCTCTGTCGGGCCCTGTCGGGCTCTGTCGGGCTCTGTCGGGCTCTGTCGGGCCCTGTCGGGCCCTGTCGGGCTCTGTCGGGCTCTGTCGGGCTCTACTGGGCTCTGTCGGGCTCTGTCGGGCTCTGTCGGGCTCTGTCGGGCTCTGTCGGGCTCTACTGGGCCCTGTCGGGCTCTGTCGGGCCCTGTCGGGCCCTGTCGGGCTCTGTCGGGCTCTGTCGGGCTCTGTCGGGCTCTACTGGGCTCTGTCGGGCTCTACTGGGCTCTACTGGGCCCTGTCGGGCACTGTCGGGCTCTGTCGGGCTCTGTCGGGCTCTACTGGGCTCTGTCGGGCTCTGTCGGGCCCTGTCGGGCCCTGTCGGGCTCTGTCGGGCTCTGTCAGGCCCTGTCGGGCTCTGTCGGGCTCTGTCGGGCTCTGTCGGGTTTTACTGGGCCCTGTCGGGCTCTGTCGGGCTCTGTCGGGCTCTGTCGGGCCCTGTCGGGCTCTGTCGGGCTCTACTGGGCCCTGTCGGGCCCTGTCGGGCTCTGTCGGGCTCTAATGGGCTCTACTGTACCCTGTCGGGCCCTGTCGGGCTCTGTCGGGCTCTGTCGGGCTCTGTCGGGCCCTGTCGGGCTCTGTCGGGCTCTGTCGGGCCCTGTCGGGCCCTGTCGGGCTCTGTCGGGCCCTGTCGGGCTCTGTCGGGCTCTGTCGGGCCCTGTCGTGCCCTGTCGGGCTCTGTCGGGCTCTACTGGGCTCTGTCGGGCTCTGTTGGGCTCTGTCGGGCCCTGTCGGGCTCTGTCGGGCCCTGTCGGGCTCTGTCGGGCTCTGTCGGGCTCTGTCGGCCTCTGTCGGGCTCTACTGGGCCCTGTCGGGCTCTTTCGGGCCCTGTCGGGCTCTGTCGGGCCCTGTCGGGCCCTGTCGGGCTCTGTCGGGCTCTGTCGGGCTCTACTGGGCTCTACTGTTCCCTGTCGGGCCCTGTCGGGCTCTGTCGGGCTCTGTCGGGCCCTGTCGGGCCCTGTCGGGCTCTGTCGGGCTCTACTGGGCTCTGTCGGGCTCTGTCGGGCCCTGTCGGGCCCTGTCGGGCTCTGTCGGGCCCTGTGGGGCCCTGTCGGGCTCTGTCGGGCTCTACTGGTCTCTGTCGGGCTCTGTCGGGCTCTGTCGGGCCCTGTCGGGCTCTGTCGGGCCCTGTCGGGCTCTGTCGGGCTCTGTCGGGCTCTGTCGGGCCCTGTCGGGCTCTGTCGGGCTCTACTGGTCTCTGTCGGGCTCTACTGGGCCCTGTCGGGCCCTGTCGGGCCCTGTCGGGCTCTGTCGGGCTCTACTGGTCTCTGTCGGGCTCTGTCGGGCTCTGTCGGGCCCTGTCGGGCTCTGTCGGGCTCTGTCGGGCCCTGTCGGGCTCTGTCGGGCTCTGTCGGGCTCTACTGGGCTCTACTGGGCTCTACTGTTCCCTGTCGGGCCCTGTCGGGCTCTGTCGGGCCCTGTCGGGCTCTGTCGGGCTCTGTCGGGCTCTACTGGGCTCTACTGTTCCCTGTCGGGCCCTGTCGGGCTCTGTCGGGCTCTGTCGGGCTCTGTCGGGCTCTACTGAGCCCTGTCGGGCTCTGTCGGGCTCTGTCGGGCCCTGTCGGGCCCTGTCGGGCTCTGTCGGGTTCTATCGGGCTCTGTCGGGCTCTGTCGGGCCCTGTCGGGCTCTGTCGGGCTCTGTCGGGCTCTGTCGGGCTCTACTGGGCCCTGTCGGGCCCTGTCGGGCCCTGTCGGGCTCTGTCGGGCTCTGTCGGGCTCTGTCGGGCTCTACTGGGCTCTACTGTTCCCTGTCGGGCCCTGTGGGGCTCTGTCGGGCCCTGTCGGGCTCTGTCGGGCTCTGTCGGGCCCTGTCGGGCCCTGTCGGGCCTTGTCGGGCTCTGTCGGGCTCTACTGGGCTCTACTGTTCCCTGTCGGGCCCTGTCGGGCTCTGTCGGGCTCTGTCGGGCCCTGTCGGGCCCTGTCGGGCTCTGTCGGGCTCTACTGGGCTCTGTCGGGCTCTGTCGGGCCCTGTCGGGCTCTGTCGGGCTCTGTCGGGCTCTGTCGGGCTCTACTGGGCTCTACTGTTCCCTGTCGGGCCCTGTCGGGCTCTGTCGGGCCCTGTCGGGCTCTGTCGGGCCCTGTCGGGCCCTGTCGGGCTCTGTCGGGCTCTGTCGGGCTCTACTGGTCTCTGTCGGGCTCTGTCGGGCTCTATCGGGCTCTGTCGGGCCCTGTCGGGCCCTGTCGGGCTCTGTCGGGCTCTACTGGTCTCTGTCGGGCTCTGTCGGGCTCTATCGGGCTCTGTCGGGCTCTGTCGGGCTCTATCGGGCCCTGTCGGGCCCTGTCGGGCCCTGTCGGGCTCTATCGGGCTCTGTCGGGCTCTATCGGGCTCTGTCGGGCTCTGTCGGGCTCTACTGGGCCCTGTCGGGCTCTGTCGGGCCCTGTCGGGCTCTGTCGGGCTCTACTGGGCCCTGTCGGGCCCTGTCGGGCCCTGTCGGGCTCTACTGAGCTCTACTGGGCTCTGTCGGGCTCTGTCGGGCTCTACTGGGCCCTGTCGGGCCCTGTCGGGCCCTGTCGGGCTCTGTCGGGCCCTGTCGGGCCCTGTCGGGCTCTGTCGGGCTCTGTCGGGCTCTACTGGGCTCTACTGGGCCCTGTCGGGCTCTGTCGGGCTCTACTGGGCCCTGTCGGGACCTGTCGGGCCCTGTCGGGCTCTGTTGGACTCTACTGGGCTCTGTCGGGCTCTGTGGGGCTCTGTCGGGCTCTGTCGGGCTCTATCGGGCTCTACTGGGCCCTGGCGGGCTCTGTCGGGCCCTGTCGGGCTCTGTCGGGCCCTGTCGGGCTCTGTCGGGCTCTGTCGGGCTCTGTCGGGCTCTACTGGGCTCTGTCGGGCTCTGTCGGGCCCTGTCGGGCCCTGTCGGGCTCTGTCGGGCTCTGTCGGGCCCTGTCGGGCCCTGTCGGGCTCTGTCGGGCTCTGTCGGGCTCTACTGGGCCCTGTCGGGCTCTGTCGGGCTCTGTCGGGCTCTGTCGGGCCCTGTCGGGCTCTGTCGGGCTCTACTGGGCCCTGTCGGGCCCTGTCGGGCCCTGTCGGGCTCTACTGGGCTCTACTGGGCTCTGTCGGGCTCTGTCGGGCTCTACTGGGCCCTGTCGGGCCCTGTCGGGCCCTGTCGGGCTCTGTCGGGCCCTGTCGGGCCCTGTCGGGCTCTGTCGGGCTCTGTCGGGCCCTGTCGGGCCCTGTCGGGCTCTGTCGGACTCTACTGGGCTCTGTCGGGCTCTGTGGGGCTCTGTCGGGCTCTGTCGGGCTCTACTGGCCTCTGTCGGGCTCTACTGGGCTCTGTCGTGCTCTGTCGGGCTCTGTCGGGCTCTACTGGGCCCTGTCGGGCCCTGTCGGGCCCTGTCGGGCTCTGTCTGGCCCTGTCGGGCCCTGTCGGGCTCTGTCGGGCCCTGTCGGGCTCTGTCGGGCTCTGTCGGGCTCTGTCGGGCTCTACTGGGCTCTGTCGGGCTCTGTCAGGCCCTGTCGGGCTCTGTCGGGCTCTGTCGGGCTCTACTGGGCCCTGTCGGGCTCTGTCGGGCCCTGTCGGGCCCTGTCGGGCTCTGTCAGGCTCTGTCGGGCTCTGTCGGGCCCTGTCGGGCTCTGTCGGGCTCTGTCGGGCCCTGTCGGGCCCTGTCGGGCTCTGTCGGTCTCTGTTGGGCTCTGTCGGGCTCTACTGGGCCCTGTCGGGCTCTGTCGGGCTCTGTCGGGCTCTGTCGGGCTCTGTCGGGCCCTGTCGGGCTCTGTCGGGCTCCACTGGGCCCTGTCGGGCCCTGTCGGGCTCTGTCGGGCTCTGTCGGGCTCTACTGGGCCCTGTCGGGCTCTGTCGGGCTCTGTCGGGCTCTGTCGGGCCCTGTCGGGCTCTGTCGGGCTCTGTCGGCCTCTGTCGGGCTCTACTGGGCCCTGTCGGGTTCTGTCGGGCTCTGTCAGGCTCTGTCGGGCTCTACTGGGCCCTGTAGGGCTCTGTCGGGCCCTGTCGGGCTCTGTCGGGCTCTGTCGGGCCCTGTCGGGCTCTTTCGGGCTCTGTCGGGCTCTGTCGGGCCCTCTCGGGCTCTGTCGGGCTCTACTGGGCCCTGTCGGGCTCTGTCGGGCTCTGTCGGGCTCTGTCGGGCCCTGTCGGGCTCTGTCGGGCTCTGTCGGGCTCTACTGGGCCCTGTCGGACTCTGTCGGGCTCTGTCGGGCTCTGTCGGGCTCTGACGGGTTCTGTCGGGCTCTGTCGGGCTCTGTCGGGCTCTACTGGGCCCTGTCGGGCCCTGTCGGGCTCTGTCGGGCTCTGTCGGGCTCTGTCGGGCCCTGTCGGGCTCTGTCGGGCTCTGTCGGGCTCTGTCGGGCTCTACTGGGCCCTGTCGGGCCCTGTCGGGCTCTGTCGGGCTCTGTCGGGCTCTGTCGGGCTCTACTAGGCTCTGTCGGGCCCTGTCGGGCCCTTGTCGGACTTTGTCGGGCCCTGTCGGGCTCTGTCGGGCTCTGTCGGGCCCTGTCGGGCCCTGTCGGGCCCTGTCGGGCTCTGTCGGGCTCTGTCGGGCTCTACTGGGCTCTGTCGGGCTCTGTCGGGCTCTGTCGGGCTCTGTCGGGCTCTGTCGGGCTCTACTGGGCCCTGTCGGGCTCTGTCGGGCCCTGTCGGGCCCTGTCGGGCTCTGTCGGGCTCTGTCGGGCTCTGTCGGGCTCTACTGGGCTCTGTCGGGCTCTACTGGGCTCTACTGGGCCCTGTCGGGCTCTGTCGGGCTCTGTCGGGCTCTGTCGGGCTCTACTGGGCTCTGTCGGGCTCTGTCGGGCCCTGTCGGGCTCTGTCGGGCCCTGTCGGGCCCTGTCGGGCTCTGTCGGGCCCTGTCGGGCTCTGTCGGGCTCTGTCGGGCTCTGTCAGGCTCTACTGGGCTCTGTCGGGCTCTGTCAGGCCCTGTCGGGCTCTGTCGGGCTCTGTCGGGCTCTACTGGGCCCTGTCGGGCTCTGTCGGGCCCTGTCGGGCCCTGTCGGGCTCTGTCAGGCTCTGTCGGGCTCTGTCGGGCCCTGTCGGGCTCTGTCGGGCTCTGTCGGGCCCTGTCGGGCCCTGTCGGGCTCTGTCGGTCTCTGTCGGGCTCTGTCGGGCTCTACTGGGCCCTGTCGGGCTCTGTCGGGCTCTGTCGGGCTCTGTCGGGCTCTGTCGGGCCCTGTCGGGCTCTGTCGGGCTCCACTGGGCCCTGTCGGGCCCTGTCGGGCTCTGTCGGGCTCTGTCGGGCTCTACTGGGCCCTGTCGGGCTCTGTCGGGCTCTGTCGGGCTCTGTCGGGCCCTGTCGGGCTCTGTCGGGCTCTGTCGGCCTCTGTCGGGCTCTACTGGGCCCTGTCGGGTTCTGTCGGGCTCTGTCAGGCTCTGTCGGGCTCTACTGGGCCCTGTAGGGCTCTGTCGGGCCCTGTCGGGCTCTGTCGGGCTCTGTCGGGCCCTGTCGGGCTCTGTCGGGCTCTGTCGGGCTCTGTCGGGCCCTCTCGGGCTCTGTCGGGCTCTACTGGGCCCTGTCGGGCTCTGTCGGGCTCTGTCGGGCTCTGTCGGGCCCTGTCGGGCCCTGTCGGGCTCTGTCGGGCTCTACTGGGCCCTGTCGGACTCTGTCGGGCTCTGTCGGGCTCTGTCGGGCTCTGACGGGTTCTGTCGGGCTCTGTCGGGCTCTGTCGGGCTCTACTGGGCCCTGTCGGTCCCTGTCGGGCTCTGTCGGGCTCTGTCGGGCTCTGTCGGGCCCTGTCGGGCTCTGTCGGGCTCTGTCGGGCTCTGTCGGGCTCTACTGGGCCCTGTCGGGCCCTGTCGGGCTCTGTCGGGCTCTGTCGGGCTCTGTCGGGCCCTGTCGGGCTCTGTCGGGCTCTGTCGGGCCCTGTCGGGCCCTTGTCGGACTCTGTCGGGCCCTGTCGGGCTCTGTCGGGCTCTGTCGGGCTCTGTCGGGCCCTGTCGGGCTCTGTCGGGCTCTGTCGGGCTCTGTCGGGCCCTGTCGGGCCCTGTCGGGCTCTGTCGGGCTCTGTCGGGCTCTACTGGGCTCTGTCGGGCTCTGTCGGGCTCTGTCGGGCTCTGTCGGGCTCTGTCGGGCTCTACTGGGCCCTGTCGGGCTCTGTCGGGCCCTGTCGGGCCCTGTCGGGCTCTGTCGGGCTCTGTCGGGCTCTGTCGGGCTCTACTGGGCTCTGTCGGGCTCTACTGGGCTCTACTGGGCCCTGTCGGGCACTGTCGGGCTCTGTCGGGCTCTGTCGGGCTCTACTGGGCTCTGTCGGGCTCTGTCGGGCCCTGTCGGGCCCTGTCGGGCTCTGTCGGGCTCTGTCAGGCCCTGTCGGGCTCTGTCGGGCTCTGTCGGGCTCTGTCGGGCTTTACTGGGCCCTGTCGGGCTCTGTCGGGCTCTGTCGGGCTCTGTCGGGCCCTGTCGGGCTCTGTCGGGCTCTACTGGGCCCTGTCGGGCCCTGTCGGGCCCTGTCGGGCTCTACTGGGCTCTACTGGGCTCTGTCGGGCTCTGTCGGGCTCTACTGGGCCCTGTCGGGCCCTGTCGGGCCCTGTCAGGCTCTGTCGGGCCCTGTCGGGCCCTGTCGGGCCCTGTCGGGCTCTGTCGGGCTCTGTCGGGCCCTGTCGGGCTCTGTCGGGCTCTGTCGGGCTCTGTCGGGCTCTACTGGGCTCTACTGGGCCCTGTCGGGCTCTGTCGGGCTCTACTGGGCCCTGTCGGGCCCTGTCGGGCCCTGTCGGGCTCTGTCGGACTCTACTGGGCTCTGTCGGGCTCTGTCGGGCTCTGTCGGGCTCTGTCGGGCTCTGTCGGGCTCTACTGGGCCCTGTCGGGCCCTGTCGGGCCCTGTCGGGCTCTGTCGGGCTCTGTCGGGCCCTGTCGGGCTCTGTCGGGCTCTGTCGGGCTATGTCGGGCTCTACTGGGCTCTGTCGGGCTCTGTCGGGCTCTGTCGGGCTCTACTGGGCCCTGTCGGGCACTGTCGGGCCCTGTCGGGCTCTGTCGGGCTCTGTCGGGCCCTGTCGGGCTCTGTCGGGCTCTGTCGGGCTCTGTCGGGCCCTGTCGGGCTCTGTCGGGCTCTGTCGGGCTCTGTCGGGCCCTGTCGGGCTCTGTCGGGCTCTGCCGGGCTCTACTGGGCCCTGTCGGGCTCTGTCGGCCTCTGTCGGGCTCTGTCGGGCTCTGTCGGGCCCTGTCGGGCTCTGTCGGGCTCTGTCGGGCTCTACTGGGCCCTGTCGGGCTCTGTCGGGCTCTGTCGGGCTCTGTCGTGCCCTGTCGGGCCCTGTCGGGCCCTGTTGGGACCTGTCGGGCTCTGTCGGGCTCTGTCGGGCTCTGTCGGGCTCTACTGGGCCCTGTCGGGCCCTGTCGGGCCCTGTCGGGCTCTGTCGGGCTCTGTCGGGCTCTACTGGGCTCTGTCGGGCCCTGTCGGGCCCTGTCGGGCTCTGTCGGGCTCTGTCGGGCCCTGTCGGGCCCTGTCGGGCTCTGTCGGGCTCTACTGGGCTCTGTCGGGCCCTGTCGGGCCCTGTCGGGGTCTGTCGGGCTCTGTCGGGCTCTGTCGGGCCCTGTCGGGCCCTGTCGGGCTCTGTCGGGCTCTGTCGGGCCCTGTCGGGCTCTGTCGGGCTCTACTGGGCCCTGTCGGGCCCTGTCGGGCCCTGTCGGGCTCTGTCGGACTCTACTGGGCTCTACTGGGCTCTGTCGGGCTCTACTGGGCCCTGTCGGGCCCTGTCGGGCTCTGTCGGGCTCTGTCGGGCTCTGTTGGGCCCTGTCGGGCTCTTTCGGGCTCTGTCGGGCTCTGTCGTGCCCTGTCGGGCTCTGTCGGGCTCTGTCGGGCCCTGTCGGGCTCTACTGGGCCCTGTCGGGCTCTGTCGGGCCCTGTCGGGCTCTGTCGGGCTCTGTCGGGCTCTGTCGGGCCCTGTCGGGCTCTGTCGGGCTCTACTGGGACCTGTCGGGCCCTATCGGGCCCTGTCGGGCTCTACTGGGCTCTACTGGGCTCTGTCGGGCTCTGTCGGGCTCTACTCGGCCCTGTCGGGCCCTGTCGGGCCCTGTCGGGCTCTGTCGGGCCCTGTCGGGCCCTGTCGGGCTCTGTCGGGCTCTGTCGGGCCCTGTCGGGCTCTGTCGGGCTCTGTCGGGCTCTACTGGGCTCTACTGGGCCCTGTCGGGCTCTGTCGGGCTCTACTGGGCCCTGTCGGGCCCTGTCGGGCCCTGTCGGGCTCTGTTGGACTCTACTGGGCTCTGTCGGGCTCTGTGGGGCTCTGTCGGGCTCTGTCGGGCTCTACTGGGCTCTGTCGGGCTCTACTGGGCTCTGTCGGGCTCTGTCGGGCTCTGTCGGGCTCTGTCGGGCTCTACTGGGCCCTGTCGGGCTCTGTCGGGCCCTGTCGGGCTCTGTCGGGCTCTGTCGGGCTCTGTCGGGCTCTACTGGGCTCTGTCGGGCTCTACTGGGCTATACTGGGCCCTGTCCGGCTCTGTCGGGCTCTG
The DNA here is from genome assembly GCF_036013445.1 of Caloenas nicobarica. Classification (NCBI taxonomy): domain Eukaryota; kingdom Metazoa; phylum Chordata; class Aves; order Columbiformes; family Columbidae; genus Caloenas; species Caloenas nicobarica. Next base: position 213,970 of record NW_027016983.1, read on the forward strand.
TCGGGCTCTGTCGGGCTCTACTGGGCTCTGTCGGGCTCTGTCGGGCCCTGTCGGGCCCTGTCGGGCTCTGTCGGGCTCTGTCGGGCCCTGTCGGGCTCTGTCGGGCTCTGTCGGGCTCTGTCGGGCTCTACTGGGCTCTGTCGGGCTCTGTCGGGCTCTGTCGGGCTCTGTCGGGCCCTGTCGGGCTCTGTCGTGCTCTACTGGGCCCTGTCGGGCCCTGTCGGGCCCTGTCGGGCTCTACTGGGCTCTACTGGGCTCTGTCGGGCTCTGTCGGGCTCTACTGGGCCCTGTCGGGCCCTGTCGGGCCCTGTCGGGCTCTGTCGGGCCCTGTCGGGCCCTGTCGGGCTCTGTCGGGCTCTGTCGGGCCCTGTCGGGCCCTGTCGGGCTCTGTCGGACTCTACTGGGCTGTGTCGGGCTCTGTCGGGCTCTACTGGGCTCTGTCGGGCTCTACTGGGCTCTGTCGGGCTCTGTCGGGCTCTGTCGGGCTCTACTGGGCCCTGTCGGGCCCTGTCGGGCTCTGTCGGGCCCTGTCGGGCCCTGTCGGGCTCTGTCGGGCCCTGTCGGGCTCTGTCGGGCTCTGTCGGGCTCTGTCGGGCTCTACTGGGCTCTGTCGGGCTCTGTCGGGCCCTGTCGGGCTCTGTCGGGCTCTGTCGGGCTCTACTGGGCCCTGTCGGGCTCTGTCGGGCCCTGTCGGGCCCTGTCGGGCTCTGTCAGGCTCTGTCGGGCTCTGTCGGGCCCTGTCGGGCTCTGTCGGGCTCCACTGGGCCCTGTCGGGCCCTGTCGGGCTCTGTCGGGCTCTGTCGGGCTCTACTGGGCCCTGTCGGGCTCTGTCGGGCTCTGTCGGGCTCTGTCGGGCCCTGTCGGGCTCTGTCGGGCTCTGTCGGCCTCTGTCGGGCTCTACTGGGCCCTGTCGGGTTCTGTCGGGCTCTGTCAGGCTCTGTCGGGCTCTACTGGGCCCTGTCGGGCTCTGTCGGGCCCTGTCGGGCTCTGTCGGGCTCTGTCGGGCTCTGTCGGGCCCTCTCGGGCTCTGTCGGGCTCTACTGGGCTCTGTCGTGCCCTGTCGGGCTCTGTCGGGCTCTGTCGGGCCCTGTCGGGCTCTGTCGGGCTCTGTCGGGCTCTGTCGGGCTCTACTGGGCCCTGTCGGACTCTGTCGGGCTCTGTCGGGCTCTGTCGGGCTCTGTCGGGCTCTGACGGGTTCTGTCGGGCTCTGTCGGGCTCTGTCGGGCTCTACTGGGCCCTGTCGGGCCCTGTCGGGCTCTGTCGGGCTCTGTCGGGCTCTGTCGGGCCCTGTCGGGCTCTGTCGGGCTCTGTCGGGCTCTGTCGGGCTCTACTGGGCCCTGTCGGGCCCTGTCGGGCTCTGTAGGGCTCTGTCGGGCTCTGTCGGGCTCTACTAGGCTCTGTCGGGCCCTGTCGGGCCCTTGTCGGACTCTGTCGGGCCCTGTCGGGCTCTGTCGGGCTCTGTCGGGCCCTGTCGGGCCCTGTCGGGCCCTGTCGGGCTCTGTCGGGCTCTGTCGGGCTCTACTGGGCTCTACTGGGCTCTGTCGGGCTCTGTCGGGCTCTACTGGGCCCTGTCGGGCCCTGTCGGGCCCTGTCGGGCTCTGTCGGGCTCTGTCGGGCCCTGTCGGGCCCTGTCGGGCTCTGTCGGACTCTACTGGGCTCTGTCGGGCTCTGTGGGGCTCTGTCGGGCTCTGTCGGGCTCTACTGGGCTCTGTCGGGCTCTACTGGGCTCTGTCGGGCTCTGTCGGGCTCTGTCGGGCTCTGTCGGGCTCTACTGGGCCCTGTCGGGCTCTGTCGGGCTCTGTCGGGCCCTGTCGGGCCCTGTCGGGCTCTGTCGGGCTCTGTCGGGCCCTGTCGGGCTCTGTCGGGCTCTGTCGGACTCTGTCGGGCTCTACTGGGCTCTGTCGGGCTCTGTCGGGCCCTGTCGGGCTCTGTCGGGCTCTGTCGGGCTCTACTGGGCCCTGTCGGGCTCTGTCGGGCCCTGTCGGACCCTGTCGGGCTCTGTCGGGCTCTGTCGGGCCCTGTCGGGCTCTGTCGGGCTCTGTCGGACTCTGTCGGGCTCTACTGGGCTCTGTCGGGCTCTGTCGGGCCCTGTCGGGCTCTGTCGGGCCCTGTCGGGCCCTGTCGGGCTCTGTCGGGCTCTGTCGGGCTCTGTCGGGCTCTACTGGGCCCTGTCGGGCTCTGTCGGGCTCTGTCGGGCTCTGTCGGGCTCCACTGGGCCCTGTCGGGCCCTGTCGGGCTCTGTCGGGCTCTGTCGGGCTCTGTCGGGCCCTGTCGGGCTCTGTCGGGCTCTGTCGGCCTCTGTCGGGCTCTACTGGGCCCTGTCGGGTTCTGTCGGGCTCTGTCAGGCTCTGTCGGGCTCTACTGGGCCCTGTCGGGCTCTGTCGGGCCCTGTCGGGCTCTGTCGGGCTCTGTCGGGCCCTGTCGGGCTCTGTCGGGCTCTGTCGGGCTCTGTCGGGCCCTCTCGGGCTCTGTCGGGCTCTACTGGGCCCTGTCGGGCTCTGTCGGGCTCTGTCGGGCTCTGTCGGGCCCTGTCGGGCTCTGTCGGGCTCTGTCGGGCTCTGTCGGGCTCTACTGGGCCCTGTCGGACTCTGTCGGGCTCTGTCGGGCTCTACTGGGTTCTGCCAGGCTCTGTCGGGCTCTGTCGGGCTCTGTCGGGCTCTGTCGGGTTCTGTCGGGCTCTGTCGGGCTCTGTCGGGCTCTACTGGGCCCTGTCGGGCCCTGTCGGGCTCTGTCGGGCTCTGTCGGGCTCTGTCGGGCCCTGTCGGGCTCTGTCGGGCTCTGTCGGGCTCTGTCGGGCTCTACTGGGCCCTGTCGGGCCCTGTCGGGCTCTGTCGGGCTCTGTCGGGCTCTGTCGGGCTCTACTAGGCTATGTCGGGCCCTGTCGGGCCCTTGTCGGACTCTGTCGGGCCCTGTCGGGCTCTGTCGGGCTCTGTCGGGCCCTGTCGGGCCCTGTCGGGCCCTGTCGGGCTCTGTCGGGCTCTGTCGGGCTCTACTGGGCTCTGTCGGGCTCTGTCGGGCTCTGTCGGGCTCTGTCGGGCTCTACTGGGCCCTGTCGGGCTCTGTCGGGCCCTGTCGGGCCCTGTCGGGCTCTGTCGGGCTCTGTCGGGCTCTGTCGGGCTCTACTGGGCTCTGTCGGGCTCTACTGGGCTCTACTGGGCCCTGTCGGGCTCTGTCGGGCTCTGTCGGGCCCTGTCGGGCCCTGTCGGGCTCTGTCGGGCTCTGTCAGGCCCTGTCGGGCTCTGTCGGGCTCTGTCGGGCTCTGTCGGGCTCTACTGGGCCCTGTCGGGCTCTGTCGGGCTCTGTCGGGCCCTGTCGGGCTCTGTCGGGCTCTACTGGGCCCTGTCGGGCCCTGTCGGGCCCTGTCGGGCTCTACTGGGCTCTACTGGGCTCTGTCGGGCTCTGTCGGGCTCTACTGGGCCCTGTCGGGCCCTGTTGGGCCCTGTCGCGCCCTGTCGGGCTCTGTCGGGCCCTGTCGGGCCCTGTCGGGCTCTGTCGGGCTCTGTCGGGCCCTGTCCGGCTCTGTCGGGCTCTGTCGGGCTCTGTCGGGCTCTACTGGGCTCTACTGGGCCCTGTCGGGCTCTGTCGGGCTCTACTGGGCCCTGTCGGGCCCTGTCGGGCCCTGTCGGGCTCTTTCGGACTCTACTGGGCTCTGTCGGGCTCTGTCGGGCTCTGTCGGGCTCTACTGGGCCCTGTCGGGCACTGTCGGGCCCTGTCGGGCTCTGTCGGGCTCTGTCGGGCCCTGTCGGGCTCTGTCGGGCGATGTCGGGCTCTGTTGGGCTCTGTCGGGCTCTGTCGGGCTCTACTGGGCCCTGTCGGGCCCTGTCGGGCCCTGTCGGGCTCTGTCGGGCTCTGTCGGGCCCTGTCGGGCTCTGTCGGGCTCTGTCGGGCCCTGTCGGGCTCTGTCGGGCTCTGTCGGGCTCTGTCGGGCTCTACTGGGCTCTGTCGGGCTCTGTCGGGCTCTGTCGGGCTCTACTGGGCTCTACTGGGCTCTGTCGGGCTCTACTGGGCTCTACTGGGCCCTGTCGGGCTCTGTCGGGCTCTACTGGGCCCTGTCGGGCCCTGTCGGGCCCTGTCGGGCTCTTTCGGACTCTACTGGGCTCTGTCGGGCTCTGTCGGGCTCTGTCGGGCTCTACTGGGCCCTGTCGGGCACTGTCGGGCCCTGTCGGGCTGTGTCGGTCTCTGTCGGGCTCTGTCGGGCCCTGTCGGGCCCTGTCGGGCTCTGTCGGGCTCTACTGGGCTCTGTCGGGCTCTACTGGGCTCTACTGGGCCCTGTCAGGCTCTGTCGGGCTCTGCCGGGCCCTGTCGGGCTCTACTGGGCTCTATCGGGCCCTGTCGAGCCTTGTCGGGCTCTGTCAGGCTCTGTCGGGCCCTGTCGGGCCCTGTCGGGCTCTGTCGGGCTCTACTGGGCTCTGTCGGGCTCTGTCGGGCTCTGTCGGGCTCTGTCGGGCTCTACTGGGCCCTGTCGGGCCCTGTCGGGCTCTGTCGGGCTCTGTCGGGCTCTGTCGGGCTCAACTGGTCTCTGTCGGGCTCTGTCGGGTTCTGTCGGGCACTGTCGGGCTCTGTCGGGCTCTGTCGGGCTCTACTGGGCTCTGTCGGGCTCTGTCGGGCTCTGTCGGGCTCTACTGGGCCCTGTCGGGCTCTGTCGGGCCCTGTCGGGCCCTGTCGGGCCCTGTCGGGCCCTGTCGGGCTCTGTCGGGCTATGTCGGGCTCTTCTGGGCTCTGTCGGGCTCTGTCGGGCTCTGTCGGGCTCTACTGGGCCCTGTCGGGCCCTGTCGGGCCCTGTCGGGCTCTGTCGGGCTCTGTCGGGCTCTGTCGGGCTCTACTGGGCTCTGTCGGGCTCTGTCGGGTTCTGTCGGGCTCTGTCGGGCTCTGTCGGGCTCTACTGGGCTCTGTCGGGCCCTGTCGGGCCCTGTCGGGCTCTGTCGGGCCCTGTCGGGCCCTGTGGGGCTCTGTCGGGCTCTGTCGGGCTCTGTCGGGCTCTACTGGGCCCTGTCGGGCCCTGTCGGGCCCTGTCGGGCTCTGTCGGGCTCTGTCGGGCTCTGTCGGGCTCTACTGGGCTCTACTGGGCACTGTCGGACTCTGTCGGGCTCTACTGGGCCCTGTCGGGCCCTGTCGGGCTCTGTCGGGCTCTGTCGGGCCCTGTCGGGCTCTGTCGGGCTCTGTCGGGCTCTACTGGGCTCTGTCGGGCCCTGTCGGGCTGTACTGGGCCCTGTCGGGCTCTGTCGGGCCCTGTCGGGCTCTGTCGGGCTCTGTCGGGCTCTACTGGGCTCTGTCGGGTTCTACTGGGCTCTACTGGGCCCTGTCGGGCTCTGTCGGGCTCTGTCGGGCCCTGTCGGGCCCTGTCGGGCCCTGTCGGGCTCTGTCGGCCTCTGTCGGGCACTGTCGGGCCCTGTCGGCCTCTGTCGGGCCCTGTCGGGCCCTGTCGGGCTCTGTCGGGCTCTGTCGGGCCCTGTCGGGCTCTGTCGGGCTCTGTCGGGCTCTGTCGGGCTCTACTGGGCCCTGTCGGGCCCTGTCGGGCCCTGTCGGGCTCTGTCGGGCCCTGTCGGGCTCTGTCGGGCCCTGTCGGGCTCTGTCGGGCTCTGTCGGGCCCTGTCGGGCTCTGTCGGGCTCTGTCGGGCTCTACTGGGCTCTGTCGGGCTCTGTCGGGCTCTGTCGGGCTCTACTGGGCCCTGTCGGGCTCTGTCGGGCCCTGTCGGGCTCTGTCGGGCTCTGTCGGGCTCTACTGGGCCCTGTCGGGCCCTGTCGGGCCCTGTCGGGCTCTGTCGGGCTCTACTGGGCCCTGTCGGGCCCTGTCGGGCTCTGTCGGGCTCTGTCGGGCTCTGTCGGGCTCTACTGGGCTCTGTCGGGCTCTGTCGGGTTCTGTCGGGCTCTGTCGGGCTCTGTCGGGCTCTACTGGGCTCTGTCGGGCCCTGTCGGGCCCTGTCGGGCTCTGTCGGGCCCTGTCGGGCCCTGTGGGGCTCTGTCGGGCTCTGTCGGGCTCTGTCGGGCTCTACTGGGCCCTGTCGGGCCCTGTCGGGCCCTGTCGGGCTCTGTCGGGCTCTGTTGGGCTCTGTCGGGCTCTACTGGGCTCTACTGGGCACTGTCGGACTCTGTCGGGCTCTACTGGGCCCTGTCGGGCCCTGTCGGGCTCTGTCGGGCTCTGTCGGGCCCTGTCGGGCTCTGTCGGGCTCTGTCGGGCTCTACTGGGCTCTGTCGGGCCCTGTCGGGCTGTACTGGGCCCTGTCGGGCTCTGTCGGGCCCTGTCGGGCTCTGTCGGGCTCTGTCGGGCTCTACTGGGCTCTGTCGGGCCCTGTCGGGCTGTACTGGGCCCTGTCGGGCTCTGTCGGGCCCTGTCGGGCTCTGTCGGGCTCTGTCGGGCTCTACTGGGCTCTGTCGGGTTCTACTGGGCTCTACTGGGCCCTGTCGGGCTCTGTCGGGCTCTGTCGGGCTCTGTCGGGCCCTGTCGGGCCCTGTCGGGCTCTGTCGGCCTCTGTCGGGCACTGTCGGGCCCTGTCGGCCTCTGTCGGGCACTGTCGGGCCCTGTCGGCCTCTGTCGGGCCCTGTCGGGCCCTGTCGGGCTCTGTCGGGCTCTGTCGGGCCCTGTCGGGCTCTGTCGGGCTCTGTCGGGCTCTGTCGGGCTCTACTGGGCCCTGTCGGGCCCTGTCGGGCCCTGTCGGGCTCTGTCGGGCCCTGTCGGGCTCTGTCGGGCTCTGTCGGGCCCTGTCGGGCTCTGTCGGGCTATGTCGGGCTCTGTCAGGCTCTACTGGGCTCTGTCGGGCTCTGTCGGGCTCTGTCGGGCTCTACTGGGCTCTGTCGGGCTCTGTCGGGCTCTGTCGGGCTCTGTCGGGCTCTACTGGGCTCTGTCGGGCCCTGTCGGGCTCTGTCGGGCTCTGTCGGGCCCTGTCGGGCCCTGTCGGGCTCTGTCGGGCTCTGTCGGGCTCTACTGGGCTCTGTCGGGCTCTGTCGGGCCCTGTCGGGCTCTGTCGGGCTCTGTCGGGCCCTGTCGGGCTCTGTCGGGCTCTGTCGGGCTCTGTCGGGCTCAACTGGTCTCTGTCGGGCTCTGTCGGGTTCTGTCGGGCTCTGTCGGGCTCTGTCGGGCTCTGTCGGGCTCTACTGGGCTCTGTCGGGCCCTGTCGGGCCCTGTCGGGCTCTGTCGGGCCCTGTCGGGCTCTGTCGGGCTCTGTCGGGCTCTACTGGGCCCTGTCGGGCTCTGTCGGGCCCTGTCGGGCCCTGTCGGGCCCTGTCGGGCCCTGTCGGGCTCTGTCGGGCTCTGTCGGGATCTGTCGGGTTCTGTCGGGCTCTGTCGGGCTCTGTCGGGCTCTTCTGGGCCCTGTCGGGCCCTGTCGGGCTCTGTCGGGCTCTGTCGGGCTCTGTCGGGCTCTACTGGGCCCTGTCGGGCCCTGTCGGGCCCTGTCGGGCTCTGTCGGGCTCTGTCGGGCTCTGTCGGGCTCTACTGGGCTCTGTCGGGCTCTGTCGGGTTCTGTCGGGCCCTGTCGGGCTCTGTCGGGCTCTGTCGGGCCCTGTCGGGCTCTGTCGGGCTCTGTCGGGCTGTGTCGGGCTCTGTCGGGCTCTACTGGGCTCTACTGGGCTCTGTCGGGCTCTGTCGGGGTCTGTCGGGCATTGTCGGGCTCTACTGGGCCCTGTCGGGCCCTGTCGGGCTCTGTCGGGCTCTGTCGGGCTCTGTCGGGCTCTACTGGGCCCTGTCGGGCCCTGTCGGGCTCTGTCGGGCTCTGTCGGGCTCTACTGGGCTCTACTGGGCTCTGTCGGGCTCTGTCGGGCTCTGTCGTGCCCTGTCGGGCCCTGTCGGGCCCTGTTGGGCCCTGTCGGGCTCTGTCGGGCTCTGTCGGGCTCTGTCGGGCTCTACTGGGCCCTGTCGGGCCCTGTCGGGCCCTGTCGGGCTCTGTCGGGCTCTGTCGGGCTCTGTCGGGCTCTACTGGGCTCTGTCGGGCCCTGTCGGGCCCTGTCGGGCCCTGTCGGGCTCTGTCGGGCTCTGTCGGGCTCTACTGGGCTCTGTCGGGCCCTGTCGGGCCCTGTCGGGCTCTGTCGGGCTCTGTCGGGCTCTGTCGGGCCCTGTCGGGCCCTGTCGGGCTCTGTCGGGCTCTGTCGGGCCCTGTCGGGCTCTGTCGGGCTCTACTGGGCCCTTTCGGGCCCTGTCGGGCCCTGTCGGGCTCTGTCGGGCTCTACTGGGCTCTACTGGGCTCTGTCGGGCTCTACTGGGCCCTGTCGGGCCCTGTCGGGCTCTGTCGGGCTCTGTCGGGCTCTGTTGGGCCCTGTCGGGCTCTTTCGGGCTCTGTCGGGCTCTGTCGTGCCCTGTCGGGCTCTGTCGGGCTCTGTCGGGCCCTGTCGGGCTCTATCGGGCCCTGTCGGGCCCTGTCGGGCCCTGTCGGGCTCTGTCGGGCTCTGTCGGGCCCTGTCGGGCTCTGTCGGGCTCTGTCGGGCTCTATCGGGCTCTACTGGGCCCTGTCGGGCCCTGTCGGGCTCTGTCGGGCCCTGTCGGGCCCTGTCGGGCTCTGTCGGGCTCTGTCGGGCTCTGTCGGGCTCTACTGGGCCCTGTCGAGCTCTGTCGGGCTCTGTCGGGCTCTGTCGGGCTCTACTGGGCTCTGTCGGGCCCTGTCGGGCCCTGTCGGGCCCTGTCGGGCTCTGTCAGGCTCTGTCGGGCTCTGTCGGGCTCTACTGGGCTCTGTCGGGCTCTGTCGGGCTCTGTCGGGCTCTGTCGGGCTCTGTCGGGCTCTACTGGGCCCTGTCGGGCTCTGTCGGGCTCTGTCGGGTCCTGTCGGGCTCTGTCGGGCTCTGTCGGGCCCTATCGGGCCCTGTCGGGCTCTGTCGGGCTCTGTCGGGCTCTGTCGGGCTCTACTGGGCTCTGTCGGTCTCTACTGGTCTCTACTGGGCCCTGTCGGGCTCTGTCGGGCTCTGTCGGGCTCTGTCGGGCTCTACTGGGCTCTGTCGGGCCCTTTCGGGCCCTGTCGGGCTCTGTCGGGCCCTGCCGGGCTCTGTCGGGCTCTGTCGGGCTCTACTGGGCTCTGTCGGGCTCTGTCGGGCCCTGTCGGGCTCTGTCGGGCTCTGTCGGGCCCTGTCGGGCCCTGTCGGGCTCTGTCGGGCTCTGTCGGGCTCTGTCGGGCTCTACTGGGCTCTGTCGGGTTCTACTGGGCTCTACTGGGCCCTGTCGGGCTCTGTCGGGCTCTGTCGGGCCCTGTCGGGCTCTGTCGGGCCCTGTCGGGCCCTGTCGGGCCCTGTCGGGCTCTGTCGGGCTCTGTCGGGCCCTGTCGGGCTCTGTCGGGCTCTGTCGGGCTCTGTCGGGCTCTACTGGGCTCTGTCGGGCTCTGTCGGGCTCTGTCGGGCCCTGTCAGGCTCTGTCGGGCTCTGTCGGGCCCTGTCGGGCTCTGTCGGGCTCTACTGGGCCCTGTCGGGCTCTGTCGGGCTGTGTCGGGCTCTGTCGGGCTCTACTGGGCTCTACTGGGCTCTGTCGGGCTCTGTCGGGCTCTGTCGGGCTCTGTCGGGCTCTACTGGGCCCTGTCGGGCCCTGTCGGGCTCTGTCGGGCTCTGTCGGGCTCTGTCGGGCTCTACTGGGCCTGTCGGGCTCTGTCGGGCTCTGTCGGGCTCTGTCGGGCTCTACTGGGCTCTACTGGGCTCTGTCGGGCTCTGTCGGGTTCTGTCGGACTCTGTCGGGCTCTGTCGGGCTCTGTCGGGCCCTGTCGGGCTCTGTCGGGCTCTGTCGGGCTCTGTCGTGCCCTGTCGGGCCCTGTCGGGCCCTGTCGGGCCCTGTCGGGACCTGTCGGGCTCTGTCGGGCCCTGTCGGGCTCTGTCGGGCTCTGTCGGGCTCTGTCGGGCTCTACTCGGCCCTGTCGGGCCCTGTCGGGCCCTGTCGGGCTCTGTCGGGCTCTGTCGGGCTCTGTCAGGCTCTACTGGGCTCTGTCGGGCCCTGTCGGGCCCTGTCGGGCTCTGTCGGGCTCTGTTGGGCCCTGTCGGGCCCTCTCGGGCTCTGTCGGGCTCTGTCGGGCTTTACTGGGCTCTGTCGGTCTCTGTCGGGCTCTGTCGGGCTCTGTCGGGCTCTACTGGGCCCTGTCGGGCTCTGTCGGGCTCTGTCGGGCCCTGTCGGGCCCTGTCGGGCTCTGTCAGGCTCTGTCGGGCTCTGTCGGGCCCTGTCGGGCTCTGTCGGGCTCTACTGGGCCCTGTCGGGCCCTGTCGGGCCCTGTCGGGCTCTGTCGGGCTCTGTCGGGCTCTGTCGGGCTCTACTGGGCTCTACTGGGCTCTGTCGGGCTCTACTGGGCCCTGTCGGGCCCTGTCGGGCTCTGTCGGGCCCTGTCGTGCCCTGTCGGGCTCTGTCGGGCCCTGTCGGGCTCTGTCGGGCCCTGTCGTGCTCTATCGGGCCCTGTCGGGCCCTGTCGGGCCCTGTCGGGCTCTGTCGGGCTCTGTCGGGCTCTGTCGGGCTCTGTCGGGCTCTGCCGGGTTCTACTGGGCTCTGTCGGGCTCTACTGGGCTCTACTGGGCCCTGTCGGGCCCTGTCGGGCTCTGTCGGGCTCTGTCGGGCCCTGTCGGGCCCTGTCGGGCTCTGTCGGGCTCTGTCGGGCTCTACTGGGCCCTGTCGGGCTCTGTCGGGCTCTGTCGGGCTCTGTCGGGCTCTACTGGGAACTGTCAGGCTCTGTCGGGCTCTGTCGGGCCCTGTCGGGCTCTGTCGGGCTCTGTCGGGCCCTGTCGGGCTCTGTCGGGCCCTGTCGGGCTCTGTCGGGCTCTGTCGGGCTCTGTCAGGCTCTGTCGGGCTCTGTCGGGCTCTACTGGGCCCTGTCGGGCTCTGTCGGGCTCTGTGGGGCTCTGTCGGGCTCTGTCGGGCTCTACTGGGCCCTGTCGGGCTCTGTCGGGCTCTGTCGGGCTCTGTCGGGCTCTGTCGGGCTCTGTCGGGCTCTACTGGGCCCTGTCGGGCTCTGTCGGTCTCTGTCGGGCCCTGTCGGGCCCTGTCGGGCCCTGTCGGGCTCTGTCGGGCTCTGTCGGGCTCTGTCGGGCTCTACTGGGCTCTGTCGGGCTCTACTGGTCTCTACTGGGCCCTGTCGGGCTCTGTCGGGCTCTGTCGGGCTCTACTGGGCTCTGTCGGGCCCTGTCGGGCCCTGTCGGGCTCTGTCAGGCTCTGTCGGGCCCTGTCGGGCTCTGTCGGGCTCTGTCGGGCTCTGTCGGGCTCTACTGGGCTCTGTCGGGCTCTGTCGGGCTCTGTCGGGCTCTGTGGGGCTCTACTGGGCCCTGTCGGGCCCTGTCGGGCTCTGTCGGGCTCTGTCGGGCTCTGTCGGGCTCAACTGGTCTCTGTCGGGCTCTGTCGGGTTCTGTCGGGCTCTGTCGGGCTCTGTCGGGCTCTACTGGGCCCTGTCGGGCTCTGTCGGGCCCTGTCGGGCTCTGTCGGGCTCTGTCGGGCTCTGTCGGGTTCTGTCGGGCTCTGTCGGGCTCTGTCGGGCTCTACTGGGCCCTGTCGGGCCCTGTCGGGCCCTGTCGGGCTCTGTCGGGCTCTGTCGGGCTCTGTCGGGCTCTACTGGGCTCTGTCGGGCTCTGTCGGGTTCTGTCGGGCTCTGTCGGGCTCTGTCGGGCTCTGTCGGGCTCTACTGGGCTCTGTCGGGCCCTGTCGGGCTCTGTCGGGCCCTGTCGGGCCCTGTCGGGCCCTGTCGGGCTCTGTCGGGCTCTGTCGGGATCTGTCGGGCTCTGTCGGGCTCTACTGGGCCCTGTCGGGCCCTGTCGGGCCCTGTCGGGCTCTGTCGGGCTCTGTCGGGCCCTGTCGGGCTCTGTCGGGCTCTGTCGGGCTCTGTCGGGCTCTACTGGGCTCTACTGGGCTCTGTCGGGCTCTGTCGGGCTCTACTGGGCCCTGTCGGGCCCTGTCGGGCCCTGACGGGCTCTGTCGGGCTCTACTGGGCTCTGTCGGGCTCTGTCGGGGTCTGTCGGGCCCTGTCGGACTCTGTCGGGCTCTGTCGGGCTCTACTGGGCTCTGTCGGGCTCTGTCGGGCCCTGTCGGGCTCTGTCGGGCTCTGTCGGGCCCTGTCGGGCTCTGTCGGGCTCTGTCGGGCTCTGTCGGGCTCTGTCGGGCTCTACTGGGCTCTGTCGGGTTCTACTGGGCTCTACTGGGCTCTGTCGGGCTCTGTCGGGCCCTGTCGGGCTCTGTCGGGCTCTGTCGGGCCCTGTCGGGCTCTGTCGGGCTCTGTCGGGCCCTGTCGGGCCCTGTCGGGCTCTTTCGGGCTCTGTCGGGCCCTGTCGGGCTCTGTCGGGCTCTGTCGGGCTCTGTCGGGCTCTACTGGGCCCTGTCGGGCTCTTTCGGGCTCTGTCGGGCTCTGTCGTGCCCTGTCGGGCTCTGTCGGGCTCTGTCGGGCCCTGTCGGGCTCTATCGGGCCCTGTCGGGCCCTGTCGGGCCCTGTCGGGCTCTGTCGGGCTCTGTCGGACCCTGTCGGGCTCTGTCGGGCTCTGTCGGGCTCTATCGGGCTCTACTGGGCCCTGTCGGGCCCTGTCGGTCTCTGTCGGGCCCTGTCGGGCCCTGTCGGGCTCTGTCGGGCTCTGTCGGGCTCTGTCGGGCTCTACTGGGCCCTGTCGAGCTCTGTCGGGCTCTGTCGGGCTCTGTCGGGCCCTGTCGGGCTCTGTCGGGCTCTACTGGGCCCTGTCGGGCCCTGTCGGGCTCTGTCGGGCTCTGTCGGGCCCTGTCAGGCTCTGTCGGGCTCTGTCGGGCCCTGTCGGGCTCCGTCGGGCTCTACTGGGCCCTCTCGGGCCCTGTCGGGCTCTGTCGGGCTCTGTCGGGCCCTGTCGGGCTCTGTCGGGCTCTGTCGGGCTGTGTCGGGCTCTGTCGGGCTCTACTGGGCTGTACTGGGCTCTGTCGGGCTCTGTCGGGCTCTGTCGGGCACTGTCGGGCTCTACTGGGCCCTGTCGGGCCCTGTCGGGCTCTGTCGGGCTCTGTCAGGCTCTGTCGGGCTCTGTCGGGCTCTACTGGGCCCTGTCGGGCCCTGTCGGGCTCTGTCGGGCTCTGTCGGGCTCTACTGGGCCCTGTCGGGCTCTGTCGGGCTCTGTCGGGCTCTGTCGGGCCCTGTCGGGCTCTGTCGGGCTCTGTCGGGCTGTGTCGGGCTCTGTCGGGCTCTACTGGGCTCTACTGGGCTCTGTCGGGCTCTGTCGGGCTCTGTCGGGCTCTGTCGGTCTCTGTCGTGCCCTGTCGGGCCCTGTCGGGCCCTGTCGGGCCCTGTCGGGCTCTGTCGGGCCCTGTCGGGCCCTGTCGGGCTCTGTCGGGCTCTGTCGGGCTCTGTCGGGCTCTACTGGGCCCTGTCGGGCCCTGTCGGGCCCTGTCGGGCTCTGTCGGGCTCTGTCGGGCTCTACTGGGCTCTGTCGGGCCCTGTCGGGCCCTGTCGGGCTCTGTCGGGCTCTGTCGGGCCCTGTCGGGCCCTGTCGGGCTCTGTCGGGCTCTGTCGGGCTCTACTGGGCTCTGTCGGGCCCTGTCGGGCCCTGTCGGGCTCTCTCGGGCTCTGTCGGGCTCTGTCGGGCCCTGTCGGGCTCTGTCGGGCTCTGTCGGGCCCTGTCGGGCTCTGTCGGGCTCTACTGGGCCCTGTCGGGCCCTGTCGGGCCCTGTCGGGCTCTGTCGGGCTCTGTCGGGCCCTGTCGGGCCCTGTCGGGCTCTGTCGGGCTCTGTCGTGCCCTGTCGGGCTCTGTCGGGCTCTGTCGGGCCCTGTCGGGCTCTATCGGGCCCTGTCGGGCCCTGTCGGGCCCTGTCGGGCTCTGTCGGGCCCTGTCGGGCCCTGTCGGGCTCTGTCGGGCTCTGTCGGGCTCTGTCGGGCTCTATCGGGCTCTACTGGGCCCTGTCGGGCCCTGTCGGGCTCTGTCGGGCCCTGTCGGGCCCTGTCGGGCTCTGTCGGGCTCTGTCGGGCTCTGTCGGGCTCTACTGGGCCCTGTCGGGCTCTGTCGGGCTCTGTCGGGCTCTGTCGGGCTCTGTCGGGCTCTACTGGGCTCTGTCGAGCTCTGTCGGGCCCTGTCGGGCTCTGTCGGGCTCTGTCGGGCTCTGTCGGGCTCTACTGGGCCCTGTCGGGCTCTGTCGGGCTCTGTCGGGCCCTGTCGGGCTCTGTCGGGCTCTGTCGGGCCCTGTCGGGCCCTGTCGGGCTCTGTCGGGCTCTGTCGGGCTCTGTCGGGCTCTGTCGGGCTCTACTGGGCTCTGTCGGTCTCTACTGGTCTCTACTGGGCCCTGTCGGGCTCTGTCGGGCTCTGTCGGGCTCTGTCGGGCTCTACTGGGCTCTGTCGGGCCCTGTCGGGCTCTGTCGGGCTCTGTCGGGCCCTGTCGGGCTCTGTCGGGCTCTGTCGGGCTCTACTGGGCTCTGTCGGGCTCTGTTGGGCCCTGTCGGGCTCTGTCGGGCTCTGTCGGGCTCTGTCGGGCTCTACTGGGCCCTGTCGGGCTCTGTCGGGCTCTGTCGGGCTCTGTCGGGCTCTGTCGGGCCCTGTCGGGCCCTGTCGGGCTCTGTCGGGCTCTGTCGGGCCCTGTCGGGCTCTGTCGGGCTCTGTCGGGCTCTACTGGGCCCTGTCGGGCTCTGTCGGGCTCTGTCGGGCCCTGTCAGGCTCTGTCGGGCTCTGTCGGGCCCTGTCGGGCTCTGTCGGGCTGTACTGGGCCCTGTCGGGCTCTGTCGGGCTGTGTTGGGCTCTGTCGGGCTCTACTGGGCTCTACTGGGCTCTGTCGGGCTCTTTCGGGCTCTGTCGGGCCCTGTCGGGCTCTGTCGGGCTCTGTCGGGCTCTGTCGGGCTCTACTGGGCCCTGTCGGGCTCTTTCGGGCTCTGTCGGGCTCTGTCGTGCCCTGTCGGGCTCTGTCGGGCTCTGTCGGGCCCTGTCGGGCTCTATCGGGCCCTGTCGGGCCCTGTCGGGCCCTGTCGGGCTCTGTCGGGCTCTGTCGGACCCTGTCGGGCTCTGTCGGGCTCTGTCGGGCTCTATCGGGCTCTACTGGGCCCTGTCGGGCCCTGTCGGTCTCTGTCGGGCCCTGTCGGGCCCTGTCGGGCTCTGTCGGGCTCTGTCGGGCTCTGTCGGGCTCTACTGGGCCCTGTCGAGCTCTGTCGGGCTCTGTCGGGCTCTGTCGGGCCCTGTCGGGCTCTGTCGGGCTCTACTGGGCCCTGTCGGGCCCTGTCGGGCTCTGTCGGGCTCTGTCGGGCCCTGTCAGGCTCTGTCGGGCTCTGTCGGGCCCTGTCGGGCTCCGTCGGGCTCTACTGGGCCCTCTCGGGCCCTGTCGGGCTCTGTCGGGCTCTGTCGGGCCCTGTCGGGCTCTGTCGGGCTCTGTCGGGCTGTGTCGGGCTCTGTCGGGCTCTACTGGGCTCTACTGGGCTCTGTCGGGCTCTGTCGGGCTCTGTCGGGCACTGTCGGGCTCTACTGGGCCCTGTCGGGCCCTGTCGGGCTCTGTCGGGCTCTGTCAGGCTCTGTCGGGCTCTGTCGGGCTCTACTGGGCCCTGTCGGGCCCTGTCGGGCTCTGTCGGGCTCTGTCGGGCTCTACTGGGCCCTGTCGGGCTCTGTCGGGCTCTGTCGGGCTCTGTCGGGCCCTGTCGGGCTCTGTCGGGCTCTGTCGGGCTGTGTCGGGCTCTGTCGGGCTCTACTGGGCTCTACTGGGCTCTGTCGGGCTCTGTCGGGCTCTGTCGGGCTCTGTCGGTCTCTGTCGTGCCCTGTCGGGCCCTGTCGGGCCCTGTCGGGCCCTGTCGGGCTCTGTCGGGCCCTGTCGGGCCCTGTCGGGCTCTGTCGGGCTCTGTCGGGCTCTGTCGGGCTCTACTGGGCCCTGTCGGGCCCTGTCGGGCCCTGTCGGGCTCTGTCGGGCTCTGTCGGGCTCTGTCGGGCTCTACTGGGCTCTGTCGGGCCCTGTCGGGCCCTGTCGGGCTCTGTCGGGCTCTGTCGGGCCCTGTCGGGCCCTGTCGGGCTCTGTCGGGCTCTGTCGGGCTCTACTGGGCTCTGTCGGGCCCTGTCGGGCCCTGTCGGGCTCTCTCGGGCTCTGTCGGGCTCTGTCGGGCCCTGTCGGGCTCTGTCGGGCTCTGTCGGGCCCTGTCGGGGTCTGTCGGGCTCTACTGGGCCCTGTCGGGCCCTGTCGGGCTCTGTCGGGCTCTGTCGGGCCCTGTCGGGCCCTGTCGGGCTCTGTCGGGCTCTGTCGTGCCCTGTCGGGCTCTGTCGGGCTCTGTCGGGCCCTGTCGGGCTCTATCGGGCCCTGTCGGGCCCTGTCGGGCCCTGTCGGGCTCTGTCGGGCCCTGTCGGGCCCTGTCGGGCTCTGTCGGGCTCTGTCGGGCTCTGTCGGGCTCTATCGGGCTCTACTGGGCCCTGTCGGGCCCTGTCGGGCTCTGTCGGGCCCTGTCGGGCCCTGTCGGGCTCTGTCGGGCTCTGTCGGGCTCTGTCGGGCTCTACTGGGCCCTGTCGGGCTCTGTCGGGCTCTGTCGGGCTCTGTCGGGCTCTGTCGGGCTCTACTGGGCTCTGTCGAGCTCTGTCGGGCCCTGTCGGGCTCTGTCGGGCTCTGTCGGGCTCTGTCGGGCTCTACTGGGCCCTGTCGGGCTCTGTCGGGCTCTGTCGGGCCCTGTCGGGCTCTGTCGGGCTCTGTCGGGCCCTGTCGGGCCCTGTCGGGCTCTGTCGGGCTCTGTCGGGCTCTGTCGGGCTCTGTCGGGCTCTACTGGGCTCTGTCGGTCTCTACTGGTCTCTACTGGGCCCTGTCGGGCTCTGTCGGGCTCTGTCGGGCTCTGTCGGGCTCTACTGGGCTCTGTCGGGCCCTGTCGGGCTCTGTCGGGCTCTGTCGGGCCCTGTCGGGCTCTGTCGGGCTCTGTCGGGCTCTACTGGGCTCTGTCGGGCTCTGTTGGGCCCTGTCGGGCTCTGTCGGGCTCTGTCGGGCTCTGTCGGGCTCTACTGGGCCCTGTCGGGCTCTGTCGGGCTCTGTCGGGCTCTGTCGGGCTCTGTCGGGCCCTGTCGGGCCCTGTCGGGCTCTGTCGGGCTCTGTCGGGCCCTGTCGGGCTCTGTCGGGCTCTGTCGGGCTCTACTGGGCCCTGTCGGGCTCTGTCGGGCTCTGTCGGGCCCTGTCAGGCTCTGTCGGGCTCTGTCGGGCCCTGTCGGGCTCTGTCGGGCTCTACTGGGCCCTGTCGGGCTCTGTCGGGCTGTGTTGGGCTCTGTCGGGCTCTACTGGGCTCTACTGGGCTCTGTCGGGCTCTGTCGGGCTCTGTCGGGCTCTGTCGGGCTCTACTGGGCCCTGTCGGGCCCTGTCGGGCTCTGTCGGGCTCTGTCGGGCTCTACTGGGCCTGTCGGGCCCTGTCGGGCCCTGTCGGGCTCTGTCGGGCTCTGTCGGGCTCTGTCGGGCTCTACTGGGCTCTACTGGGCTCTGTCGGGCTCTACTGGGCCCTGTCGGGCCCTGTCGGGCTCTGTCGGGCCCTGTCGTGCCCTGTCGGGCTCTGTCGGGCCCTGTCGGGCTCTGTCGGGCCCTGTCGTGCTCTATCGGGCCCTGTCGGGCCCTGTCGGGCCCTGTCGGGCTCTGTCGGGCTCTGTCGGGCTCTGTCGGGCTCTGTCGGGCTCTGCCGGGTTCTACTGGGCTCTGTCGGGCTCTACTGGGCTCTACTGGGCCCTGTCGGGCCCTGTCGGGCTCTGTCGGGCTCTGTCGGGCCCTGTCGGGCCCTGTCGGGCTCTGTCGGGCTCTGTCGGGCTCTACTGGGCCCTGTCGGGCTCTGTCGGGCTCTGTCGGGCTCTGTCGGGCTCTACTGGGAACTGTCAGGCTCTGTCGGGCTCTGTCGGGCCCTGTCGGGCCCTGTCGGGCTCTGTCAGGCTCTGTCGGGCTCTGTCGGGCTCTACTGGGCCCTGTCGGGCTCTGTCGGGCTCTGTGGGGCTCTGTCGGGCTCTGTCGGGCTCTACTGGGCCCTGTCGGGCTCTGTCGGGCTCTGTCGGGCTCTGTCGGGCTCTGTCG
Organism: Caloenas nicobarica; assembly: GCF_036013445.1. NCBI lineage: Eukaryota > Metazoa > Chordata > Aves > Columbiformes > Columbidae > Caloenas > Caloenas nicobarica. The sequence goes on from NW_027016983.1 coordinate 231,833, forward strand.
GGCTCTGTCGGGCTCTACTGGGCCCTGTCGGGCTCTGTCGGTCTCTGTCGGGCCCTGTCGGGCCCTGTCGGGCCCTGTCGGGCTCTGTCGGGCTCTGTCGGGCTCTGTCGGGCTCTACTGGGCTCTGTCGGGCTCTACTGGTCTCTACTGGGCCCTGTCGGGCTCTGTCGGGCTCTGTCGGGCTCTACTGGGCTCTGTCGGGCCCTGTCGGGCCCTGTCGGGCTCTGTCAGGCTCTGTCGGGCCCTGTCGGGCTCTGTCGGGCTCTGTCGGGCTCTGTCGGGCTCTACTGGGCTCTGTCGGGCTCTGTCGGGCTCTGTCGGGCTCTGTGGGGCTCTACTGGGCCCTGTCGGGCCCTGTCGGGCTCTGTCGGGCTCTGTCGGGCTCTGTCGGGCTCAACTGGTCTCTGTCGGGCTCTGTCGGGTTCTGTCGGGCTCTGTCGGGCTCTGTCGGGCTCTACTGGGCCCTGTCGGGCTCTGTCGGGCCCTGTCGGGCTCTGTCGGGCTCTGTCGGGCTCTGTCGGGTTCTGTCGGGCTCTGTCGGGCTCTGTCGGGCTCTACTGGGCCCTGTCGGGCCCTGTCGGGCCCTGTCGGGCTCTGTCGGGCTCTGTCGGGCTCTGTCGGGCTCTACTGGGCTCTGTCGGGCTCTGTCGGGTTCTGTCGGGCTCTGTCGGGCTCTGTCGGGCTCTGTCGGGCTCTACTGGGCTCTGTCGGGCCCTGTCGGGCTCTGTCGGGCCCTGTCGGGCCCTGTCGGGCCCTGTCGGGCTCTGTCGGGCTCTGTCGGGATCTGTCGGGCTCTGTCGGGCTCTACTGGGCCCTGTCGGGCCCTGTCGGGCCCTGTCGGGCTCTGTCGGGCTCTGTCGGGCCCTGTCGGGCTCTGTCGGGCTCTGTCGGGCTCTGTCGGGCTCTACTGGGCTCTACTGGGCTCTGTCGGGCTCTGTCGGGCTCTACTGGGCCCTGTCGGGCCCTGTCGGGCCCTGACGGGCTCTGTCGGGCTCTACTGGGCTCTGTCGGGCTCTGTCGGGGTCTGTCGGGCCCTGTCGGACTCTGTCGGGCTCTGTCGGGCTCTACTGGGCTCTGTCGGGCTCTGTCGGGCCCTGTCGGGCTCTGTCGGGCTCTGTCGGGCCCTGTCGGGCTCTGTCGGGCTCTGTCGGGCTCTGTCGGGCTCTGTCGGGCTCTACTGGGCTCTGTCGGGTTCTACTGGGCTCTACTGGGCTCTGTCGGGCTCTGTCGGGCCCTGTCGGGCTCTGTCGGGCTCTGTCGGGCCCTGTCGGGCTCTGTCGGGCTCTGTCGGGCCCTGTCGGGCCCTGTCGGGCTCTTTCGGGCTCTGTCGGGCCCTGTCGGGCTCTGTCGGGCTCTGTCGGGCTCTGTCGGGCTCTACTGGGCCCTGTCGGGCTCTTTCGGGCTCTGTCGGGCTCTGTCGTGCCCTGTCGGGCTCTGTCGGGCTCTGTCGGGCCCTGTCGGGCTCTATCGGGCCCTGTCGGGCCCTGTCGGGCCCTGTCGGGCTCTGTCGGGCTCTGTCGGACCCTGTCGGGCTCTGTCGGGCTCTGTCGGGCTCTATCGGGCTCTACTGGGCCCTGTCGGGCCCTGTCGGTCTCTGTCGGGCCCTGTCGGGCCCTGTCGGGCTCTGTCGGGCTCTGTCGGGCTCTGTCGGGCTCTACTGGGCCCTGTCGAGCTCTGTCGGGCTCTGTCGGGCTCTGTCGGGCCCTGTCGGGCTCTGTCGGGCTCTACTGGGCCCTGTCGGGCCCTGTCGGGCTCTGTCGGGCTCTGTCGGGCCCTGTCAGGCTCTGTCGGGCTCTGTCGGGCCCTGTCGGGCTCCGTCGGGCTCTACTGGGCCCTCTCGGGCCCTGTCGGGCTCTGTCGGGCTCTGTCGGGCCCTGTCGGGCTCTGTCGGGCTCTGTCGGGCTGTGTCGGGCTCTGTCGGGCTCTACTGGGCTGTACTGGGCTCTGTCGGGCTCTGTCGGGCTCTGTCGGGCACTGTCGGGCTCTACTGGGCCCTGTCGGGCCCTGTCGGGCTCTGTCGGGCTCTGTCAGGCTCTGTCGGGCTCTGTCGGGCTCTACTGGGCCCTGTCGGGCCCTGTCGGGCTCTGTCGGGCTCTGTCGGGCTCTACTGGGCCCTGTCGGGCTCTGTCGGGCTCTGTCGGGCTCTGTCGGGCCCTGTCGGGCTCTGTCGGGCTCTGTCGGGCTGTGTCGGGCTCTGTCGGGCTCTACTGGGCTCTACTGGGCTCTGTCGGGCTCTGTCGGGCTCTGTCGGGCTCTGTCGGTCTCTGTCGTGCCCTGTCGGGCCCTGTCGGGCCCTGTCGGGCCCTGTCGGGCTCTGTCGGGCCCTGTCGGGCCCTGTCGGGCTCTGTCGGGCTCTGTCGGGCTCTGTCGGGCTCTACTGGGCCCTGTCGGGCCCTGTCGGGCCCTGTCGGGCTCTGTCGGGCTCTGTCGGGCTCTACTGGGCTCTGTCGGGCCCTGTCGGGCCCTGTCGGGCTCTGTCGGGCTCTGTCGGGCCCTGTCGGGCCCTGTCGGGCTCTGTCGGGCTCTGTCGGGCTCTACTGGGCTCTGTCGGGCCCTGTCGGGCCCTGTCGGGCTCTCTCGGGCTCTGTCGGGCTCTGTCGGGCCCTGTCGGGCTCTGTCGGGCTCTGTCGGGCCCTGTCGGGCTCTGTCGGGCTCTACTGGGCCCTGTCGGGCCCTGTCGGGCCCTGTCGGGCTCTGTCGGGCTCTGTCGGGCCCTGTCGGGCCCTGTCGGGCTCTGTCGGGCTCTGTCGTGCCCTGTCGGGCTCTGTCGGGCTCTGTCGGGCCCTGTCGGGCTCTATCGGGCCCTGTCGGGCCCTGTCGGGCCCTGTCGGGCTCTGTCGGGCCCTGTCGGGCCCTGTCGGGCTCTGTCGGGCTCTGTCGGGCTCTGTCGGGCTCTATCGGGCTCTACTGGGCCCTGTCGGGCCCTGTCGGGCTCTGTCGGGCCCTGTCGGGCCCTGTCGGGCTCTGTCGGGCTCTGTCGGGCTCTGTCGGGCTCTACTGGGCCCTGTCGGGCTCTGTCGGGCTCTGTCGGGCTCTGTCGGGCTCTGTCGGGCTCTACTGGGCTCTGTCGAGCTCTGTCGGGCCCTGTCGGGCTCTGTCGGGCTCTGTCGGGCTCTGTCGGGCTCTACTGGGCCCTGTCGGGCTCTGTCGGGCTCTGTCGGGCCCTGTCGGGCTCTGTCGGGCTCTGTCGGGCCCTGTCGGGCCCTGTCGGGCTCTGTCGGGCTCTGTCGGGCTCTGTCGGGCTCTGTCGGGCTCTACTGGGCTCTGTCGGTCTCTACTGGTCTCTACTGGGCCCTGTCGGGCTCTGTCGGGCTCTGTCGGGCTCTGTCGGGCTCTACTGGGCTCTGTCGGGCCCTGTCGGGCTCTGTCGGGCTCTGTCGGGCCCTGTCGGGCTCTGTCGGGCTCTGTCGGGCTCTACTGGGCTCTGTCGGGCTCTGTTGGGCCCTGTCGGGCTCTGTCGGGCTCTGTCGGGCTCTGTCGGGCTCTACTGGGCCCTGTCGGGCTCTGTCGGGCTCTGTCGGGCTCTGTCGGGCTCTGTCGGGCCCTGTCGGGCCCTGTCGGGCTCTGTCGGGCTCTGTCGGGCCCTGTCGGGCTCTGTCGGGCTCTGTCGGGCTCTACTGGGCCCTGTCGGGCTCTGTCGGGCTCTGTCGGGCCCTGTCAGGCTCTGTCGGGCTCTGTCGGGCCCTGTCGGGCTCTGTCGGGCTGTACTGGGCCCTGTCGGGCTCTGTCGGGCTGTGTTGGGCTCTGTCGGGCTCTACTGGGCTCTACTGGGCTCTGTCGGGCTCTTTCGGGCTCTGTCGGGCCCTGTCGGGCTCTGTCGGGCTCTGTCGGGCTCTGTCGGGCTCTACTGGGCCCTGTCGGGCTCTTTCGGGCTCTGTCGGGCTCTGTCGTGCCCTGTCGGGCTCTGTCGGGCTCTGTCGGGCCCTGTCGGGCTCTATCGGGCCCTGTCGGGCCCTGTCGGGCCCTGTCGGGCTCTGTCGGGCTCTGTCGGACCCTGTCGGGCTCTGTCGGGCTCTGTCGGGCTCTATCGGGCTCTACTGGGCCCTGTCGGGCCCTGTCGGTCTCTGTCGGGCCCTGTCGGGCCCTGTCGGGCTCTGTCGGGCTCTGTCGGGCTCTGTCGGGCTCTACTGGGCCCTGTCGAGCTCTGTCGGGCTCTGTCGGGCTCTGTCGGGCCCTGTCGGGCTCTGTCGGGCTCTACTGGGCCCTGTCGGGCCCTGTCGGGCTCTGTCGGGCTCTGTCGGGCCCTGTCAGGCTCTGTCGGGCTCTGTCGGGCCCTGTCGGGCTCCGTCGGGCTCTACTGGGCCCTCTCGGGCCCTGTCGGGCTCTGTCGGGCTCTGTCGGGCCCTGTCGGGCTCTGTCGGGCTCTGTCGGGCTGTGTCGGGCTCTGTCGGGCTCTACTGGGCTCTACTGGGCTCTGTCGGGCTCTGTCGGGCTCTGTCGGGCACTGTCGGGCTCTACTGGGCCCTGTCGGGCCCTGTCGGGCTCTGTCGGGCTCTGTCAGGCTCTGTCGGGCTCTGTCGGGCTCTACTGGGCCCTGTCGGGCCCTGTCGGGCTCTGTCGGGCTCTGTCGGGCTCTACTGGGCCCTGTCGGGCTCTGTCGGGCTCTGTCGGGCTCTGTCGGGCCCTGTCGGGCTCTGTCGGGCTCTGTCGGGCTGTGTCGGGCTCTGTCGGGCTCTACTGGGCTCTACTGGGCTCTGTCGGGCTCTGTCGGGCTCTGTCGGGCTCTGTCGGTCTCTGTCGTGCCCTGTCGGGCCCTGTCGGGCCCTGTCGGGCCCTGTCGGGCTCTGTCGGGCCCTGTCGGGCCCTGTCGGGCTCTGTCGGGCTCTGTCGGGCTCTGTCGGGCTCTACTGGGCCCTGTCGGGCCCTGTCGGGCCCTGTCGGGCTCTGTCGGGCTCTGTCGGGCTCTGTCGGGCTCTACTGGGCTCTGTCGGGCCCTGTCGGGCCCTGTCGGGCTCTGTCGGGCTCTGTCGGGCCCTGTCGGGCCCTGTCGGGCTCTGTCGGGCTCTGTCGGGCTCTACTGGGCTCTGTCGGGCCCTGTCGGGCCCTGTCGGGCTCTCTCGGGCTCTGTCGGGCTCTGTCGGGCCCTGTCGGGCTCTGTCGGGCTCTGTCGGGCCCTGTCGGGGTCTGTCGGGCTCTACTGGGCCCTGTCGGGCCCTGTCGGGCTCTGTCGGGCTCTGTCGGGCCCTGTCGGGCCCTGTCGGGCTCTGTCGGGCTCTGTCGTGCCCTGTCGGGCTCTGTCGGGCTCTGTCGGGCCCTGTCGGGCTCTATCGGGCCCTGTCGGGCCCTGTCGGGCCCTGTCGGGCTCTGTCGGGCCCTGTCGGGCCCTGTCGGGCTCTGTCGGGCTCTGTCGGGCTCTGTCGGGCTCTATCGGGCTCTACTGGGCCCTGTCGGGCCCTGTCGGGCTCTGTCGGGCCCTGTCGGGCCCTGTCGGGCTCTGTCGGGCTCTGTCGGGCTCTGTCGGGCTCTACTGGGCCCTGTCGGGCTCTGTCGGGCTCTGTCGGGCTCTGTCGGGCTCTGTCGGGCTCTACTGGGCTCTGTCGAGCTCTGTCGGGCCCTGTCGGGCTCTGTCGGGCTCTGTCGGGCTCTGTCGGGCTCTACTGGGCCCTGTCGGGCTCTGTCGGGCTCTGTCGGGCCCTGTCGGGCTCTGTCGGGCTCTGTCGGGCCCTGTCGGGCCCTGTCGGGCTCTGTCGGGCTCTGTCGGGCTCTGTCGGGCTCTGTCGGGCTCTACTGGGCTCTGTCGGTCTCTACTGGTCTCTACTGGGCCCTGTCGGGCTCTGTCGGGCTCTGTCGGGCTCTGTCGGGCTCTACTGGGCTCTGTCGGGCCCTGTCGGGCTCTGTCGGGCTCTGTCGGGCCCTGTCGGGCTCTGTCGGGCTCTGTCGGGCTCTACTGGGCTCTGTCGGGCTCTGTTGGGCCCTGTCGGGCTCTGTCGGGCTCTGTCGGGCTCTGTCGGGCTCTACTGGGCCCTGTCGGGCTCTGTCGGGCTCTGTCGGGCTCTGTCGGGCTCTGTCGGGCCCTGTCGGGCCCTGTCGGGCTCTGTCGGGCTCTGTCGGGCCCTGTCGGGCTCTGTCGGGCTCTGTCGGGCTCTACTGGGCCCTGTCGGGCTCTGTCGGGCTCTGTCGGGCCCTGTCAGGCTCTGTCGGGCTCTGTCGGGCCCTGTCGGGCTCTGTCGGGCTCTACTGGGCCCTGTCGGGCTCTGTCGGGCTGTGTTGGGCTCTGTCGGGCTCTACTGGGCTCTACTGGGCTCTGTCGGGCTCTGTCGGGCTCTGTCGGGCTCTGTCGGGCTCTACTGGGCCCTGTCGGGCCCTGTCGGGCTCTGTCGGGCTCTGTCGGGCTCTACTGGGCCTGTCGGGCCCTGTCGGGCTCTGTCGGGCTCTGTCGGGCTCTGTCGGGCTCTGTCGGGCTCTGTCGGGTTCTGTCGGGCTCTGTCGGGTTCTGTCGGACTCTGTCGGGCTCTGTCGGTCTCTGTCGGGCCCTGTCGGGCTCTGTCGTGCCCTGTCGGGCCCTGTCGGGCTCTGTCGGGCTCTGTCGGGCTCTGTCGGGCTCTACTCGGCCGTGTCGGGCCCTGTCGGGCCCTGTCGGGCTCTGTCGGGCCCTGTCGGGCCCTGTCGGGCTCTGTCGGGCTCTGTCGGGCTCTGTCGGGCTCTACTGGGCCCTGTCGGGCCCTGTCGGGCTCTGTCGGGCTCTGTCGGGCTCTGTCGGGCTCTACTGGGCTCTGTCGGGCCCTGTCGGGCCCTGTCGGGCCCTGTCGGGCTCTGTCGGGCCCTGTCGGGCCCTGTCGGGCTCTGTCGGGCTCTGTCGGGCTCTACTGGGCTCTGTCGGGCCCTGTCGGGCCCTGTCGGGCTCTGTCGGGCTCTGTCGGGCTCTGTCGGGCCCTGTCGGGCTCTGTCGGGCTCTGTCGGGCCCTGTCGGGCTCTGTCGGGCTCTACTGGGCCCTGTCGGGCCCTGTCGGGCCCTGTCGGGCTCTGTCGGGCTCTACTGGGCTCTACTGGGCTCTGTCGGGCTCTACTGGGCCCTGTCGGGCTCTGTCGGGCTCTGTCGGGCTCTGTCGGGCCCTGTCGGGCCCTGTCGGGCTCTGTCGGGCTCTGTCGTGCCCTGTCGGGCTCTGTCGGGCTCTGTCGGGCCCTGTCGGGCTCTATCGGGCCCTGTCGGGCCCTGTCGGGCCCTGTCGGGCTCTGTCGGGCTCTGTCGGGCTCTGTCGGGCCCTGTCGGGCTCTGTCGGGCTCTGTCGGGCTCTTTCGGGCTCTACTGGGCCCTGTCGGGCCCTGTCGGGCTCTGTCGGGCCCTGTCGGGCCCTGTCGGGCTCTGTCGGGCTCTGTCGGGCTCTGTCGGGCTCTACTGGGCCCTGTCGGGCTCTGTCGGGCTCTGTCGGGCTCTGTCGGGCTCTGTCGGGCTCTACTGGGCTCTGTCGGGCCCTGTCGGGCCCTGTCGGGCTCTGTCAGGCTCTGTCGGGCTCTGTCGGCCTCTACTGGGCTCTGTCGGGCTCTGTCGGGCCCTGTCGGGCTCTGTCGGGCTCTGTCGGGCTCTACTGGGCCCTGTCGGGCTCTGTCGGGCTCTGTCGGGCCCTGTCAGGCTCTGTCGGGCTCTGTCGGGCCCTGTCGAGCTCTGTCGGGCTCTACTGGGCCCTGTCGGGCTCTGTCGGGCTCTGTCGGGCTCTGTCGGGCTCTGTCGGGCTCTACTGGGCCCTGTCGGGCCCTGTCGGGCTCTGTCGGGCTCTGTCGGGCTCTACTGGGCCTGTCGGGCCCTGTCGGGCTCTGTCGGGCTCTGTCGGGCTCTGTCGGGCTCTGTCGGGTTCTGTCGGGCTCTGTCGGGTTCTGTCGGACTCTGTCGGGCTCTGTCGGTCTCTGTCGTGCCCTGTCGGGCCCTGTCGGGCTCTGTCGGGCCCTGTCGGGCTCTGTCGGGCCCTGTTGGGCCCTGTCGGGCCCTGTCGGGCTCTGTCGGGCTCTGTCGGGCTCTGTCGGGCTCTACTCGGCCCTGTCGGGCCCTGTCGGGCTCTGTCGGGCTCTGTCGGGCTCTGTCGGGCTCTGTCAGGCTCTACTGGGCTCTGTCGGGACCTGTCGGGCCCTGTCGGGCTCTGTCGGGCTCTGTCGGGCCCTGTCGGGCCCTCTCGGGCTCTGTCGGGCTCTGTCGGGCTCTACTGGGCTCTGTCGGTCTCTGTCGGGCTCTACTGGGCTCTGTCGGGCTCTACTGGGCCCTGTCGGGCTCTGTCGGGCCCTGTCGGGCCCTGTCGGGCTCTGTCAGGCTCTGTCGGGCTCTGTCGGGCTCTGTCGGGCCCTGTCGGGCTCTGTCGGGCCCTGTCGGGCTCTGTCGGGCTCTGTCGGGCTCTGTCGGGCCCTGTCGGGCCCTGTCGGGCTCTGTCGGGCTCTGTCGGGCTCTGTCGGGCTCTGTCGGGCTCTGTCGGGCTCTACTGGGCTCTGTCGGGCTCTGTCGGGCTCTGTCGGGCCCTGTCGGGCTCTGTCGGGCCCTGTCGGGCTCTGTCGGGCTCTGTCGGGCTCTACTGGGCTCTGTCGGGCTCTGTCGGGCTCTACTGGGCCCTGTCGGGCCCTGTCGGGCCCTGTCGGGCTCTGTCGGGCCCTGTCGGGCCCTGTCGGGCTCTGTCGGGCTCTGTCGGGCTCTGTCGGGCTCTACTGGGCTCTGTCGGGTTCTACTGGGCTCTACTGGGCCCTGTCGGGCTCTGTCGGGCTCTGTCGGGCTCTGTCGGGCCCTGTCGGGCTCTGTCGGTTTCTGTCGGGCTCTGTCGGGCTCTGTCGGGCCCTGTCGGGCCCTGTCGGGCTCTGTCGGGCTCTGTCGGGCCCTGTCGGGCTCTGTCGGGCTCTGTCGGGCTCTGTCGGGCTCTACTGGGCCCTGTCGGGCTCTGTCGGGCTCTGTCGGGCTCTGTCGGGCCCTGTCAGGCTCTGTCGGGCTCTGTCGGGCCCTGTCGGGCTCTGTCGGGCTCTACTGGGCCCTGTCGGGCTCTGTCGGGCCCTGTCGGGCCCTGTCGGGCTCTGTCGGGCTCTGTCGGGCTCTGTCGGGCTCTACTGGGCCCTGTCGGGCTCTGTCGGGCTCTGTCGGGCTCTGTCGGGCTCTGTTGGGCCCTGTCGGGCTCTGTCGGGCTCTGTCGGGCCCTGTCGGGCTCTGTCGGGCTCTGTCGGGCCCTGTCGGGCTCTGTCGGGCTCTACTGGGCCCTGTCGGGCTCTGTCGGGCTCTGTCGGGCCCTGTCGGGCTCTGTCGGGCTCTGTCGGGCCCTGTCGGGCTCTGTCGGGCTCTACTGGGCCCTGTCGGGCTCTGTCGGGCTCTGTCGGGCCCTGTCGGGCTCTGTCGGGCTCTGTCGGGCCCTGTCGGGCTCTGTCGGGCTCTGTCGGGCCCTGTCGGGCTCTGTCGGGCTCTGTCGGGCTCTGTCGGGCTCTACTGGGCTCTACTGGGCTCTGTCGGGCTCTACTGGGCCCTGTCGGGCCCTGTCGGGCTCTGTTGGGCTCTGTCGGGCCCTGTCGTGCCCTGTCGGGCTCTGTCGGGCTCTGTCGGGCCCTGTCGGGCTCTATCGGGCCCTGTCGGGCTCTGTCGGGCCCTGTCGGGCTCTGTCGGGCCCTGTCGGGCTCTGTCGGGCTCTGTCGGGCCCTGTCGGGTTCTGTCGGGCTCTGTCGGGCCCTGTCGGGCCCTGTCGGGCTCTGTCGGTCTCTGTCGGGCTCTACTGGGCCCTGTCGGGCTCTGTCGGGCTCTGTCGGGCTCTGTCGGGCTCTACTGGGCCCTGTCGGGCTCTGTCGGGCTCTGTCGGGCCCTGTCGGGCTCTGTCAGGCTCTGTCGGGCTCTGTCGGGCTCTACTGGGCCCTGTCGGGCTCTGTCGGGCTCTGTCGGGCCCTGTCGGGCTCTGTCGTGCTCTGTCGGGCTCTGTCGGGCTCTACTGGGCTCTGTCGGGCTCTGTCGGGCTCTGTCGGGCTCTGTCGGGCTCTACTGGGCCCTGTCGGGCCCTGTCGGGCTCTGTCGGGCTCTGTCGGGCTCTGTCGGGCTCTACTGGGCTCTGTCGGGCTCTACTGGTCTCTACTGGGCCCTGTCGGGCTCTGTCGGGCTCTGTCGGGCTCTACTGGGCTCTGTTGGGCCCTGTCGGGCCCTGTCGGGCTCTGTCAGGCTCTGTCGGGCCCTGTCGGGCTCTGTCGGGCTCTGTCGGGCTCTACTGGGCTCTGTCGGGCTCTGTCGGGCTCTGTCGGGCTCTGTCAGGCTCTACTGGGCCCTGTCGGGCCCTGTCGGGCCCTGTCGGGCTCTGTCGGGCTCTGTCGGGCTCAACTGGTCTCTGTCGGGCTCTGTCGGGTTCTGTCGGGCTCTGTCGGGCTCTGTCGGGCTCTACTGGGCCCTGTCGGGCCCTGTCGGGCTCTGTCGGGCTCTGTCGGGCTCTGTCGGGTTCTGTCGGGCTCTGTCGGGCTCTGTCGGGCTCTACTGGGCCCTGTCGGGCCCTGTCGGGCCCTGTCGGGCTCTGTCGGGCTCTACTGGGCTCTACTGGGCCCTGTCGGGCTCTGTCGGGCTCTGTCGGGCTCTGTCGGGCCCTGTCGGGCTCTGTCGGGCTCTGTCGGTTTCTGTCGGGCTCTGTCGGGCTCTGTCGGGCCCTGTCGGGCCCTGTCGGGCTCTGTCGGGCTCTGTCGGGCCCTGTCGGGCTCTGTCGGGCTCTGTCGGGCCCTGTCGGGCTCTGTCGGGCTCTGTCGGGCCCTGTCGGGCTCTGTCGGGCTCTGTCGGGCCCTGTCGGGCTCTGTCGGGCTCTGTCGGGCTCTGTCGGGCTCTACTGGGCTCTACTGGGCTCTGTCGGGCTCTACTGGGCCCTGTCGGGCCCTGTCGGGCTCTGTTGGGCTCTGTCGGGCCCTGTCGTGCCCTGTCGGGCTCTGTCGGGCTCTGTCGGGCCCTGTCGGGCTCTATCGGGCCCTGTCGGGCTCTGTCGGGCCCTGTCGGGCTCTGTCGGGCCCTGTCGGTCTCTGTCGGGCTCTGTCGGGCCCTGTCGGGTTCTGTCGGGCTCTGTCGGGCCCTGTCGGGCCCTGTCGGGCTCTGTCGGTCTCTGTCGGGCTCTACTGGGCCCTGTCGGGCTCTGTCGGGCTCTGTCGGGCTCTGTCGGGCTCTACTGGGCCCTGTCGGGCTCTGTTGGGCTCTGTCGGGCCCTGTCGGGCTCTGTCAGGCTCTGTCGGGCTCTGTCGGGCTCTACTGGGCCCTGTCGGGCTCTGTCGGGCTCTGTCGGGCCCTGTCGGGCTCTGTCGGGCTCTGTCGGGCTCTGTCGGGCTCTACTGGGCTCTGTCGGGCTCTGTCGGGCTCTGTCGGGCTCTGTCGGGCTCTACTGGGCCCTGTCGGGCCCTGTCGGGCTCTGTCGGGCTCTGTCGGGCTCTGTCGGGCTCTACTGGGCTCTGTCGGGCTCTACTGGTCTCTACTGGGCCCTGTCGGGCTCTGTCGGGCTCTGTCGGGCTCTACTGGGCTCTGTTGGGCCCTGTCGGGCCCTGTCGGGCTCTGTCAGGCTCTGTCGGGCCCTGTCGGGCTCTGTCGGGCTCTGTCGGGCTCTACTGGGCTCTGTCGGGCTCTGTCGGGCTCTGTCGGGCTCTGTCAGGCTCTACTGGGCCCTGTCGGGCCCTGTCGGGCCCTGTCGGGCTCTGTCGGGCTCTGTCGGGCTCAACTGGTCTCTGTCGGGCTCTGTCGGGTTCTGTCGGGCTCTGTCGGGCTCTGTCGGGCTCTACTGGGCCCTGTCGGGCCCTGTCGGGCTCTGTCGGGCTCTGTCGGGCTCTGTCGGGTTCTGTCGGGCTCTGTCGGGCTCTGTCGGGCTCTACTGGGCCCTGTCGGGCCCTGTCGGGCCCTGTCGGGCTCTGTCGGGCTCTACTGGGCTCTACTGGGCCCTGTCGGGCTCTGTCGGGCTCTGTCGGGCTCTGTCGGGCCCTGTCGGGCTCTGTCGGGCTCTGTCGGTTTCTGTCGGGCTCTGTCGGGCTCTGTCGGGCCCTGTCGGGCCCTGTCGGGCTCTGTCGGGCTCTGTCGGGCCCTGTCGGGCTCTGTCGGGCTCTGTCGGGCTCTGTCGGGCTCTACTGGGCCCTGTCGGGCTCTGTCGGGCTCTACTGGGCTCTGTCGGGCCCTGTCAGGCTCTGTCGGGCTCTGTCGGGCCCTGTCGGGCTCTGTCGGGCTCTATCGGGCTCTGTCGGGCTCTACTGGGCTCTGTCGGGCTCTGTCGGGCTCTGTCGGGCTCTGTCGGGCTCTGTGGGGCCCTGTCGGGCTCTGTCGGGCTCTGTGGGGCTCTGTCGGGCTCTGTCGGGCTCTGTCGGGCTCTGTCGGGCTCTACTGGGCTCTGTCGGGCTCTACTGGTCTCTACTGGGCCCTGTCGGGCTCTGTCGGGCTCTGTCGGGCTCTACTGGGCTCTGTTGGGCCCTGTCGGGCCCTGTCGGGCTCTGTCAGGCTCTGTCGGGCCCTGTCGGGCTCTGTCGGGCTCTGTCGGGCTCTACTGGGCTCTGTCGGGCTCTGTCGGACTCTGTCGGGCTCTGTCAGGCTCTACTGGGCCCTGTCGGGCCCTGTCGGGCCCTGTCGGGCTCTGTCGGGCTCTGTCGGGCTCAACTGGTCTCTGTCGGGCTCTGTCGGGTTCTGTCGGGCTCTGTCGGGCTCTGTCGGGCTCTACTGGGCCCTGTCGGGCCCTGTCGGGCTCTGTCGGGCTCTGTCGGGCTCTGTCGGGTTCTGTCGGGCTCTGTCGGGCTCTGTCGGGCTCTATTGGGCCCTGTCGGGCCCTGTCGGGCTCTACTGGGCTCTGTCGGGTTCTACTGGGCTCTACTGGGCCCTGTCGGGCTCTGTCGGGCTCTGTCGGGCCCTGTCGGGCTCTGTCGGGCTCTGTCGGTTTCTGTCGGGCTCTGTCGGGCTCTGTCGGGCCCTGTCGGGCCCTGTCGGGCTCTGTCGGGCTCTGTCGGGCTCTACTGGGCCTGTCGGGCCCTGTCGGGCTCTGTCGGGCTCTGTCGGGCTCTGTCGGGCTCTGTCGGGTTCTGTCGGGCTCTGTCGGGTTCTGTCGGACTCTGTCGGGCTCTGTCGGTCTCTGTCGTGCCCTGTCGGGCCCTGTCGGGCTCTGTTGGGCCCTGTCGGGCTCTGTCGGGCCCTGTCGGGCCCTGTCGGGCCCTGTCGGGCTCTGTCGGGCTCTGTCGGGCTCTGTCGGGCTCTACTCGGCCGTGTCGGGCCCTGTCGGGCCCTGTCGGGCTCTGTCGGGCTCTGTCGGGCTCTGTCAGGCTCTACTGGGCTCTGTCGGGCCCTGTCGGGCCCTGTCGGGCTCTGTCGGGCTCTGTCGGGCCCTGTCGGGCCCTCTCGGGCTCTGTCGGGCTCTGTCGGGCTCTACTGGGCTCTGTCGGTCTCTGTCGGGCTCTACGGGGCTCTGTCGGGCTCTACTGGGCCCTGTCGGGCTCTGTCGGGCCCTGTCGGGCCCTGTCGGGCTCTGTCAGGCTCTGTCGGGCTCTGTCGGGCTCTGTCGGGCCCTGTCGGGCCCTGTCGGGCTCTGTCGGGCCCTGTCGGGCTCTGTCGGGCTCTGTCGAGCTCTGTCGGGCTCTGTCGGGCCCTGTCGGGCCCTGTCGGGCTCTGTCGGGCCCTGTCGGGCTCTGTCGGGCTCTGTCGGGCTCTGTCGGGCTCTACTGGGCTCTGTCGGGCTCTGTCGGGCTCTGTCGGGCCCTGTCGGGCTCTGTCGGGCTCTGTCGGGCCCTGTCGGGCTCTGTCGGGCTCTGTCGGGCTCTACTGGGCTCTGTCGGGCTCTGTCGGGCTCTACTGGGCCCTGTCGGGCCCTGTCGGGCCCTGTCGGGCTCTGTCGGGCCCTGTCGGGCCCTGTCGGGCTCTGTCGGGCTCTGTCGGGCTCTGTCGGGCTCTGTCGGGCTCTACTGGGCTCTGTCGGGTTCTACTGGGCTCTACTGGGCCCTGTCGGGCTCTGTCGGGCTCTGTCGGGCTCTGTCGGGCCCTGTCGGGCTCTGTCGGGCTCTGTCGGGCTCTGTCGGGCTCTGTCGGTTTCTGTCGGGCTCTGTCGGGCTCTGTCGGGCCCTGTCGGGCCCTGTCGGGCTCTGTCGGGCTCTGTCGGGCCCTGTCGGGCTCTGTCGGGCTCTGTCGGGCTCTGTCTGGCTCTACTGGGCCCTGTCGGGCTCTGTCGGGCTCTGTCGGGCTCTGTCGGGCCCTGTCAGGCTCTGTCGGGCTCTGTCGGGCCCTGTCGGGCTCTGTCGGGCTCTACTGGGCCCTGTCGGGCCCTGTCGGGCCCTGTCGGGCTCTGTCGGGCTCTGTCGGGCTCTGTCGGGCTCTACTGGGCCCTGTCGGGCTCTGTCGGGCTCTGTCGGGCCCTGTCAGGCTCTGTCGGGCTCTGTCGGGCCCTGTCGGGCTCTGTCGGGCTCTACTGGGCCCTGTCGGGCTCTGTCGGGCTCTGTGGGGCCCTGTCGGGCTCTGTCGGGCTCTGTCGGGCCCTGTCGGGCTCTGTCGGGCTCTGTCGGGCCCTGTCGGGCTCTGTCGGGCTCTACTGGGCCCTGTCGGGCTCTGTCGGGCTCTGTCGGGCCCTGTCGGGCTCTGTCGGGCTCTACTGGGCCCTGTCGGGCCCTGTCGGGCCCTGTCGGGCTCTGTCGGGCTCTGTCGGGCTCTGTCGGGCTCTACTGGGCTCTACTGGGCTCTGTCGGGCTCTACTGGGCCCTGTCGGGCCCTGTCGGGCTCTGTTGGGCTCTGTCGGGCCCTGTCGTGCCCTGTCGGGCTCTGTCGGGCTCTGTCGGGCCCTGTCGGGCTCTATCGGGCCCTGTCGGGCTCTGTCGGGCCCTGTCGGGCTCTGTCGGGCTCTGTCGGGCTCTGTCGGGCTCTGTCGGGCCCTGTCGGGTTCTGTCGGGCTCTGTCGGGCCCTGTCGGGCCCTGTCGGGCTCTGTCGGGCTCTGTCGGGCTCTACTGGGCCCTGTCGGGCTCTGTCGGGCTCTGTCGGGCTCTGTCGGGCTCTACTGGGCCCTGTCGGGCTCTGTCGGGCTCTGTCGGGCCCTGTCGGGCTCTGTCGGGCTCTGTCGGGCTCTGTCGGGCTCTACTGGGCTCTGTCGGGCTCTGTCGGGCTCTGTCGGGCTCTACTGGGCCCTGTCGGGCCCTGTCGGGCTCTGTCGGGCTCTGTCGGGCTCTGTCGGGCTCTGTCGGGCTCTACTGGGCTCTGTCGGGCTCTACTGGTCTCTACTGGGCCCTGTCGGGTTCTGTCGGGCTCTGTCGGGCTCTACTGGGCTCTGTTGGGCCCTGTCGGGCCCTGTCGGGCTCTGTCAGGCTCTGTCGGGCCCTGTCGGGCTCTGTCGGGCTCTGTCGGGCTCTACTGGGCTCTGTCGGGCCCTGTCGGGCTCTGTCGGGCTCTGTCGGGCTCTGTCGGGCTCTACTGGGCCCTGTCGGGCTCGGTCGGGCTCTGTCGGGCTCAACTGGTCTCTGTCGGGCTCTGTCGGGTTCTGTCGGGCTCTGTCGGGCTCTGTCGGGCTCTACTGGGCCCTGTCGGGCCCTGTCGGGCTCTGTCGGGCTCTGTCGGGCTCTGTCGGGTTCTGTCGGGCTCTGTCGGGCTCTGTCGGGCTCTACTGGGCCCTGTCGGGCCCTGTCGGGCCCTGTCGGGCTCTGTCGGGCTCTACTGGGCTCTGTCGGGTTCTACTGGGCTCTACTGGGCCCTGTCGGGCTCTGTCGGGCTCTGTCGGGCTCTGTCGGGCCCTGTCGGGCTCTGTCGGGCTCTGTCGGTTTCTGTCGGGCTCTGTCGGGCTCTGTCGGGCCCTGTCGGGCCCTGTCGGGCTCTGTCGGGCTCTGTCGGGCCCTGTCGGGCTCTGTCGGGCTCTGTCGGGCTCTGTCGGGCTCTACTGGGCCCTGTCGGGCTCTGTCGGGCTCTGTCGGGCTCTGTTGGGCTCTGTCGGGCCCTGTCGTGCCCTGTCGGGCTCTGTCGGGCTCTGTCGGGCCCTGTCGGGCTCTATCGGGCCCTGTCGGGCTCTGTCGGGCCCTGTCGGGCTCTGTCGGGCTCTGTCGGGCTCTGTCGGGCCCTGTCGGGTTCTGTCGGGCTCTGTCGGGCCCTGTCGGGCCCTGTCGGGCTCTGTCGGGCTCTGTCGGGCTCTACTGGGCCCTGTCGGGCTCTGTCGGGCTCTGTCGGGCTCTGTCGGGCTCTACTGGGCCCTGTCGGGCTCTGTCGGGCTCTGTCGGGCCCTGTCGGGCTCTGTCAGGCTCTGTCGGGCTCTGTCGGGCTCTACTGGGCCCTGTCGGGCTCTGTCGGGCTCTGTCGGGCCCTGTCGGGCTCTGTCGGGCTCTGTCGGGCTCTGTCGGGCTCTACTGGGCTCTGTCGGGCTCTGTCGGGCTCTGTCGGGCTCTGTCGGGCTCTACTGGGCCCTGTCGGGCCCTGTCGGGCTCTGTCGGGCTCTGTCGGGCTCTGTCGGGCTCTGTCGGGCTCTACTGGGCTCTGTCGGGCTCTACTGGTCTCTACTGGGCCCTGTCGGGCTCTGTCGGGCTCTGTCGGGCTCTACTGGGCTCTGTTGGGCCCTGTCGGGCCCTGTCGGGCTCTGTCAGGCTCTGTCGGGCCCTGTCGGGCTCTGTCGGGCTCTGTCGGGCTCTACTGGGCTCTGTCGGGCCCTGTCGGGCTCTGTCGGGCTCTGTCGGGCTCTGTCGGGCTCTACTGGGCCCTGTCGGGCTCTGTCGGGCTCTGTCGGGCTCAACTGGTCTCTGTCGGGCTCTGTCGGGTTCTGTCGGGCTCTGTCGGGCTCTGTCGGGCTCTACTGGGCCCTGTCGGGCCCTGTCGGGCTCTGTCGGGCTCTGTCGGGCTCTGTCGGGTTCTGTCGGGCTCTGTCGGGCTCTGTCGGGCTCTACTGGGCCCTGTCGGGCCCTGTCGGGCCCTGTCGGGCTCTGTCGGGCTCTACTGGGCTCTGTCGGGTTCTACTGGGCTCTACTGGGCCCTGTCGGGCTCTGTCGGGCTCTGTCGGGCTCTGTCGGGCCCTGTCGGGCTCTGTCGGGCTCTGTCGGTTTCTGTCGGGCTCTGTCGGGCTCTGTCGGGCCCTGTCGGGCCCTGTCGGGCTCTGTCGGGCTCTGTCGGGCCCTGTCGGGCTCTGTCGGGCTCTGTCGGGCTCTACTGGGCCCTGTCGGGCTCTGTCGGGCTCTGTCGGGCTCTGTCGGGCCCTGTCAGGCTCTGTCGGGCTCTGTCGGGCCCTGTCGGGCTCTGTCGGGCTCTACTGGGCCCTGTCGGGCTCTGTCGGGCCCTGTCGGGCCCTGTCGGGCTCTGTCGGGCTCTGTCGGGCTCTGTCGGGCTCTACTGGGCTCTGTCGGGCTCTGTCGGGCTCTGTCGGGCTCTGTCGGGCTCTGTGGGGCCCTGTCGGGCTCTGTCGGGCTCTGTGGGGCTCTGTCGGGCTCTGTCGGGCTCTGTCGGGCTCTGTCGGGCTCTGTCGGGCTCTGTCGGGCCCTGTCAGGCTCTGTCGGGCTCTGTCGGGCCCTGTCGGGCTCTGTCGGGCTCTACTGGGCCCTGTCGGGCCCTGTCGGGCCCTGTCGGGCTCTGTCGGGCTCTGTCGGGCTCTGTCGGGCTCTACTGGGCCCTGTCGGGCTCTGTCGGGCTCTGTCGGGCCCTGTCAGGCTCTGTCGGGCTCTGTCGGGCCCTGTCGGGCTCTGTCGGGCTCTACTGGGCCCTGTCGGGCTCTGTCGGGCTCTGTGGGGCCCTGTCGGGCTCTGTCGGGCTCTGTCGGGCCCTGTCGGGCTCTGTCGGGCTCTGTCGGGCCCTGTCGGGCTCTGTCGGGCTCTACTGGGCCCTGTCGGGCTCTGTCGGGCTCTGTCGGGCCCTGTCGGGCTCTGTCGGGCTCTACTGGGCCCTGTCGGGCCCTGTCGGGCCCTGTCGGGCTCTGTCGGGCTCTGTCGGGCTCTGTCGGGCTCTACTGGGCTCTACTGGGCTCTGTCGGGCTCTACTGGGCCCTGTCGGGCCCTGTCGGGCTCTGTTGGGCTCTGTCGGGCCCTGTCGTGCCCTGTCGGGCTCTGTCGGGCTCTGTCGGGCCCTGTCGGGCTCTATCGGGCCCTGTCGGGCTCTGTCGGGCCCTGTCGGGCTCTGTCGGGCTCTGTCGGGCTCTGTCGGGCTCTGTCGGGCCCTGTCGGGTTCTGTCGGGCTCTGTCGGGCCCTGTCGGGCCCTGTCGGGCTCTGTCGGGCTCTGTCGGGCTCTACTGGGCCCTGTCGGGCTCTGTCGGGCTCTGTCGGGCTCTGTCGGGCTCTACTGGGCCCTGTCGGGCTCTGTCGGGCTCTGTCGGGCCCTGTCGGGCTCTGTCGGGCTCTGTCGGGCTCTGTCGGGCTCTACTGGGCTCTGTCGGGCTCTGTCGGGCTCTGTCGGGCTCTGTCGGGCTCTACTGGGCCCTGTCGGGCCCTGTCGGGCTCTGTCGGGCTCTGTCGGGCTCTGTCGGGCTCTGTCGGGCTCTACTGGGCTCTGTCGGGCTCTACTGGTCTCTACTGGGCCCTGTCGGGCTCTGTCGGGCTCTGTCGGGCTCTACTGGGCTCTGTTGGGCCCTGTCGGGCTCTGTCGGGCTCTGTCGGGCTCTGTCGGGCTCTACTGGGCCCTGTCGGGCTCGGTCGGGCTCTGTCGGGCTCAACTGGTCTCTGTCGGGCTCTGTCGGGTTCTGTCGGGCTCTGTCGGGCTCTGTCGGGCTCTACTGGGCCCTGTCGGGCCCTGTCGGGCTCTGTCGGGCTCTGTCGGGCTCTGTCGGGTTCTGTCGGGCTCTGTCGGGCTCTGTCGGGCTCTACTGGGCCCTGTCGGGCCCTGTCGGGCCCTGTCGGGCTCTGTCGGGCTCTACTGGGCTCTGTCGGGTTCTACTGGGCTCTACTGGGCCCTGTCGGGCTCTGTCGGGCTCTGTCGGGCTCTGTCGGGCCCTGTCGGGCTCTGTCGGGCTCTGTCGGTTTCTGTCGGGCTCTGTCGGGCTCTGTCGGGCCCTGTCGGGCCCTGTCGGGCTCTGTCGGGCTCTGTCGGGCCCTGTCGGGCTCTGTCGGGCTCTGTCGGGCTCTGTCGGGCTCTACTGGGCCCTGTCGGGCTCTGTCGGGCTCTGTCGGGCTCTGTTGGGCTCTGTCGGGCCCTGTCGTGCCCTGTCGGGCTCTGTCGGGCTCTGTCGGGCCCTGTCGGGCTCTATCGGGCCCTGTCGGGCTCTGTCGGGCCCTGTCGGGCTCTGTCGGGCTCTGTCGGGCTCTGTCGGGCTCTGTCGGGCCCTGTCGGGTTCTGTCGGGCTCTGTCGGGCTCTGTCGGGCTCTACTGGGCTCTGTCGGGCTCTGTCGGGCTCTGTCGGGCTCTGTCGGGCTCTACTGGGCCCTGTCGGGCCCTGTCGGGCTCTGTCGGGCTCTGTCGGGCTCTGTCGGGCTCTGTCGGGCTCTACTGGGCTCTGTCGGGCTCTACTGGTCTCTACTGGGCCCTGTCGGGCTCTGTCGGGCTCTGTCGGGCTCTACTGGGCTCTGTTGGGCCCTGTCGGGCCCTGTCGGGCTCTGTCAGGCTCTGTCGGGCCCTGTCGGGCTCTGTCGGGCTCTCTCGGGCTCTACTGGGCTCTGTCGGGCCCTGTCGGGCTCTGTCGGGCTCTGTCGGGCTCTGTCGGGCTCTACTGGGCCCTGTCGGGCTCTGTCGGGCTCTGTCGGGCTCAACTGGTCTCTGTCGGGCTCTGTCGGGTTCTGTCGGGCTCTGTCGGGCTCTGTCGGGCTCTACTGGGCCCTGTCGGGCCCTGTCGGGCTCTGTCGGGCTCTGTCGGGCTCTGTCGGGTTCTGTCGGGCTCTGTCGGGCTCTGTCGGGCTCTACTGGGCCCTGTCGGGCCCTGTCGGGCCCTGTCGGGCTCTGTCGGGCTCTACTGGGCTCTGTCGGGTTCTACTGGGCTCTACTGGGCCCTGTCGGGCTCTGTCGGGCTCTGTCGGGCTCTGTCGGGCCCTGTCGGGCTCTGTCGGGCTCTGTCGGTTTCTGTCGGGCTCTGTCGGGCTCTGTCGGGCCCTGTCGGGCCCTGTCGGGCTCTGTCGGGCTCTGTCGGGCCCTGTCGGGCTCTGTCGGGCTCTGTCGGGCTCTGTCGGGCTCTACTGGGCCCTGTCGGGCTCTGTCGGGCTCTGTCGGGCTCTGTCGGGCCCTGTCAGGCTCTGTCGGGCTCTGTCGGGCCCTGTCGGGCTCTGTCGGGCTCTACTGGGCCCTGTCGGGCTCTGTCGGGCCCTGTCGGGCCCTGTCGGGCTCTGTCGGGCTCTGTCGGGCTCTGTCGGGCTCTACTGGGCTCTGTCGGGCTCTGTCGGGCTCTGTCGGGCTCTGTCGGGCTCTGTGGGGCCCTGTCGGGCTCTGTCGGGCTCTGTGGGGCTCTGTCGGGCTCTGTCGGGCTCTGTCGGGCTCTGTCGGGCTCTACTGGGCTCTGTCGGGCTCTACTGGTCTCTACTGGGCCCTGTCGGGCTCTGTCGGGCTCTGTCGGGCTCTACTGGGCTCTGTTGGGCCCTGTCGGGCCCTGTCGGGCTCTGTCAGGCTCTGTCGGGCCCTGTCGGGCTCTGTCGGGCTCTGTCGGGCTCTACTGGGCTCTGTCGGGCTCTGTCGGGCTCTGTCGGGCTCTGTCAGGCTCTACTGGGCCCTGTCGGGGCCTGTCGGGCCCTGTCGGGCTCTGTCGGGCCCTGTCGGGCCCTGTCGGGCTCTGTCGGGCTCTGTCGGGCTCAACTGTTCTCTGTCGGGCTCTGTCGGGTTCTGTCGGGCTCTGTCGGGCTCTGTCGGGCTCTACTGGGCCCTGTCGGGCCCTGTCGGGCTCTGTCGGGCTCTGTCGGGCTCTGTCGGGTTCTGTCGGGCTCTGTCGGGCTCTGTCGGGCTCTACTGGGCCCTGTCGGGCCCTGTCGGGCCCTGTCGGGCTCTGTCGGGCTCTACTGGGCTCTGTCGGGTTCTACTGGGCTCTACTGGGCCCTGTCGGGCTCTGTCGGGCTCTGTCGGGCTCTGTCGGGCTCTACTGGGCCCTGTCGGGCCCTGTCGGGCCCTGTCGGGCTCTGTCGGGCTCTACTGGGCTCTGTCGGGTTCTACTGGGCTCTACTGGGCCCTGTCGGGCTCTGTCGGGCTCTGTCGGGCTCTGTCGGGCCCTGTCGGGCTCTGTCGGGCTCTGTCGGTTTCTGTCGGGCTCTGTCGGGCTCTGTCGGGCTCTGTCGGGCCCTGTCGGGCTCTGTCGGGCTCTGTCGGGCTCTGTCGGGCTCTACTGGGCCCTGTCGGGCTCTGTCGGGCTCTGTCGGGCTCTGTCGGGCCCTGTCAGGCTCTGTCGGGCTCTGTCGGGCCCTGTCGGGCTCTGTCGGGCTCTACTGGGCCCTGTCGGGCTCTGTCGGGCTCTGTCGGGCTCTACTGGGCTCTGTCGGGCTCTGTCGGGTTCTGTCGGGCTCTGTCGGGCTCTGTCGGGCTCTACTGGGCCCTGTCGGGCCCTGTCGGGCCCTGTCGGGCTCTGTCGGGCTCTACTGGGCTCTGTCGGGTTCTACTGGGCTCTACTGGGCCCTGTCGGGCTCTGTCGGGCTCTGTCGGGCTCTGTCGGGCTCTACTGGGCTCTGTCGGGCTCTGTCGGGTTCTGTCGGGCTCTGTCGGGCTCTGTCGGGCTCTGTCGGGCTCTACTGGGCTCTGTCGGGCCCTGTCGGGCTCTGTCGGGCCCTGTCGGGCTCTGTCGGGCTCTGTCGGGATCTGTCGGGCTCTGTCGGGCTCTACTGGGCCCTGTCGGGCCCTGTCGGGCCCTGTCGGGCTCTGTCGGGCTCTGTCGGGCCCTGTCGGGCTCTGTCGGGCTCTGTCGGGCTCTGTCGGGCTCTACTGGGCTCTACTGGGCTCTGTCGGGCTCTGTCGGGCTCTACTGGGCCCTGTCGGGCCCTGTCGGGCCCTGACGGGCTCTGTCGGGCTCTACTGGGCTCTGTCGGGCTCTGTCGGGCCCTGTCGGGCTCTGTCGGGCTCTGTCGGGCTCTGTCGGGCTCTGTCGGGCTCTGTCGGGCTCTACTGGGCTCTGTCGGGTTCTACTGGGCTCTACTGGGCCCTGTCGGGCTCTGTCGGGCTCTGTCGGGCTCTGTCGGGCCCTGTCGGGCTCTGTCGGGCTCTGTCGGGCCCTGTCGGGCCCTGTCGGGCTCTGTCGGGCTCTGTCGGGCCCTGTCGGGCTCTGTCGGGCTCTGTCGGGCTCTGTCGGGCTCTACTGGGCCCTGTCGGGCTCTGTCGGGCTCTGTCGGGCCCTGTCGGGCTCTGTCGGGCTCTGTCGGGCTCTGTCGGGCTCTATTGGGCTCTGTCGGATTCTACTGGGCTCTACTGGGCCCTGTCGGGCTCTGTCGGGCTCTGTCGGGCCCTGTCGGGCCCTGTCGGGCTCGGTCGGCCTCTGTCGGGCCCTGTCGGGCTCTACTCGGCCCTGTCGGGCCCTGTCGGGCTCTGTCGGGCTCTGTCGGGCCCTCTCGGGCTCTGTCGGGCTCTGTCGGGCTCTGTCGGGCTCTACTGGGCTCTACTGGGCTCTGTCGGGCTCTACTGGGCCCTGTCGGGCCCTGTCGGGCTCTGTTGGGCTCTGTCGGGCCCTGTCGTGCCCTGTCGGGCTCTGTCGGGCTCTGTCGGGCCCTGTCGGGCTCTATCGGGCCCTGTCGGGCTCTGTCGGGCCCTGTCGGGCTCTGTCGGGCTCTGTCGGGCTCTGTCGGGCTCTGTCGGGCCCTGTCGGGTTCTGTCGGGCTCTGTCGGGCCCTGTCGGGCCCTGTCGGGCTCTGTCGGGCTCTGTCGGGCTCTACTGGGCCCTGTCGGGCTCTGTCGGGCTCTGTCGGGCTCTGTCGGGCTCTACTGGGCCCTGTCGGGCTCTGTCGGGCTCTGTCGGGCCCTGTCGGGCTCTGTCGGGCTCTGTCGGGCTCTGTCGGGCTCTACTGGGCTCTGTCGGGCTCTGTCGGGCTCTGTCGGGCTCTGTCGGGCTCTACTGGGCCCTGTCGGGCCCTGTCGGGCTCTGTCGGGCTCTGTCGGGCTCTGTCGGGCTCTGTCGGGCTCTACTGGGCTCTGTCGGGCTCTACTGGTCTCTACTGGGCCCTGTCGGGCTCTGTCGGGCTCTGTCGGGCTCTACTGGGCTCTGTTGGGCCCTGTCGGGCTCTGTCGGGCTCTGTCGGGCTCTGTCGGGCTCTACTGGGCCCTGTCGGGCTCGGTCGGGCTCTGTCGGGCTCAACTGGTCTCTGTCGGGCTCTGTCGGGTTCTGTCGGGCTCTGTCGGGCTCTGTCGGGCTCTACTGGGCCCTGTCGGGCCCTGTCGGGCTCTGTCGGGCTCTGTCGGGCTCTGTCGGGTTCTGTCGGGCTCTGTCGGGCTCTGTCGGGCTCTACTGGGCCCTGTCGGGCCCTGTCGGGCCCTGTCGGGCTCTGTCGGGCTCTACTGGGCTCTGTCGGGTTCTACTGGGCTCTACTGGGCCCTGTCGGGCTCTGTCGGGCTCTGTCGGGCTCTGTCGGGCCCTGTCGGGCTCTGTCGGGCTCTGTCGGTTTCTGTCGGGCTCTGTCGGGCTCTGTCGGGCCCTGTCGGGCCCTGTCGGGCTCTGTCGGGCTCTGTCGGGCCCTGTCGGGCTCTGTCGGGCTCTGTCGGGCTCTGTCGGGCTCTACTGGGCCCTGTCGGGCTCTGTCGGGCTCTGTCGGGCTCTGTTGGGCTCTGTCGGGCCCTGTCGTGCCCTGTCGGGCTCTGTCGGGCTCTGTCGGGCCCTGTCGGGCTCTATCGGGCCCTGTCGGGCTCTGTCGGGCCCTGTCGGGCTCTGTCGGGCTCTGTCGGGCTCTGTCGGGCTCTGTCGGGCCCTGTCGGGTTCTGTCGGGCTCTGTCGGGCTCTGTCGGGCTCTACTGGGCTCTGTCGGGCTCTGTCGGGCTCTGTCGGGCTCTGTCGGGCTCTACTGGGCCCTGTCGGGCCCTGTCGGGCTCTGTCGGGCTCTGTCGGGCTCTGTCGGGCTCTGTCGGGCTCTACTGGGCTCTGTCGGGCTCTACTGGTCTCTACTGGGCCCTGTCGGGCTCTGTCGGGCTCTGTCGGGCTCTACTGGGCTCTGTTGGGCCCTGTCGGGCCCTGTCGGGCTCTGTCAGGCTCTGTCGGGCCCTGTCGGGCTCTGTCGGGCTCTCTCGGGCTCTACTGGGCTCTGTCGGGCCCTGTCGGGCTCTGTCGGGCTCTGTCGGGCTCTGTCGGGCTCTACTGGGCCCTGTCGGGCTCTGTCGGGCTCTGTCGGGCTCAACTGGTCTCTGTCGGGCTCTGTCGGGTTCTGTCGGGCTCTGTCGGGCTCTGTCGGGCTCTACTGGGCCCTGTCGGGCCCTGTCGGGCTCTGTCGGGCTCTGTCGGGTTCTGTCGGGCTCTGTCGGGCTCTGTCGGGCTCTACTGGGCCCTGTCGGGCCCTGTCGGGCCCTGTCGGGCTCTGTCGGGCTCTACTGGGCTCTGTCGGGTTCTACTGGGCTCTACTGGGCCCTGTCGGGCTCTGTCGGGCTCTGTCGGGCTCTGTCGGGCCCTGTCGGGCTCTGTCGGGCTCTGTCGGTTTCTGTCGGGCTCTGTCGGGCTCTGTCGGGCCCTGTCGGGCCCTGTCGGGCTCTGTCGGGCTCTGTCGGGCCCTGTCGGGCTCTGTCGGGCTCTGTCGGGCTCTGTCGGGCTCTACTGGGCCCTGTCGGGCTCTGTCGGGCTCTGTCGGGCTCTGTCGGGCCCTGTCAGGCTCTGTCGGGCTCTGTCGGGCCCTGTCGGGCTCTGTCGGGCTCTACTGGGCCCTGTCGGGCTCTGTCGGGCCCTGTCGGGCCCTGTCGGGCTCTGTCGGGCTCTGTCGGGCTCTGTCGGGCTCTACTGGGCTCTGTCGGGCTCTGTCGGGCTCTGTCGGGCTCTGTCGGGCTCTGTGGGGCCCTGTCGGGCTCTGTCGGGCTCTGTGGGGCTCTGTCGGGCTCTGTCGGGCTCTGTCGGGCTCTGTCGGGCTCTACTGGGCTCTGTCGGGCTCTACTGGTCTCTACTGGGCCCTGTCGGGCTCTGTCGGGCTCTGTCGGGCTCTACTGGGCTCTGTTGGGCCCTGTCGGGCCCTGTCGGGCTCTGTCAGGCTCTGTCGGGCCCTGTCGGGCTCTGTCGGGCTCTGTCGGGCTCTACTGGGCTCTGTCGGGCTCTGTCGGGCTCTGTCGGGCTCTGTCAGGCTCTACTGGGCCCTGTCGGGGCCTGTCGGGCCCTGTCGGGCTCTGTCGGGCCCTGTCGGGCCCTGTCGGGCTCTGTCGGGCTCTGTCGGGCTCAACTGTTCTCTGTCGGGCTCTGTCGGGTTCTGTCGGGCTCTGTCGGGCTCTGTCGGGCTCTACTGGGCCCTGTCGGGCCCTGTCGGGCTCTGTCGGGCTCTGTCGGGCTCTGTCGGGTTCTGTCGGGCTCTGTCGGGCTCTGTCGGGCTCTACTGGGCCCTGTCGGGCCCTGTCGGGCCCTGTCGGGCTCTGTCGGGCTCTACTGGGCTCTGTCGGGTTCTACTGGGCTCTACTGGGCCCTGTCGGGCTCTGTCGGGCTCTGTCGGGCTCTGTCGGGCTCTACTGGGCCCTGTCGGGCCCTGTCGGGCCCTGTCGGGCTCTGTCGGGCTCTACTGGGCTCTGTCGGGTTCTACTGGGCTCTACTGGGCCCTGTCGGGCTCTGTCGGGCTCTGTCGGGCTCTGTCGGGCCCTGTCGGGCTCTGTCGGGCTCTGTCGGTTTCTGTCGGGCTCTGTCGGGCTCTGTCGGGCTCTGTCGGGCCCTGTCGGTCTCTGTCGGGCTCTGTCGGGCTCTGTCGGGCTCTACTGGGCCCTGTCGGGCTCTGTCGGGCTCTGTCGGGCTCTGTCGGGCCCTGTCAGGCTCTGTCGGGCTCTGTCGGGCCCTGTCGGGCTCTGTCGGGCTCTACTGGGCCCTGTCGGGCTCTGTCGGGCTCTGTCGGGCTCTACTGGGCTCTGTCGGGCTCTGTCGGGTTCTGTCGGGCTCTGTCGGGCTCTGTCGGGCTCTACTGGGCCCTGTCGGGCCCTGTCGGGCCCTGTCGGGCTCTGTCGGGCTCTACTGGGCTCTGTCGGGTTCTACTGGGCTCTACTGGGCCCTGTCGGGCTCTGTCGGGCTCTGTCGGGCTCTGTCGGGCTCTACTGGGCTCTGTCGGGCTCTGTCGGGTTCTGTCGGGCTCTGTCGGGCTCTGTCGGGCTCTGTCGGGCTCTACTGGGCTCTGTCGGGCCCTGTCGGGCTCTGTCGGGCCCTGTCGGGCTCTGTCGGGCTCTGTCGGGATCTGTCGGGCTCTGTCGGGCTCTACTGGGCCCTGTCGGGCCCTGTCGGGCCCTGTCGGGCTCTGTCGGGCTCTGTCGGGCCCTGTCGGGCTCTGTCGGGCTCTGTCGGGCTCTGTCGGGCTCTACTGGGCTCTACTGGGCTCTGTCGGGCTCTGTCGGGCTCTACTGGGCCCTGTCGGGCCCTGTCGGGCCCTGACGGGCTCTGTCGGGCTCTACTGGGCTCTGTCGGGCTCTGTCGGGCCCTGTCGGGCTCTGTCGGGCTCTGTCGGGCTCTGTCGGGCTCTGTCGGGCTCTGTCGGGCTCTACTGGGCTCTGTCGGGTTCTACTGGGCTCTACTGGGCCCTGTCGGGCTCTGTCGGGCTCTGTCGGGCTCTGTCGGGCCCTGTCGGGCTCTGTCGGGCTCTGTCGGGCCCTGTCGGGCCCTGTCGGGCTCTGTCGGGCTCTGTCGGGCCCTGTCGGGCTCTGTCGGGCTCTGTCGGGCTCTGTCGGGCTCTACTGGGCCCTGTCGGGCTCTGTCGGGCTCTGTCGGGCCCTGTCGGGCTCTGTCGGGCTCTGTCGGGCTCTGTCGGGCTCTATTGGGCTCTGTCGGATTCTACTGGGCTCTACTGGGCCCTGTCGGGCTCTGTCGGGCTCTGTCGGGCCCTGTCGGGCCCTGTCGGGCTCGGTCGGCCTCTGTCGGGCCCTGTCGGGCTCTACTCGGCCCTGTCGGGCCCTGTCGGGCTCTGTCGGGCTCTGTCGGGCCCTCTCGGGCTCTGTCGGGCTCTGTCGGGCTCTACTGGGCTCTGTCGGTCTCTGTCGGGCTCTGTCGGGCTCTGTCGGGCTCTACTGGGCCCTGTCGGGCTCTGTCGGGCTCTGTCGCGCCCTGTCGGGCCCTGTCGGGCTCTGTCGGGCCCTGTCGGGCCCTGTCGGGCTCTGTCGGGCCCTGTCGGGCTCTGTCGGGCCCTGTCGGGCCCTGTCGGGCTCTGTCGGCCTCTGTCGGGTCCTGTCGGGCCCTGTCGGGCCCTGTCGGGCTCTGTCGGGCTCTGTCGGGCCCTGTCGGGCTCTGTCGGGCTCTGTCGGGCTCTACTGGGCCCTGTCGGGCCCTGTCGGGCCCTGTCGGGCTCTGTCGGGCCCTGTCAGGCTCTGTCGGGCTCTGTCGGGCCCTGTCGGGCTCTGTCGGGCTCTACTGGGCCCTCTCGGGCCCTGTCGGGCTCTGTCGGGCTCTGTCGGGCCCTGTCGGGCTCTGTCGGGCTCTGTCGGCCTGTGTCGGGCTCTGTCGGGCTCTACTGGGCTCTACTGGGCTCTGTCGGGCTCTGTCGGGCTCTGTCGGGCACTGTCGGGCTCTACTGGGCCCTGTCGGGCCCTGTCAGGCTCTGTCGGGCTCTGTCGGGCTCTGTCGGGCTCTGTCGGGCTCTGTCGGGCTCTACTGGGCTCTGTCGGGCTCTGTCGGGCTCTGTCGTGCCCTGTCGGGCCCTGTCGGGCCCTGTCGGGCTCTGTCGGGCCCTGTCGGGCCCTGTCGGGCTCTGTCGGGCTCTGTCGGGCTCTGTCGGGCTTTACTGGGCCCTGTCGGGCCCTGTCGGGCCCTGTCGGGCTCTGTCGGGCTCTGTCGGGCTCTACTGGGCTCTGTCGGGCCCTGTCGGGCTCTGTCGGGCTCTGTCGGGCCCTGTCGGGCCCTGTCGGGCTCTGTCGGGCTCTGTCGGGCTCTACTGGGCTCTGTCGGGCCCTGTCGGGCTCTGTCGGGCCCTGTCGGGCTCTGTCGGGCCCTGTCGGGCTCTGTCGGGCTCTACTGGGCTCTACTGGGCTCTGTCGGGCTCTGTCGGGCTCTGTCGGGCCCTGTCGGGCTCTGTCGGGCTCTACTGGGCTCTACTGGACTCTGTCGGGCTCTACTGGGCCCTGTCGGGCTCTGTCGTGCCCTGTCGGGCTCTGTCGGGCCCTGTCGGGCCCTGTCGGGCTCTGTCGGGCTCTGTCGGGCCCTGTCGGGCTCTGTCGGGCTCTGTCGGGCTCTATCGGGCTCTACTGGGCCCTGACGGGCCCTGTCGGGCTCTGTCGGGCCCTGTCGGGCCCTGTCGGGCTCTGTCGGGCTCTGTCGGGCTCTGTCGGGCTCTACTGGGCCCTGTCGGGCTCTGTCGGGCTCTGTCGGGCTCTGTCGGGCTCTGTCGGGCTCTACTGGGCCCTGTCGGGCTCTGTCGGGCTCTGTCGGGCCCTGTCGGGCCCTGTCGGGCTCTGTCAGGCTCTGTCGGGCTCTGTCGGGCTCTACTGGGCTCTGTCGGGCCCTGTCGGGCTCTGTCGGGCTCTGTCGGGCTCTGTCGGGCTCTACTGGGCTCTGTCGGGCTCTGTCGGGCTCTGTCGGGCTCTGTCGGGCTCTGTCGGGCCCTGTCGGGCTCTGTCGGGCTCTGTCGGGCCCTGTCGGGCCCTGTCGGGCTCTGTCGGGCTCTGTCGGGCTCTGTCGGGCTCTACTGGGCTCTGTCGGTCTCTACTGGTCTCTACTGGGCCCTGTCGGGCTCTGTCGGGCTCTGTCGGGCTCTGTCGGGCTCTACTGGGCTCTGTCGGGCCCTGTTGGGCCCTGTCGGGCTCTGTCGGGCCCTGTCGGGCTCTGTCGGGCTCTGTCGGGCCCTGTCGGGCTCTGTCGGGCTCTGTCGGGCTCTACTGGGCTCTGTCGGGCTCTGTCGGGCTCTGTCGGGCCCTGTCGGGCTCTGTCGGGCTCTGTCGGGCCCTGTCGGGCTCTGTCGGGATCTGTCGGGCTCTGTTGGGCTCTGTCGGGCTCTACTGGGCTCTGTCGGGTTCTACTGGGCTCTACTGGGCTCTGTCGGGCTCTGTCGGGCTCTGTCGGGCCCTGTCGGGCCCTGTCGGGCTCTGTCGGGCCCTGTCGGGCCCTGTCGGGCTCTGTCGGGCCCTGTCGGGCCCTGTCGGGCTCTGTCGGGCTCTGTCGGGCTCTGTCGGGCTCTACTGGGCCCTGTCGGGCTCTGTTGGGCTCTGTCGGGCCCTGTCAGGCTCTGTCGGGCTCTGTCGGGCCCTGTCGGGCTCTGTCGGGCTCTGTCGGGCTGTGTCGGTCTCTGTCGGGCTCTACTGGGCTCTACTGGGCTCTGTCGGGCTCTGTCGGGCTCTGTCGGGCTCTGTCGGGCTCTACTGGGCCCTGTCGGGCCCTGTCGGGCTCTGTCGGGCTCTGTCGGGCTCTGTCGGGCTCTGTCGGGCTCTACTGGGCCTGTCGGGCCCTGTCGGGCTCTGTCGGGCCCTGTCGGGCTCTGTCGGGCTCTACTGGGCTCTACTGGGCTCTGTCGGGCTCTGTCGGGCTCTGTCGGGCCCTGTCGGGCTCTGTCGGGCTCTGTCGTGCCCTGTCGGGCCCTGTCGGGCTCTGTCGGGCCCTGTCGGGCTCTGTCGGGCCCTGTCGGGCCCTGTCGGGCTCTGTCGGGCCCTGTCGGGCCCTGTCGGGCTCTGTCGGGCTCTACTCGGCCCTGTCGGGCCCTGTCGGGCCCTGTCGGGCTCTGTCGGGCTCTGTCGGGCTCTGTCAGGCTCTACTGGGCTCTGTCGGGCCCTGTCGGGCCCTGTCGGGCTCTGTCGGCCTCTGTCGGGCCCTGTCGGGCCCTCTGGGGCTCTGTCGGGCTCTGTCGGGCTCTACTGGGCTCTGTCGGTCTCTGTCGGGCTCTGTCGGGCTCTGTCGGGCTCTACTGGGCCCTGTCGGGCTCTGTCGGGCTCTGTCGGGCCCTGTCGGGCCCTGTCGGGCTCTGTCAGGCTCTGTCGGGCTCTGTCGGGCTCTGTCGGGCCCTGTCGGGCCCTGTCGGGCCCTGTCGGGCTCTGTCGGGCCCTGTCGGGCTCTGTCGGGCCCTGTCGGGCTCTGTCGGGCTCTGTCGGGCCCTGTCGGGCTCTGTCGGGCTCTGTCGGGCTCTACTGGGCTCTGTCGGGCTCTGTCGGGCTCTACTGGGCCCTGTCGGGCCCTGTCGGGCCCTGTCGGGCTCTGTCGGGCCCTGTCGGGCCCTGTCGGGCTCTGTCGGGCTCTGTCGGGCTCTGTCGGGCTCTGTCGGGCTCTACTGGGCTCTGTCGGGTTCTACTGGGCTCTACTGGGCCCTGTCGGGCTCTGTCGGGCTCTGTCGGGCTCTGTCGGGCCCTGTCGGGCTCTGTCGGGCTCTGTCGGGATCTGTCGGGCTCTGTCGGTTTCTGTCGGGCTCTGTCGGGCTCTGTCGGGCCCTGTCGGGCCCTGTCGGGCTCTGTCGGGCTCTGTCGGGCCCTGTCGGGCTCTGTCGGGCTCTGTCGGGCTCTGTCTGGCTCTACTGGGCCCTGTCGGGCTCTGTCGGGCTCTGTCGGGCTCTGTCGGGCCCTGTCAGGCTCTGTCGGGCTCTGTCGGGCCCTGTCGGGCTCTGTCGGGCTCTACTGGGCCCTGTCGGGCCCTGTCGGGCCCTGTCGGGCTCTGTCGGGCTCTGTCGGGCTCTGTCGGGCTCTACTGGGCCCTGTCGGGCTCTGTCGGGCTCTGTCGGGCCCTGTCAGGCTCTGTCGGGCTCTGTCGGGCCCTGTCGGGCTCTGTCGGGCTCTACTGGGCCCTGTCGGGCTCTGTCGGGCTCTGTGGGGCCCTGTCGGGCTCTGTCGGGCTCTGTCGGGCCCTGTCGGGCTCTGTCGGGCTCTGTCGGGCCCTGTCGGGCTCTGTCGGGCTCTACTGGGCCCTGTCGGGCTCTGTCGGGCTCTGTCGGGCCCTGTCGGGCTCTGTCGGGCTCTACTGGGCCCTGTCGGGCCCTGTCGGGCCCTGTCGGGCTCTGTCGGGCTCTGTCGGGCTCTGTCGGGCTCTACTGGGCTCTACTGGGCTCTGTCGGGCTCTACTGGGCCCTGTCGGGCCCTGTCGGGCTCTGTTGGGCTCTGTCGGGCCCTGTCGTGCCCTGTCGGGCTCTGTCGGGCTCTGTCGGGCCCTGTCGGGCTCTATCGGGCCCTGTCGGGCTCTGTCGGGCCCTGTCGGGCTCTGTCGGGCTCTGTCGGGCTCTGTCGGGCTCTGTCGGGCCCTGTCGGGTTCTGTCGGGCTCTGTCGGGCCCTGTCGGGCCCTGTCGGGCTCTGTCGGGCTCTGTCGGGCTCTACTGGGCCCTGTCGGGCTCTGTCGGGCTCTGTCGGGCTCTGTCGGGCTCTACTGGGCCCTGTCGGGCTCTGTCGGGCTCTGTCGGGCCCTGTCGGGCTCTGTCGGGCTCTGTCGGGCTCTGTCGGGCTCTACTGGGCTCTGTCGGGCTCTGTCGGGCTCTGTCGGGCTCTGTCGGGCTCTACTGGGCCCTGTCGGGCCCTGTCGGGCTCTGTCGGGCTCTGTCGGGCTCTGTCGGGCTCTGTCGGGCTCTACTGGGCTCTGTCGGGCTCTACTGGTCTCTACTGGGCCCTGTCGGGCTCTGTCGGGCTCTGTCGGGCTCTACTGGGCTCTGTTGGGCCCTGTCGGGCCCTGTCGGGCTCTGTCAGGCTCTGTCGGGCCCTGTCGGGCTCTGTCGGGCTCTGTCGGGCTCTACTGGGCTCTGTCGGGCCCTGTCGGGCTCTGTCGGGCTCTGTCGGGCTCTGTCGGGCTCTACTGGGCCCTGTCGGGCTCGGTCGGGCTCTGTCGGGCTCAACTGGTCTCTGTCGGGCTCTGTCGGGTTCTGTCGGGCTCTGTCGGGCTCTGTCGGGCTCTACTGGGCCCTGTCGGGCCCTGTCGGGCTCTGTCGGGCTCTGTCGGGCTCTGTCGGGTTCTGTCGGGCTCTGTCGGGCTCTGTCGGGCTCTACTGGGCCCTGTCGGGCCCTGTCGGGCCCTGTCGGGCTCTGTCGGGCTCTACTGGGCTCTGTCGGGTTCTACTGGGCTCTACTGGGCCCTGTCGGGCTCTGTCGGGCTCTGTCGGGCTCTGTCGGGCCCTGTCGGGCTCTGTCGGGCTCTGTCGGTTTCTGTCGGGCTCTGTCGGGCTCTGTCGGGCCCTGTCGGGCCCTGTCGGGCTCTGTCGGGCTCTGTCGGGCCCTGTCGGGCTCTGTCGGGCTCTGTCGGGCTCTGTCGGGCTCTACTGGGCCCTGTCGGGCTCTGTCGGGCTCTGTCGGGCTCTGTTGGGCTCTGTCGGGCCCTGTCGTGCCCTATCGGGCTCTGTCGGGCTCTGTCGGGCCCTGTCGGGCTCTATCGGGCCCTGTCGGGCTCTGTCGGGCCCTGTCGGGCTCTGTCGGGCTCTGTCGGGCTCTGTCGGGCTCTGTCGGGCCCTGTCGGGTTCTGTCGGGCTCTGTCGGGCCCTGTCGGGCCCTGTCGGGCTCTGTCGGGCTCTGTCGGGCTCTACTGGGCCCTGTCGGGCTCTGTCGGGCTCTGTCGGGCTCTGTCGGGCTCTACTGGGCCCTGTCGGGCTCTGTCGGGCTCTGTCGGGCCCTGTCGGGCTCTGTCAGGCTCTGTCGGGCTCTGTCGGGCTCTACTGGGCCCTGTCGGGCTCTGTCGGGCTCTGTCGGGCCCTGTCGGGCTCTGTCGGGCTCTGTCGGGCTCTGTCGGGCTCTACTGGGCTCTGTCGGGCTCTGTCGGGCTCTGTCGGGCTCTGTCGGGCTCTACTGGGCCCTGTCGGGCCCTGTCGGGCTCTGTCGGGCTCTGTCGGGCTCTGTCGGGCTCTGTCGGGCTCTACTGGGCTCTGTCGGGCTCTACTGGTCTCTACTGGGCCCTGTCGGGCTCTGTCGGGCTCTGTCGGGCTCTACTGGGCTCTGTTGGGCCCTGTCGGGCCCTGTCGGGCTCTGTCAGGCTCTGTCGGGCCCTGTCGGGCTCTGTCGGGCTCTGTCGGGCTCTACTGGGCTCTGTCGGGCCCTGTCGGGCTCTGTCGGGCTCTGTCGGGCTCTGTCGGGCTCTACTGGGCCCTGTCGGGCTCTGTCGGGCTCTGTCGGGCTCAACTGGTCTCTGTCGGGCTCTGTCGGGTTCTGTCGGGCTCTGTCGGGCTCTGTCGGGCTCTACTGGGCCCTGTCGGGCCCTGTCGGGCTCTGTCGGGCTCTGTCGGGCTCTGTCGGGTTCTGTCGGGCTCTGTCGGGCTCTGTCGGGCTCTACTGGGCCCTGTCGGGCCCTGTCGGGCCCTGTCGGGCTCTGTCGGGCTCTACTGGGCTCTGTCGGGTTCTACTGGGCTCTACTGGGCCCTGTCGGGCTCTGTCGGGCTCTGTCGGGCTCTGTCGGGCCCTGTCGGGCTCTGTCGGGCTCTGTCGGTTTCTGTCGGGCTCTGTCGGGCTCTGTCGGGCCCTGTCGGGCCCTGTCGGGCTCTGTCGGGCTCTGTCGGGCCCTGTCGGGCTCTGTCGGGCTCTGTCGGGCTCTGTCGGGCTCTACTGGGCCCTGTCGGGCTCTGTCGGGCTCTGTCGGGCTCTGTCGGGCCCTGTCAGGCTCTGTCGGGCTCTGTCGGGCCCTGTCGGGCTCTGTCGGGCTCTACTGGGCCCTGTCGGGCTCTGTCGGACCCTGTCGGGCCCTGTCGGGCTCTGTTGGGCTCTGTCGGGCTCTGTCGGGCTCTACTGGGCTCTGTCGGGCTCTGTCGGGCTCTGTCGGGCTCTGTCGGGCTCTGTGGGGCCCTGTCGGGCTCTGTCGGGCTCTGTGGGGCTCTGTCGGGCTCTGTCGGGCTCTGTCGGGCTCTGTCGGGCTCTACTGGGCTCTGTCGGGCTCTACTGGTCTCTACTGGGCCCTGTCGGGCTCTGTCGGGCTCTGTCGGGCTCTACTGGGCTCTGTTGGGCCCTGTCGGGCCCTGTCGGGCTCTGTCAGGCTCTGTCGGGCCCTGTCGGGCTCTGTCGGGCTCTGTCGGGCTCTACTGGGCTCTGTCGGGCTCTGTCGGGCTCTGTCGGGTTCTGTCAGGCTCTACTGGGCCCTGTCGGGCCCTGTCGGGCCCTGTCGGGCTCTGTCGGGCCCTGTCGGGCCCTGTCGGGCTCTGTCGGGCTCTGTCGGGGTCAACTGTTCTCTGTCGGGCTCTGTCGGGTTCTGTCGGGCTCTGTCGGGCTCTGTCGGGCTCTACTGGGCCCTGTCGGGCCCTGTCGGGCTCTGTCGGGCTCTGTCGGGCTCTGTCGGGTTCTGTCGGGCTCTGTCGGGCTCTGTCGGGCTCTACTGGGCCCTGTCGGGCCCTGTCGGGCCCTGTCGGGCTCTGTCGGGCTCTACTGGGCTCTGTCGGGTTCTACTGGGCTCTACTGGGCCCTGTCGGGCTCTGTCGGGCTCTGTCGGGCTCTGTCGGGCCCTGTCGGGCTCTGTCGGGCTCTGTCGGTTTCTGTCGGGCTCTGTCGGGCTCTGTCGGGCCCTGTCGGGCCCTGTCGGGCTCTGTCGGGCTCTGTCGGGCCCTGTCGGGCTCTGTCGGGCTCTGTCGGGCTCTGTCGGGCTCTACTGGGCCCTGTCGGGCTCTGTCGGGCTCTGTCGGGCTCTGTCGGGCCCTGTCAGGCTCTGTCGGGCTCTGTCGGGCCCTGTCGGGCTCTGTCGGGCTCTACTGGGCCCTGTCGGGCTCTGTCGGGCTCTGTCGGGCTCTACTGGGCTCTGTCGGGCTCTGTCGGGCTCTGTCGGGCTCTGTGGGGCCCTGTCGGGCTCTGTCGGGCTCTGTGGGGCCCTGTCGGGCTCTGTCGGGCTCTGTCGGGCTCTGTCGGGCCCTGTCGGGCTCTGTCGGGCTCTGTCGGGCCCTGTCGGGCTCTGTCGGGCTCTACTGGGCCCTGTCGGGCTCTGTCGGGCTCTGTCGGGCCCTGTCGGGCTCTGTCGGGCTCTGTCGGGCCCTGTCGGGCTCTGTCGGGCTCTACTGGGCCCTGTCGGGCCCTGTCGGGCCCTGTCGGGCTCTGTCGGGCTCTGTCGGGCTCTGTCGGACTCTACTGGGCTCTACTGGGCTCTGTCGGGCTCTACTGGGCCCTGTCGGGCCCTGTCGGGCTCTGTTGGGCTCTGTCGGGCCCTGTCGTGCCCTGTCGGGCTCTGTCGGGCTCTGTCGGGCCCTGTCGGGCTCTATCGGGCCCTGTCGGGCTCTGTCGGGCTCTGTCGGGCTCTGTCGGGCT
Source organism: Caloenas nicobarica (assembly GCF_036013445.1). Taxonomy (NCBI): domain Eukaryota; kingdom Metazoa; phylum Chordata; class Aves; order Columbiformes; family Columbidae; genus Caloenas; species Caloenas nicobarica. The sequence continues at coordinate 266,823 of NW_027016983.1, forward strand.
CTGTCGGGTTCTACTGGGCTCTGTCGGGCTCTACTGGGCTCTACTGGGCCCTGTCGGGCCCTGTCGGGCCCTGTCGGGCCCTGTCGGGTTCTGTCGGGCTCTGTCGGGCCCTGTCGGGCCCTGTCGGGCTCTGTCGGGCTCTGTCGGGCTCTACTGGGCCCTGTCGGGCTCTGTCGGGCTCTGTCGGGCTCTGTCGGGCTCTACTGGGCCCTGTCGGGCGCTGTCGGGCTCTGTCGGGCCCTGTCGGGCCCTGTCGGGCTCTGTCAGGCTCTGTCGGGCTCTGTCGGGCTCTACTGGGCCCTGTCGGGCTCTGTCGGGCTCTGTCGGGCCCTGTCGGGCTCTGTCGGGCTCTGTCGGGCTCTGTCGGGCTCTACTGGGCTCTGTCGGGCTCTGTCGGGCTCTGTCGGGCTCTGTCGGGCTCTACTGGGCCCTGTCGGGCCCTGTCGGGCTCTGTCGGGCTCTGTCGGGCTCTGTCGGGCTCTACTGGGCTCTGTCGGGCTCTACTGGTCTCTACTGGGCCCTGTCGGGCTCTGTCGGGCTCTGTCGGGCTCTACTGGGCTCTGTTGGGCCCTGTCGGGCCCTGTCGGGCTCTGTCAGGCTCTGTCGGGCCCTGTCGGGCTCTGTCGGGCTCTACTGGGCTCTGTCGGGCTCTGTCGGGCTCTGTCGGGCTCTTTCAGGCTCTACTGGGCCCTGTCGGGCCCTGTCGGGCCCTGTCGGGCTCTGTCGGGCTCTGTCGGGCTCTGTCGGGCTCTACTGGGCCCTGTCGGGCCCTGTCGGGCTCTGTCGGGCTCTGTCGGGCTCTGTCGGGTTCTGTCGGGCTCTGTCGGGCTCTGTCGGGCTCTACTGGGCCCTGTCGGGCCCTGTCGGGCCCTGTCGGGCTCTGTCGGGCTCTGTCGGGCTCTGTCGGGCTCTACTGGGCTCTGTCGGGCTCTGTCGGGTTCTGTCGGGCTCTGTCGGGCTCTGTCGGGCTCTGTCGGGCTCTACTGGGCTCTGTCGGGCCCTGTCGGGCTCTGTCGGGCCCTGTCGGGCTCTGTCGGGCTCTGTCGGGATCTGTCGGGCTCTGTCGGGCTCTACTGGGCCCTGTCGGGCCCTGTCGGGCCCTGTCGGGCTCTGTCGGGCTCTGTCGGGCCCTGTCGGGCTCTGTCGGGCTCTGTCGGGCTCTGTCGGGCTCTACTGGGCTCTACTGGGCTCTGTCGGGCTCTGTCGGGCTCTACTGGGCCCTGTCGGGCCCTGTCGGGCCCTGACGGGCTCTGTCGGGCTCTACTGGGCTCTGTCGGGCTCTGTCGGGCCCTGTCGGGCTCTGTCGGGCTCTGTCGGGCTCTGTCGGGCTCTGTCGGGCTCTGTCGGGCTCGCCTGGGCTCTGTCGGGTTCTACTGGGCTCTACTGGGCCCTGTCGGGCTCTGTCGGGCTCTGTCGGGCTCTGTCGGGCTCTGTCGGGCTCTACTGGGCCCTGTCGGGCTCTGTCGGGCTCTGTCGGGCCCTGTCGGGCTCTTTCGGGCTCTGTCGGGCTCTGTCGGGCTCTATTGGGCTCTGTCGGATTCTACTGGGCTCTACTGGGCCCTGTCGGGCTCTGTCGGGCTCTGTCGGGCCCTGTCGGGCCCTGTCGGGCTCGGTCGGCCTCTGTCGGGCCCTGTCGGGCTCTACTCGGCCCTGTCGGGCCCTGTCGGGCTCTGTCGGGCTCTGTCGGGCCCTCTCGGGCTCTGTCGGGCTCTGTCGGGCTCTACTGGGCTCTGTCGGTCTCTGTCGGGCTCTGTCGGGCTCTACTGGGCCCTGTCGGGCTCTGTCGGGCTCTGTCGCGCCCTGTCGGGCCCTGTCGGGCTCTGTCGGGCCCTGTCGGGCCCTGTCGGGCTCTGTCGGGCCCTGTCGGGCTCTGTCGGGCCCTGTCGGGCCCTGTCGGGCTCTGTCGGCCTCTGTCGGGTCCTGTCGGGCCCTGTCGGGCCCTGTCGGGCTCTGTCGGGCTCTGTCGGGCCCTGTCGGGCTCTGTCGGGCTCTGTCGGGCTCTACTGGGCCCTGTCGGGCCCTGTCGGGCCCTGTCGGGCTCTGTCGGGCCCTGTCAGGCTCTGTCGGGCTCTGTCGGGCCCTGTCGGGCTCTGTCGGGCTCTACTGGGCCCTCTCGGGCCCTGTCGGGCTCTGTCGGGCTCTGTCGGGCCCTGTCGGGCTCTGTCGGCCTGTGTCGGGCTCTGTCGGGCTCTACTGGGCTCTACTGGGCTCTGTCGGGCTCTGTCGGGCTCTGTCGGGCACTGTCGGGCTCTACTGGGCCCTGTCGGGCCCTGTCAGGCTCTGTCGGGCTCTGTCGGGCTCTGTCGGGCTCTGTCGGGCTCTGTCGGGCTCTACTGGGCTCTGTCGGGCTCTGTCGGGCTCTGTCGTGCCCTGTCGGGCCCTGTCGGGCCCTGTCGGGCTCTGTCGGGCCCTGTCGGGCCCTGTCGGGCTCTGTCGGGCTCTGTCGGGCTCTGTCGGGCTTTACTGGGCCCTGTCGGGCCCTGTCGGGCCCTGTCGGGCTCTGTCGGGCTCTGTCGGGCTCTACTGGGCTCTGTCGGGCCCTGTCGGGCTCTGTCGGGCTCTGTCGGGCCCTGTCGGGCCCTGTCGGGCTCTGTCGGGCTCTGTCGGGCTCTACTGGGCTCTGTCGGGCCCTGTCGGGCTCTGTCGGGCCCTGTCGGGCTCTGTCGGGCCCTGTCGGGCTCTGTCGGGCTCTACTGGGCTCTACTGGGCTCTGTCGGGCTCTGTCGGGCTCTGTCGGGCCCTGTCGGGCTCTGTCGGGCTCTACTGGGCTCTACTGGACTCTGTCGGGCTCTACTGGGCCCTGTCGGGCTCTGTCGTGCCCTGTCGGGCTCTGTCGGGCCCTGTCGGGCCCTGTCGGGCTCTGTCGGGCTCTGTCGGGCTCTGTCGGGCCCTGTCGGGCTCTGTCGGGCTCTGTCGGGCTCTATCGGGCTCTACTGGGCCCTGACGGGCCCTGTCGGGCTCTGTCGGGCCCTGTCGGGCCCTGTCGGGCTCTGTCGGGCTCTGTCGGGCTCTGTCGGGCTCTACTGGGCCCTGTCGGGCTCTGTCGGGCTCTGTCGGGCTCTACTGGGCTCTGTCGGGCCCTGTTGGGCCCTGTCGGGCTCTGTCGGGCCCTGTCGGGCTCTGTCGGGCTCTGTCGGGCCCTGTCGGGCTCTGTCGGGCTCTGTCGGGCTCTACTGGGCTCTGTCGGGCTCTGTCGGGCTCTGTCGGGCCCTGTCGGGCTCTGTCGGGCTCTGTCGGGCCCTGTCGGGCTCTGTCGGGATCTGTCGGGCTCTGTTGGGCTCTGTCGGGCTCTACTGGGCTCTGTCGGGTTCTACTGGGCTCTACTGGGCTCTGTCGGGCTCTGTCGGGCTCTGTCGGGCCCTGTCGGGCCCTGTCGGGCTCTGTCGGGCCCTGTCGGGCCCTGTCGGGCTCTGTCGGGCTCTGTCGGGCTCTGTCGGGCTCTACTGGGCCCTGTCGGGCTCTGTTGGGCTCTGTCGGGCCCTGTCAGGCTCTGTCGGGCTCTGTCGGGCCCTGTCGGGCTCTGTCGGGCTCTGTCGGGCTGTGTCGGGCTCTGTCGGGCTCTACTGGGCTCTACTGGGCTCTGTCGGGCTCTGTCGGGCTCTGTCGGGCTCTGTCGGGCTCTACTGGGCCCTGTCGGGCCCTGTCGGGCTCTGTCGGGCTCTGTCGGGCTCTGTCGGGCTCTGTCGGGCTCTACTGGGCCTGTCGGGCCCTGTCGGGCTCTGTCGGGCCCTGTCGGGCTCTGTCGGGCTCTACTGGGCTCTACTGGGCTCTGTCGGGCTCTGTCGGGCCCTGTCGGGCTCTGTCGGGCTCTGTCGTGCCCTGTCGGGCCCTGTCGGGCTCTGTCGGGCCCTGTCGGGCTCTGTCGGGCCCTGTCGGGCCCTGTCGGGCTCTGTCGGGCCCTGTCGGGCCCTGTCGGGCTCTGTCGGGCTCTACTCGGCCCTGTCGGGCCCTGTCGGGCCCTGTCGGGCTCTGTCGGGCTCTGTCGGGCTCTGTCAGGCTCTACTGGGCTCTGTCGGGCCCTGTCGGGCCCTGTCGGGCTCTGTCGGGCTCTGTCGGGCCCTGTCGGGCCCTCTCGGGCTCTGTCGGGCTCTGTCGGGCTCTTCTGGGCTCTGTCGGTCTCTGTCGGGCTCTGTCGGGCTCTGTCGGGCTCTACTGGGCCCTGTCGGGCTCTGTCGGGCTCTGTCGGGCCCTGTCGGGCCCTGTCGGGCTCTGTCAGGCTCTGTCGGGCTCTGTCGGGCTCTGTCGGGCCCTGTCGGGCCCTGTCGGGCCCTGTCGGGCTCTGTCGGGCCCTGTCGGGCTCTGTCGGGCTCTGTCGGGCCCTGTCGGGCCCTGTCGGGCTCTGTCGGGCTCTGTCGGGCTCTGTCGGGCTCTACTGGGCTCTGTCGGGCTCTGTCGGGCTCTGTCGGGCCCTGTCGGGCTCTGTCGGGCTCTGTCGGGCTCTACTGGGCTCTGTCGGGCTCTGTCGGGCTCTACTGGGCCCTGTCGGGCTCTGTCGGGCTCTGTCGGGCTCTGTCGGGCTCTGTCGAGCTCTACTGGGCTCTGTCGGGCCCTGTCGGGCTCTGTCGGGCTCTGTCGGGCCCTGTCGGGCTCTGTCGGGCTCTGTCAGGCTCTGTCGGGCTCTACTGGGCCCTGTCGGGCTCTGTCGGGCTCTGTCGGGCTCTGTCGGGCGCTGTCAGGCTCTGTCGGGCTCTGTCGGGCCCTGTCGGGCTCTGTCGGGCTCTACTGGGCCCTGTCGGGCTCTGTCGGGCTCTGTCGGGCTCTGTCGGGCCCTGTCGGGCTCTGTCGGGCTCTGTCGGGCTCTACTGGGCTCTGTCGGGCTCTGTCGGGCTCTGTCGGGCTCTACTGGGCCCTGTCGGGCTCTGTCGGGCTCTGTGGGGCCCTGTCGGGCTCTGTCAGGCCCTGTCGGGCTCTGTCGGGCCCTGTCGGGCTCTGTCGGGCCCTGTCGGGCCCTGTCGGGCTCTGTCGGGCTCTGTCGGGCTCTGTCGGGCTCTACTGGGCCCTGTCGGGCTCTGTCGGGCTCTGTCGGGCCCTGTCGGGCTCTGTCGGGCCCTGTCGGGCTCTGTCGGGCTCTGTCGGGCTCTGTCGGGCCCTGTCGGGCTCTGTCGGGCTCTACTGGGCCCTGTCGGGCCCTGTCGGGCTCTGTCGGGCTCTGTCGGGCTCTGTCGGGCTCTACTGGGCTCTACTGGGCTCTGTCGGGCTCTGTCGGGCTCTGTCGGGCCCTGTCGGGCCCTGTCGGGCTCTGTCGTGCCCTGTCGGGCCCTGTCGGGCTCTGTCGGGCCCTGTCGGGCCCTGTCGGGCTCTGTCGGGCCCTGTCGGGCCCTGTCGGGCCCTGTCGGGCTCTGTCGGGCTCTGTCGGGCTCTACTCGGCCCTGTCGGGCCCTGTCGGGCCCTGTCGGGCTCTGTCGGGCTCTGTCGGGCTCTGTCAGGCTCTACTGGGCTCTGTCGGGCCCTGTCGGGCCCTGTCGGGCTCTGTCGGGCCCTGTCGGGCCCTGTCGGGCCCTCTCGGGCTCTGTCGGGCTCTGTCGGGCTCTACTGGGCTCTGTCGGGCTCTGTCGGGCTCTGTCGGGCTCTGTCGGGCCCTGTCGGGCCCTGTCGGGCTCTGTCAGGCTCTGTCGGGCTCTGTCGGGTTCTGTCGGGCCCTGTCGGGCCCTGTCGGGCCCTGTCGGGCTCTGTCGGGCTCTGTCGGGCCCTGTCGGGCCCTGTCGGGCTCTGTCGGGCTCTGTCGGGCTCTGTCGGGCTCTACTGGGCTCTGTCGGGCTCTGTCGGGCCCTGTCGGGCTCTGTCGGGCTCTGTCGGGCTCTACTGGGCTCTGTCGGGCTCTGTCGGGCTCTACTGGGCCCTGTCGGGCTCTGTCGGGCCCTGTCGGGCTCTGTCGGGCTCTGTCGGGCTCTGTCGTGCTCTGTCGGGCTCTACTGGGCTCTGTCGGGTTCTACTGGGCCCTGTTGGGCTCTGTCGGGCTCTGTCGGGCTCTGTCGGGCCCTGTCGGGCTCTGTCGGGCTCTGTCGGGCCCTGTCGGGCTCTGTCGGGCTCTGTCGGGCTCTGTCGGGCTCTACTGGGCCCTGTCGGGCTCTGTCGGGCTCTGTCGGGCTCTGTCGGGCGCTGTCAGGCTCTGTCGGGCTCTGTCGGGCCCTGTCGGGCTCTGTCGGGCTCTACTGGGCCCTGTCGGTCTCTGTCGGGCTCTGTCGGGCTCTGTCGGGCTCTGTCGGGCCCTGTCGGGCTCTGTCGGGCTCTGTCGGGCTCTACTGGGCTCTGTCGGGCTCTGTCGGGCTCTGTCGGGCTCTACTGGGCCCTGTCGGGCTCTGTCGGGCTCTGTGGGGCTCTGTCGGGCTCTGTCGGGCCCTGTCGGGCTCTGTCGGGCTCTGTCGGGCTCTGTCGGGCCCTGTCGGGCTCTGTCGGGCTCTGTCGGGCTCTGTCGGGCTCTACTGGGCCCTGTCGGGCTCTGTCGGGCTCTGTCGGGCCCTGTCGGGCTCTGTCGGGCTCTGTCAGGCTCTGTCGGGCCCTGTCGGGCTCTGTCGGGCTCTACTGGGCCCTGTCGGGCCCTGTCGGGCCCTGTCGGGCTCTGTCGGGCTCTGTCGGGCCCTGTCGGGCTCTACTGGGCTCTGTCGGGCTCTTCTGGGCTCTACTGGGCCCTGTCGGGCCCTGTCGGGCTCTGTCGGGCTCTACTGGGCTCTGTCGGGCTCTGTCGGGCCCTGTCGGGCTCTGTCGGGCTCTGTCAGGCTCTGTCGGGCTCTACTGGGATCTGTCGGGCTCTGTCGGGCTCTGTCGGGCTCTGTCGGGCTCTGTCGGGCTCTACTGGGCTCTGTCGGGCTCTGTCGGGCCCTGTCGGGCTCTGTCGGGCTCTGTCGGGCCCTGTCGGGCCCTGTCGGGCTCTGTCGGGCTCTGTCGGGCTCTACTGGGCTCTGTCGGGCTCTACTGGTCTCTACTGGGCCCTGTCGGGCTCTGTCGGTCTCTGTCGGGCTCTGTCGGGCTCTACTGGGCTCTGTCGGGCCCTGTCGGGCCCTGTCGGGCTCTGTCAGGCTCTGTCGGGCCCTGTCGGGCTCTGTCGGGCTCTGTCGGGCTCTGTCGGGCTCTACTGGGCTCTATCGGGCTCTGTCGGGCTCTGTCGGGCTCTGTCGGGCTCTACTGGGCCCTGTCGGGCCCTGTCGGGCTCTGTCGGGCTCTGTCGGGCTCAACTGGTCTCTCTCGGGCTCTGTCGGGTTCTGTCGGGCTCTGTCGGGCTCTGTCGGGCTCTACTTGGCCCTGTCGGGCTCTGTCGGGCCCTGTCGGGCCCTGTCGGGCTCTGTCGGGCTCTGTCGGGCTCTGTCGGGTTCTGTCGGGCTCTGTCGGGCTCTACTGGGCCCTGTCGGGCCCTGTCGGGCCCTGTCGGGCTCTGTCGGGCTCTGTCGGGCTCTGTCGGGCGCTGTCGGGCCCTGTCGGGCTCTGTCGGGCTCTGTCGGGCTCTGTCGGGCCCTGTCGGGCTCTGTCGGGCCCTGTCGGGCTCTGTCGGGCTCTGTCGGGCTCTACTGGGCTCTGTCGGGCTCTGTCGGGCTCTACTGGGCCCTGTCGGGCTCTGTCGGGCCCTGTCGGGCTCTGTCGGGCTCTGTCGGGCCCTGTCGGATTCTGTCGGGCTCTGTCGGGCTCTGTCGGGCTCTACTGGGCTCTGTCGGGTTCTACTGGGCCCTGTCGGGCTCTGTCGGGCTCTGTCGGGCCCTGTCGGGCTCTGTCGGGCTCTGTCGGGCCCTGTCGGGCCCTGTCGGGATCTGTCGGGCTCTGTCGGGCCCTGTCGGGCTCTGTCGGGCTCTGTCGGGCTCTGTCGGGCTCTACTGGGCCCTGTCGGGCTCTGTCGGGCTCTGTCGGGCTCTGTCGGGCGCTGTCAGGCTCTGTCGGGCTCTGTCGGGCCCTGTCGGGCTCTGCCGGGCTCTACTGGGCCCTGTCGGTCTCTGTCGGGCTCTGTCGGGCTCTGTCGGGCTCTGTCGGGCCCTGTCGGGCTCTGTCGGGCTCTACTGGGCCCTGTCGGGCTCTGTCGGGCTCTGTGGGGCTCTGTCGGGCTCTGTCGGGCCCTGTCGTGCTCTGTCGGGCCCTGTCGGGCCCTGTCTAGCTCTGTCGGGCTCTGTCGGGCCCTGTCGGGCTCTGTCGGGCTCTGTCGGGCTCTGTCGGGCTCTACTGGGCCCTGTCGGGCTCTGTCGGGCTCTGTCGGGCTCTGTCGGGCTCTGTCGGGCCCTGTCGGGCTCTGTCGGGCTCTACTGGGCCCTGTCGGGCCCTGTCGGGCCCTGTCGGGCTCTGTCGGGCTCTGTCGGGCTCTGTCGGGCTCTACTGGGCTCTGTCGGGCTCTGTCGGGCCCTGTCGGGCTTTGTCGGGCTCTGTCGGGCTCTACTGGGCTCTGTCGGGCTCTGTCGGGCTCTACTGGGCCCTGTCGGGCTCTGTCGGGCCCTGTCGGGCTCTGTCGGGCCCTGTCGGGCTCTGTCGGGCTCTGTCGGGCTCTGTCGGGCTCTGTCGGGCTCTACTGGGCTCTGTCGGGTTCTACTGGGCCCTGTTGGGCTCTGTCGGGCTCTGTCGGGCTCTGTCGGGCCCTGTCGGGCTCTGTCGGGCTCTGTCGGGCCCTGTCGGGCTCTGTCGGGCTCTGTCGGGCTCTGTCGGGCTCTACTGGGCCCTGTCGGGCTCTGTCGGGCTCTGTCGGGCTCTGTCGGGCGCTGTCAGGCTCTGTCGGGCTCTGTCGGGCCCTGTCGGGCTCTGTCGGGCTCTACTGGGCCCTGTCGGTCTCTGTCGGGCTCTGTCGGGCTCTGTCGGGCTCTGTCGGGCCCTGTCGGGCTCTGTCGGGCTCTGTCGGGCTCTACTGGGCTCTGTCGGGCTCTGTCGGGCTCTGTCGGGCTCTACTGGGCCCTGTCGGGCTCTGTCGGGCTCTGTGGGGCTCTGTCGGGCTCTGTCGGGCCCTGTCGGGCTCTGTCGGGCTCTGTCGGGCTCTGTCGGGCCCTGTCGGGCTCTGTCGGGCTCTGTCGGGCTCTGTCGGGCTCTACTGGGCCCTGTCGGGCTCTGTCGGGCTCTGTCGGGCCCTGTCGGGCTCTGTCGGGCTCTGTCAGGCTCTGTCGGGCCCTGTCGGGCTCTGTCGGGCTCTACTGGGCCCTGTCGGGCCCTGTCGGGCCCTGTCGGGCTCTGTCGGGCTCTGTCGGGCCCTGTCGGGCTCTGTCGGGCCCTGTCGGGCTCTGTCGGGCTCTGTCGGGCTCTGTCGGGCTCTACTGGGCTCTGTCGGGCTCTTCTGGGCTCTACTGGGCCCTGTCGGGCCCTGTCGGGCTCTGTCGGGCTCTACTGGGCTCTGTCGGGCTCTGTCGGGCCCTGTCGGGCTCTGTCGGGCTCTGTCAGGCTCTGTCGGGCTCTACTGGGATCTGTCGGGCTCTGTCGGGCTCTGTCGGGCTCTGTCGGGCTCTACTGGGCTCTGTCGGGCTCTGTCGGGCCCTGTCGGGCCCTGTCGGGCTCTGTCGGGCCCTGTCGGGCCCTGTCGGGCTCTGTCGGGCTCTGTCGGGCTCTACTGGGCTCTGTCGGGCTCTACTGGTCTCTACTGGGCCCTGTCGGGCTCTGTCGGTCTCTGTCGGGCTCTGTCGGGCTCTACTGGGCTCTGTCGGGCCCTGTCGGGCCCTGTCGGGCTCTGTCAGGCTCTGTCGGGCCCTGTCGGGCTCTGTCGGGCTCTGTCGGGCTCTGTCGGGCTCTACTGGGCTCTATCGGGCTCTGTCGGGCTCTGTCGGGCTCTGTCGGGCTCTACTGGGCCCTGTCGGGCCCTGTCGGGCTCTGTCGGGCTCTGTCGGGCTCTGTCGGGCTCAACTGGTCTCTCTCGGGCTCTGTCGGGTTCTGTCGGGCTCTGTCGGGCTCTGTCGGGCTCTACTGGGCCCTGTCGGGCTCTGTCGGGCCCTGTCGGGCCCTGTCGGGCTCTGTCGGGCTCTGTCGGGCTCTGTCGGGTTCTGTCGGGCTCTGTCGGGCTCTACTGGGCCCTGTCGGGCCCTGTCGGGCCCTGTCGGGCTCTGTCGGGCTCTGTCGGGCTCTGTCGGGCGCTGTCGGGCCCTGTCGGGCTCTGTCGGGCTCTGTCGGGCCCTGTCGGGCTCTGTCGGGCTCTGTCGGGCCCTGTCGGGCTCTGTCGGGCTCTACTGGGCCCTGTCGGGCTCTGTCGGGCTCTGTCGGGCCCTGTCAGGCCCTGTCGGGCTCTGTCAGGCTCTGTCGGGCTCTGTCGGGCTCTGTCGGGCCCTGTCGGGCCCTGTCGGGCCCTGTCGGGCTCTGTCGGGCCCTGTCGGGCTCTGTCGGGCTCTGTCGGGCCCTGTCGGGCCCTGTCGGGCTCTGTCGGGCTCTGTCGGGCTCTGTCGGGCTCTACTGGGCTCTGTCGGGCTCTGTCGGGCTCTGTCGGGCCCTGTCGGGCTCTGTCGGGCTCTGTCGGGCTCTACTGGGCTCTGTCGGGCTCTGTCGGGCTCTACTGGGCCCTGTCGGGCTCTGTCGGGCCCTGTCGGGCTCTGTCGGGCTCTGTCGGGCCCTGTCGGATTCTGTCGGGCTCTGTCGGGCTCTGTCGGGCTCTACTGGGCTCTGTCGGGTTCTACTGGGCCCTGTCGGGCTCTGTCGGGCTCTGTCGGGCCCTGTCGGGCTCTGTCGGGCTCTGTCGGGCCCTGTCGGGCCCTGTCGGGCTCTACTGGGCCCTGTCGGTCTCTGTCGGGCTCTGTCGGGCTCTGTCGGGCTCTGTCGGGCCCTGTCGGGCTCTGTCGGGCTCTACTGGGCCCTGTCGGGCTCTGTCGGGCTCTGTGGGGCTCTGTCGGGCTCTGTCGGGCCCTGTCGTGCTCTGTCGGGCCCTGTCGGGCCCTGTCTAGCTCTGTCGGGCTCTGTCGGGCCCTGTCGGGCTCTGTCGGGCTCTGTCGGGCTCTGTCGGGCTCTACTGGGCCCTGTCGGGCTCTGTCGGGCTCTGTCGGGCCCTGTCGGGCTCTGTCGGGCTCTGTCGGGCCCTGTTGGGCTCTGTCGGGCTCTACTGGGCCCTGTCGGGCCCTGTCGGGCCCTGTCGGGCTCTGTCGGGCTCTGTCGGGCTCTGTCGGGCTCTACTGGGCTCTACTGGGCTCTGTCGGGCTCTACTGGGCCCTGTCGGGCCCTGTCGGGCTCTGTCGGGCTCTGTCGGGCTCTGTCGTGCCCTGTCGGGCTCTGTCGGGCTCTGTCGGGCCCTGTCGGGCTCTATCGGGCCCTGTCGGGCCCTGTCGGGCCCTGTCGGGCTCTGTCGGGCTCTGTCGGGCTCTGTCGGGCTCTACTGGGCTCTGTCGGGCTCTTCTGGGCTCTACTGGGCCCTGTCGGGCCCTGTCGGGCTCTGTCGGGCTCTACTGGGCTCTGTCGGGCTCTGTCGGGCCCTGTCGGGCTCTGTCGGGCTCTGTCAGGCTCTGTCGGGCTCTACTGGGATCTGTCGGGCTCTGTCGGGCTCTGTCGGGCTCTGTCGGGCTCTGTCGGGCTCTACTGGGCCCTGTCGGGCTCTGTCGGGCTCTGTCGGGCCCTGTCGGGCTCTGTCGGGCCCTGTCGGGCCCTGTCGGGCCCTGTCGGGCTCTGTCGGGCTCTGTCGGGCTCTGTCGGGCTCTGTCGGTCTCTGTCGGGCTCTGTCGGGCTCTACTGGGCTCTGTCGGGCCCTGTCGGGCCCTGTCAGGCTCTGTCGGGCCCTGTCGGGCTCTGTCGGGCTCTGTCGGGCTCTGTCGGGCTCTACTGGGCTCTATCGGGCTCTGTCGGGCTCTGTCGGGCTCTGTCGGGCTCTACTGGGCCCTGTCGGGCCCTGTCGGGCTCTGTCGGGCTCTGTCGGGCTCTGTTGGGCTCAACTGGTCTCTGTCGGGCTCTGTCGGGTTCTGTCGGGCTCTGTCGGGCTCTGTCGGGCTCTACTGGGCCCTGTCGGGCTCTGTCGGGCCCTGTCGGGCCCTGTCGGGCTCTGTCGGGCTCTGTCGGGCTCTGTCGGGTTCTGTCGGGCTCTGTCGGGCTCTACTGGGCCCTGTCGGGCCCTGTCGGGCTCTGTCGGGCTCTGTCGGGCTCTGTCGGGCTCTGTCGGGCGCTGTCGGGCCCTGTCGGGCTCTGTCGGGCTCTACTGGGCCCTGTCGGGCTCTGTCGGGCTCTGTCGGGCTCTGTCGGGCCCTGTCGGGCCCTGTCGGGCTCTGTCGGGCTCTGTCGGGCTCTACTGGGCTCTGTCGGGTTCTGTCGGGCTCTGTCGGGCTCTACTGGGCCCTGTCGGGCTCTGTCGGGCTCTGTGGGGCCCTGTCGGGCTCTGTCGGGCTCTGTCGGGCTCTGTCGGGCCCTGTCGGGCTCTGTTGGGCCCTGTCGGGCCCTGTCAGGCTCTGTCGGGCTCTGTCGGGCCCTGTCGGGCTCTGTCGGGCTCTGTCGGGCTCTGTCGGGCTCTACTGGGCCCTGTCGGGCTCTGTCGGGCTCTGTCGGGCCCTGTCGGGCTCTGTCGGGCTCTGTCGGGCTCTACTGGGCCCTGTCGGGCCCTGTCGGGCCCTGTCGGGCTCTGTCGGGCTCTGTCGGGCTCTGTCGGGCTCTACTGGGCTCTACTGGGCTCTGTCGGGCTCTACTGGGCCCTGTCGGGCCCTGTCGGGCTCTGTCGGGCTCTGTCGGGCTCTGTCGTGCCCTGTCGGGCTCTGTCGGGCTCTGTCGGGCCCTGTCGGGCTCTATCGGGCCCTGTCGGCCCCTGTCGGGCCCTGTCGGGCTCTGTCGGGCTCTGTCGGGCTCTGTCGGGCTCTACTGGGCTCTGTCGGGCTGTTCTGGGCTCTACTGGGCTCTGTCGGGCTCTGTCGGGCTCTACTGGGCTCTGTCGGGCTCTGTCGGGCCCTGTCGGGCTCTGTCGGGCTCTGTCAGGCTCTGTCGGGGTCTACTGGGCTCTGTCGGGCTCTGTCGGGCTCTGTCGGGCTCTACTGGGCCCTGTCGGGCTCTGTCGGGCTCTGTCGGGCCCTGTCGGGCCCTGTCGGGCTCTGTCGGGCTCTACTGGGCTCTGTCGGGCTCTACTGGTCTCTACTGGGCCCTGTCGGGCTCTGTCGGGCTCTGTCGGGCTCTGTCGGGCTCTACTGGGCTCTGTCGGGCCCTGTCGGGCCCTGTCGGGCTCTGTCAGGCTCTGTCGGGCCCTGTCGGGCTCTGTCGGGCTCTGTCGGGCTCTGTCGGGCTCTACTGGGCTCTGTCGGGCTCTGTCGGGCTCTGTCGGGCTCTACTGGGCCCTGTCGGGCCCTGTCGGGCTCTGTCGGGCTCTGTCGGGCTCTGTCGGGCTCAACTGGTCTCTGTCGGGCTCTGTCGGGTTCTGTCGGGCTCTGTCGGGCTCTGTCGGGCTCTACTGGGCCCTGTCGGGCTCTGTCGGGCCCTGTCGGGCCCTGTCGGGCTCTGTCGGGCTCTGTCGGGCTCTGTCGGGTTCTGTTGGGCTCTGTCGGGCTCTGTCGGGTTCTGTCGGGCTCTGTCGGGCTCTGTCGGGCTCTGTCGGGCTCTACTGGGCTCTGTCGGGCCCTGTCGGGCCCTGTCGGGCTCTGTCGGGCCCTGTCGGGCCCTGTCGGGCTCTGTCGGGCTCTGTCGGGATCTGTCGGGCTCTGTCGGGCTCTACTGGGCCCTGTCGGGCCCTGTCGGGCCCTGTCGGGCTCTGTCGGGCTCTGTCGGGCTCTGTCGGGCTCTACTGGGCTCTACTGGGCTCTGTCGGGCTCTGTCGGGCTCTACTGGGCCCTGTCGGGCCCTGTCGGGCCCTGACGGGCTCTGTTGGGCTCTACTGGGCTCTGTCGGGCTCTGTCGGGCTCTGTCGGGCCCTGTCGGGCTCTGTCGGGCTCTGTCGGGCTCTACTGGGCTCTGTCGGGCTCTGTCGGGCTCTGTCGGGCTCTGTCGGGCTCTGTCGGGCTCTGTCGGGCTCTGTCGGGCTCTACTGGGCTCTGTCTGGTTCTACTGGGCTCTACTGGGCCCTGTCGGGCTCTGTCGGGCTCTGTCGGGCTCTGTCGGGCCCTGTCGGGCTCTGTCGGGCTCTGTCGGGCCCTGTCGGGCTCTGTCGGGCTCTGTCGGGCCCTGTCGGGCTCTGTCGGGCTCTGTCGGGCTCTGTCGGGCTCTACTGGGCCCTGTCGGGCTCTGTCGGGCTCTGTCGGGCTCTGTCGGGCCCTGTCAGGCTCTGTCGGGCTCTGTCGGGCTCTACTGGGCTCTACTGGGCTCTGTCGGGCTCTGTCGGGCTCTGTCGGGCTCTGTCGGGCTCTACTGGGCCCTGTCGGGCCCTGTCGGGCTCTGTCGGGCTCTGTCGGGCTCTGTCGGGCTCTACTGGGCCTGTCGGGCCCTGTCGGGCTCTGTCGGGCTCTGTCGGGCTCTGTCGGGCTGTGTCGGGCTCTGTCGGGCTCTACTGGGCTCTACTGGGCTCTGTCGGGCTCTGTCGGGCTCTGTCGGGCTCTACTGGGCCCTGTCGGGCCCTGTCGGGCTCTGTCGGGCTCTGTCGGGCTATGTCGGGCTCTGTCGGGCTCTGTCGGGCTCTACTGGGCCTGTCGGGCTCTGTCGGGCTCTGTCGGGCTCTGTCGGGCTCTACTGGGCTCTACTGGGCTCTGTCGGGCTCTGTCGGGTTCTGTCGGGTTCTGTCGGGCTCTGTCGGGCTCTGTCGGGCTCTGTCGGGAACTGTCGGTCTCTGTCGGGCTCTGTCGTGCCCTGTCGGGCCCTGTCGGGCTCTGTCGGGCCCTGTCGGGCTCTGTCGGGCCCTGTCGGGCCCTGTCGGGCTCTGTCGGGCTCTGTCGGGCCCTGTCGGGCTCTGTCGGGCTCTGTCGGGCTCTGTCGGGCTCTGTCGGGCTCTACTGGGCCCTGTCGGGCCCTGTCGGGCCCTGTCGGGCTCTGTCGGGCTCTGTCGGGCTCTGTCAGGCTCTACTGGGCTCTGTCGGGCCCTGTCGGGCCCTGTCGGGCTCTGTCGGGCTCTGTCGGGCCCTGTCGGGCCCTGTCGGGCTCTGTCGGGCTCTGTCGGGCTCTACTGGGCTCTGTCGGGCTCTGTCAGGCTCTGTCGGGCTCTGTCGGGCTCTGTCGGGCCCTGTCGGGCCCTGTCGGGCTCTGTCGGGCTCTGTCGGGCTCTACTGGGCTCTGTCGGGCTCTGTCGGGCTCTGTCGGGCTCTACTGGGCCCTGTCGGGCTCTGTCGGGCTCTGTCGGGCCCTGTCGGGCCCTGTCGGGCTCTGTCGGGCTCTGTCGGGCTCTACTGGGCTCTCTCGGGCTCTGTCGGGCTCTGTCGGGCTCTACTGGGCCCTGTCGGTCTCTGTCGGGCTCTGTGGGGCCCTGTCGGGCTCTGTCGGGCTCTGTCGGGCTCTGTCGGGCCCTGTCGGGCTCTGTCAGGCCCTGTCGGGCCCTGTCGGGCTCTGTCGGGCCCTGTCGGGCCCTGTCGGGCTCTGTCGGGCTCTGTCGGGCTCTGTCGGGCTCTACTGGGCTCTACTGGGCTCTGTCGGGCTCTGTCGGGCTCTACTGGGCCCTGTCGGGCCCTGTCGGGCCCTGACGGGCTCTGTCGGGCTCTACTGGGCTCTGTCGGGCTCTATCGGGCTCTGTCGGGTTCTGTCGGGCTCTGTCGGGCTCTGTCGGGCTCTACTGGGCCCTGTCGGGCCCTGTCGGGCCCGGTCGGGCTCTGTCGGGCTCTGTCGGGCTCTGTCGGGCTCTACTGGGCCCTGTCGGGCTCTGTCGGGCTCTGTGGGGCCCTGTCGGGCTCTGTCGGGCTCTGTCGGGCCCTGTCGGGCTCTGTCGGGCCCTGTCGGGCCCTGTCGGGCTCTGTCGGACTCTGTCGGGCCCTGTCGGGCTCTGTCGGGCTCTGTCGGGCTCTGTCGGGCTCTGTGGGGCCCTGTCGGGCCCTGTCGGGCTCTGTCGGGCTCTGTCGGGCTCTGTCGGGCTCTACTGGGCTCTACTGGGCTCTGTCGGGCTCTGTCGGGCTCTACTGGGCCCTGTCGGGCCCTGTCGGGCCCTGACGGGCTCTGTTGGGCTCTACTGGGCTCTGTCGGGCTCTGTCGGGCTCTGTCGGGCCCTGTCGGGCTCTGTCGGGCTCTGTCGGGCTCTACTGGGCTCTGTCGGGCTCTGTCGGGCCCTGTCGGGCTCTGTCGGGCTCTGTCGGGCTCTGTCGGGCTCTGTCGGGCTCTACTGGGCTCTGTCTGGTTCTACTGGGCTCTACTGGGCCCTGTCGGGCTCTGTCGGGCTCTGTCGGGCTCTGTCGGGCCCTGTCGGGCTCTGTCGGGCTCTGTCGGGCCCTGTCGGGCTCTGTCGGGCTCTGTCGGGCCCTGTCGGGCTCTGTCGGGCTCTGTCGGGCTCTGTCGGGCTCTACTGGGCCCTGTCGGGCTCTGTCGGGCTCTGTCGGGCTCTGTCGGGCCCTGTCAGGCTCTGTCGGGCTCTGTCGGGCTCTACTGGGCTCTACTGGGCTCTGTCGGGCTCTGTCGGGCTCTGTCGGGCTCTGTCGGGCTCTACTGGGCCCTGTCGGGCCCTGTCGGGCTCTGTCGGGCTCTGTCGGGCTCTGTCGGGCTCTACTGGGCCTGTCGGGCCCTGTCGGGCTCTGTCGGGCTCTGTCGGGCTCTGTCGGGCTGTGTCGGGCTCTGTCGGGCTCTACTGGGCTCTACTGGGCTCTGTCGGGCTCTGTCGGGCTCTGTCGGGCT
This sequence comes from Caloenas nicobarica, assembly GCF_036013445.1. NCBI lineage: Eukaryota > Metazoa > Chordata > Aves > Columbiformes > Columbidae > Caloenas > Caloenas nicobarica. Next base: position 283,389 of record NW_027016983.1, read on the forward strand.
CTACTGGGCCCTGTCGGGCCCTGTCGGGCTCTGTCGGGCTCTGTCGGGCTATGTCGGGCTCTGTCGGGCTCTGTCGGGCTCTACTGGGCCTGTCGGGCTCTGTCGGGCTCTGTCGGGCTCTGTCGGGCTCTACTGGGCTCTACTGGGCTCTGTCGGGCTCTGTCGGGTTCTGTCGGGTTCTGTCGGGCTCTGTCGGGCTCTGTCGGGCTCTGTCGGGAACTGTCGGTCTCTGTCGGGCTCTGTCGTGCCCTGTCGGGCCCTGTCGGGCTCTGTCGGGCCCTGTCGGGCTCTGTCGGGCCCTGTCGGGCCCTGTCGGGCTCTGTCGGGCTCTGTCGGGCCCTGTCGGGCTCTGTCGGGCTCTGTCGGGCTCTGTCGGGCTCTGTCGGGCTCTACTGGGCCCTGTCGGGCCCTGTCGGGCCCTGTCGGGCTCTGTCGGGCTCTGTCGGGCTCTGTCAGGCTCTACTGGGCTCTGTCGGGCCCTGTCGGGCCCTGTCGGGCTCTGTCGGGCTCTGTCGGGCCCTGTCGGGCCCTGTCGGGCTCTGTCGGGCTCTGTCGGGCTCTACTGGGCTCTGTCGGGCTCTGTCAGGCTCTGTCGGGCTCTGTCGGGCTCTGTCGGGCCCTGTCGGGCCCTGTCGGGCTCTGTCGGGCTCTGTCGGGCTCTACTGGGCTCTGTCGGGCTCTGTCGGGCTCTGTCGGGCTCTACTGGGCCCTGTCGGGCTCTGTCGGGCTCTGTCGGGCCCTGTCGGGCCCTGTCGGGCTCTGTCGGGCTCTGTCGGGCTCTACTGGGCTCTGTCGGGCTCTGTCGGGCTCTGTCGGGCTCTACTGGGCCCTGTCGGTCTCTGTCGGGCTCTGTGGGGCCCTGTCGGGCTCTGTCGGGCTCTGTCGGGCTCTGTCGGGCCCTGTCGGGCTCTGTCAGGCCCTGTCGGGCCCTGTCGGGCTCTGTCGGGCCCTGTCGGGCCCTGTCGGGCTCTGTCGGGCTCTGTCGGGCTCTGTCGGGCTCTACTGGGCTCTACTGGGCTCTGTCGGGCTCTGTCGGGCTCTACTGGGCCCTGTCGGGCCCTGTCGGGCCCTGACGGGCTCTGTCGGGCTCTACTGGGCTCTGTCGGGCTCTATCGGGCTCTGTCGGGTTCTGTCGGGCTCTGTCGGGCTCTGTCGGGCTCTACTGGGCCCTGTCGGGCCCTGTCGGGCCCGGTCGGGCTCTGTCGGGCTCTGTCGGGCTCTGTCGGGCTCTACTGGGCCCTGTCGGGCTCTGTCGGGCTCTGTGGGGCCCTGTCGGGCTCTGTCGGGCTCTGTCGGGCCCTGTCGGGCTCTGTCGGGCCCTGTCGGGCCCTGTCGGGCTCTGTCGGACTCTGTCGGGCCCTGTCGGGCTCTGTCGGGCTCTGTCGGGCTCTGTCGGGCTCTACTGGGCCCTGTCGGACTCTGTCGGGCTCTGTCGGGCCCTGTCGGGCTCTGTCGGGCTCTGTCGGGCTCTACTGGGCCCTGTCGGGCCCTGTCGGGGCCTGTCTGGCTCTGTCGGGCTCTGTCGGGCTCTGTCGGGCTCTACTGGGCTCTACTGGGCTCTGTCGGGCTCTACTGGGCCCTGTCGGGCCCTGTCGGGCTCTGTCGGGCTCTGTCGGGCTCTGTCGGGCTCTACTGGGCTCTGTCGGGCCCTGTTGGGCCCTGTCGGGCTCTGTCGGGACCTGTCGGGCCCTGTCGGGCTCTGTCGGGCTCTGTCGGGATCTGTCGGGCTCTGTCGGGCTCTACTGGGCCCTGTCGGGCCCTGTCGGGCCCTGTCGGGCTCTGTCGGGCTCTGTCGGGCCCTGTCGGGCTCTGTCGGGCTCTGTCGGGCTCTGTCGGGCTCTACTGGGCTCTACTGGGCTCTGTCGGGCTCTGTCGGGCTCTACTGGGCCCTGTCGGGCCCTGTCGGGCCCTGACGGGCTCTGTCGGGCTCTACTGGGCTCTGTCGGGCTCTGTCGGGCTCTGTCGGGCCCTGTCGGGCTCTGTCGGGCTCTGTCGGGCTCTACTGGGCTCTGTCGGGCTCTGTCGGGCTCTGTCGGGCCCTGTCGGGCTCTGTCGGGCCCTGTCGGGCCCTGTCGGGCTCTGTCGGGCTCTACTGGGCCCTGTCGGGCTCTGTCGGGCTCTACTGGGCTCTGTCGGGCTCTGTCGGGCTCTACTGGGCCCTGTCGGGCCCTGTCGGGCCCTGTCGGGCTCTGTCGGGCTCTGTCGGGCTGTGTCGGGCTCTGTCGGACTCTACTGGGCTCTACTGGGCTCTGTCGGGCTCTGTCGGGCTCTACTGGGCCCTGTCGGGCCCTGTCGGGCTCTGTCGGGCTCTGTCGGGCTCTGTCGGGCTCTACTGGTCCTGTCGGGCCCTGTCGGGCTCTGTCGGGCTCTGTCGGGCTCTGTCGGGCTCTACTGGGCTCTACTGGGCTCTGTCGGGCTCTGTCGGGTTCTGTCGGGCTCTGTCGGGCTCTGTCGGGCTCTGTCGGGACCTGTCGGGCTCTGTCGTGCCCTGTCGGGCCCTGTCGGGCCCTGTCGGGCTCTGTCGGGACCTGTCCGGCTCTGTCGGGCTCTGTCGGGCCCTGTCGGGCCCTGTCGGGCTCTGTCGGGCTCTGTCGGGCTCTGTCGGGCTCTACTGGGCCCTGTCGGGCCCTGTCGGGCCCTGTCGGGCTCTGTCGGGCTCTGTCGGGCTCTGTCAGGCTCTACTGGGCTCTGTCGGGCCCTGTCGGGCCCTGTCAGGCTCTGTCGGGCTCTGTCGGGCCCTGTCGGGCCCTGTCGGGCTCTGTCGGGCTCTGTCGGGCTCTACTGGGCTCTGTCGGGCTCTGTCGGGCTCTGTCGGGCTCTACTGGGCTCTGTCGGGCTCTGTCGGGCTCTGTCGGGCCCTGTCGGGCCCTGTCGGGCTCTGTCGGGCTCTGTCGGGCTCTACTGGGCTCTACTGGGCCCTGTCGGGCTCTGTCGGGCTCTACTGGGCCCTGTCGGGCTCTGTCGGGCTCTGTGGGGCCCTGTCGGGCTCTGTCGGGCTCTGTCGGGCTCTGTCGGGCCCTGTCGGTCTCTGTCAGGCCCTGTCGGGCCCTGTCGGGCTCTGTCGGGCTCTGTCGGGCCCTGTCGGGCTCTGTCGGGTTCTGTCGGGCTCTGTCGGGCTCTACTGGGCTCTACTGGGCTCTGTCGGGCTCTGTCGGGCTCTACTGGGCCCTGTCGGGCCCTGTCGGGCCCTGACGGGCTCTGTCGGGCTCTACTGGGCTCTGTCGGGCTCTGTCGGGCTCTTTCGGGCCCTGTCGGGCTCTGTCGGGCTCTGTCGGGCCCTGTCGGGCTCTGTCGGGCTCTGTCGGGCTCTACTGGGCCCTGTCGGGCTCTGTCGGGCCCTGTCGGGCTCTGTCGGGCTCTGTCGGGCCCTGTCGGGCTCTGTCGGGCTCTGTCGGGCTCTGTCGGGCTCTACTGGGCTCTGTCGGGTTCTACTGGGCTCTACTGGGCCCTGTCGGGCTCTGTCGGGCTCTGTCGGGCTCTGTCGGGCCCTGTCGGGCTCTGTCGGGCTCTGTCGGGCCCTGTCGGGCTCTGTCGGGCTCTGTCGGGCTCTGTCGGGCCCTGTCGGGTTCTGTCGGGCTCTGTCGGGCTCTGTCGGGCTCTGTCGGGCCCTGTCGGGCTCTGTCGGGCTCTACTGGGCCCTGTCGGGCCCTGTCGGGCTCTGTCGGGCTCTGTCGGGCCCTGTCGGGCTCTGTCGGGCTCTGTCGGGCTGTGTCGGCCTCTGTCGAGCTCTGTCGGGCTCTGTCGGGCTCTACTGGGCTCTACTGGGCTCTGTCGGGCTCTGTCGGGCTCTACTGGGCCCTGTCGGGCCCTGTTGGGCCCTGACGGGCTCTGTCGGGGTCTACTGGGCTCTGTCGGGCTCTGTCGGGCTCTGTCGGGCCCTGTCGGGCTCTGTCGGGCTCTGTCGGGCCCTGTCGGGCTCTGTCGGGCTCTGTCGGGCTCTACTGGGCTCTGTCGGGCTCTGTCGGGCTCTACTGGGCCCTGTCGGGCTCTGTCGGGCCCTGTCGGGCTCTGTCGGGCTCTGTCGGGCCCTGTCGGGCTCTGTCGGGCTCTGTCGGGCCCTGTCGGGCTCTGTCGGGCTCTGTCGGGCTCTGTCGGGCTCTACTGGGCTCTGTCGGGTTCTACTGGGCTCTACTGGGCCCTCTCGGGCTCTGTCGGGCTCTGTTGGGCTCTGTCGGGCCCTGTCGGGCTCTGTCGGGCTCTGTCGGGCTCTGTTGGGCCCTGTCGGGCTCTGTCGGGCTCTGTCGGGCTCTGTCGGGCTCTACTGGGCCCTGTCGGGCTCTGTCGGGCTCTGTCGGGCTCTGTCGGGCCCTGTCAGGCTCTGTCGGGCTCTGTCGGGCCCTGTCGGGCTCTGTCGGGCTCTACTGGGCCCTGTCGGGCCCTGTCGGGCTCTGTCGGGCCCTGTCGGGCTCTGTCGGGCTCTGTCGGGCTCTGTCGGGCTCTACTGGGCTCTACTGGGCTCTGTCGGGCTCTGTCGGGCTCTACTGGGCCCTGTCGGGCCCTGTCGGGCCCTGACGGGCTCTGTCGGGCTCTACTGGGCTCTGTCGGGCTCTGTCGGGCTCTGTCGGGCCCTGTCGGGCTCTACTGGGCTCTGTCGGGCTCTGTCGGGCCCTGTCGGGCTCTGTCGGGCTCTGTCGGGCCCTGTCGGGCTCTGTCGGGCTCTGTCGGGCTCTGTCGGGCTCTACTGGGCTCTGTCGGGCTCTGTCGGGCCCTGTCGGGCTCTGTCGGGCTCTGTCGGGCTCTGTCGGGCTCTACTGGGCTCTACTGGGCTCTGTCGGGCTCTGTCGGGCTCTACTGGGCCCTGTCGGGCCCTGTCGGGCCCTGACGGGCTCTGTCGGGCTCTACTGGGCTCTGTCGGGCTCTGTCGGGCTCTGTCGGGCCCTGTCGGTCTCTGTCGGGCTCTGTCGGGCTCTGTCGGGCTCTGTCGGGCTCTACTGGGCTCTGTCGGGCTCTGTCGGGCTCTACTGGGCTCTGTCGGGCTCTGTCGGGCTCTACTGGGCCCTGTCGGGCTCTGTCGGGCTCTGTCGGGCCCTGTCGGGCTCTGTCGGGCCCTGTCGGGCTCTGTCGGGTTCTACTGGGCTCTACTGGGCCCTGTCGGGCTCTGTCGGGCTCTGTCGGGCCCTGTCAGGCTCTGTCGGGCTCTGTCGGGCCCTGTCGGGCTCTGTCGGGCTCTACTGGGCCCTGTCGGGCTCTGTCGGGCTCTGTCGGGCCCTGTCGGGCTCTGTCGGGCTCTGTCGGGCTGTGTCGGGCTCTGTCGAGCTCTGTCGGGCTCTGTCGGGCTCTACTGGGCTCTACTGGGCTCTGTCGGGCTCTGTCGGGCTCTACTGGGCCCTGTCGGGACCTGTCGGGCCCTGACGGGCTCTGTCGGGCTCTACTGGGCTCTGTCGGGCTCTGTCGGGTTCTGTCGGGCCCTGTCGGGCTCTGTCGGGCTCTGTCGGGCTCTACTGGGCTCTGTCGGGCTCTGTCGGGCTCTACTGGGCCCTGTCGGGCTCTGTCGGGCCCTGTCGGGCTCTGTCGGGCTCTGTCGGGCTCTGTCGGGCTCTACTGGGCTCTGTCGGGCTCTGTCGGGCTCTGTCGGGCCCTGTCGGGCTCTGTCGGGCTCTGTCGGGCTCTACTGGGCTCTGTCGGGCTCTGTCGGGCCCTGTCGGGCTCTGTCGGGCTCTGTCGGGCCCTGTCGGGCTCTGTCGGGCTCTGTCGGGCTCTGTCGGGCTCTACTGGGCTCTGTCGGGTTCTACTGGGCTCTACTGGGCCCTGTCGGGCTCTGTCGGGCTCTGTCGGGCTCTGTCGGGCCCTGTCGGGCTCTGTCGGGCTCTGTCGGGCCCTGTCGGGCTCTGTCGGGCTCTGTCGGGCTCTACTGGGCTCTGTCGGGCTCTGTCGGGCTCTACTGGGCCCTGTCGGGCTCTGTCGGGCCCTGTCGGGCTCTGTCGGGCTCTGTCGAGCCCTGTCGGGCTCTGTCGGGCTCTGTCGGGCTCTACTGGGCTCTGTCGGGTTCTACTGGGCTCTACTGGGCCCTGTCGGGCTCTGTCGGGCTCTGTTGGGCCCTGTCGGGCTCTGTCGGGCTCTGTCGGGCTCTGTCGGGCTCTACTGGGCTCTACTGGGCTCTGTCGGGCTCTGTCGGGCTCTACTGGGCCCTGTCGGGCCCTGTCGGGCCCTGACGGGCTCTGTCGGGCTCTACTGGGCTCTGTCGGGCTCTGTCGGGCTCTGTCGGGCTCTACTGGGCTCTGTCGGGCTCTGTCGGGCCCTGTCGGGCTCTGTCGGGCTCTGTCGGGCCCTGTCGGGCTCTGTCGGGCTCTGTCGGGCTCTGTCGGGCTCTACTGGGCTCTGTCGGGCTCTGTCGGGCTCTGTCGGGCCCTGTCGGGCTCTGTCGGGCTCTGTCGGGCTCTACTGGGCTCTGTCGGGCTCTGTTGGGCCCTGTCGGGCTCTGTCGGGCTCTGTCGGGCTCTGTCGGGCTCTGTCGGGCTCTACTGGGCCCTGTCGGGCTCTGTCGGGCTCTGTCGGGCTCTACTGGGCTCTGTCGGGCTCTGTCGGGCTCTGTCGGGCTCTACTGGGCCCTGTCGGGCTCTGTGGGGCCCTGTCGGGCTCTGTCGGGCTCTGTCGGGCTCTGTCGGGCCCTGTCGGGCTCTGTCAGGCCCTGTCGGGCCCTGTCGGGCTCTGTCGGGCTCTGTCGGGCCCTGTCGGGCTCTGTCGGGCTCTGTCGGGCTCTGTCGGGCTCTGTCGGGCTCTACTGGGCCCTGTCGGGCCCTGTCGGGCCCTGACGGGCTCTGTCGGGCTCTACTGGGCTCTGTCGGGCTCTGTCGGGCTCTGTCGGGCCCTGTCGGGCTCTGTCGGGCTCTGTCGGGCCCTGTCGGGCTCTGTCGGGCTCTGTCGGGCTCTACTGGGCTCTGTCGGGCTCTGTCGGGCTCTACTGGGCCCTGTCGGGCCCTGTCGGGCCCTGACGGGCTCTGTCGGGCTCTACTGGGCTCTGTCGGGCTCTGTCGGGCCCTGTCGGGCCCTGTCGGGCTCTGTCGGGCTCTGTCGGGCTCTACTGGGCTCTGTCGGGCTCTGTCGGGCTCTACTGGGCCCTGTCGGGCTCTGTCGCGCTCTGTCGGGCCCTGTCGGGCTCTGTCGGGCTCTGTCGGGCTCTGTCGGGCTCTGTCGGGCTCTACTGGGCTCTGTCGGGTTCTACTGGGCTCTACTGGGCCCTGTCGGGCTCTGTCGGGCTCTGTCGGGCTCTGTCGGGCTCTGTCGGGCCCTGTCGGGCTCTGTCGGGCTCTGTCGGGCTCTGTCGGGCCCTGTCGGGCTCTGTCGGGCTCTGTCGGGCTCTGTCGGGCTCTACTGGGCCCTGTCGGGCTCTGTCGGGCTCTGTCGGGCTCTGTCGGGCCCTGTCAGGCTCTGTCGGGCTCTGTCGGGCTCTACTGGGCCCTGTCGGGCTCTGTCGGGCTCTGTCGGGCCCTGTCGGGCTCTGTCGGGCTCTGTCGGGCTCTACTGGGCTCTACTGGGCTCTGTCGGGCTCTGTCGGGCTCTGTCGGGCTCTACTGGGCTCTACTGGGCTCTGTCGGGCTCTGTCGGGCTCTGTCGGGCTCTACTGGGCCCTGTCGGGCTCTGTCGGGCTCTGTCGGGCCCTGTCGGGCCCTGTCGGGCCCTGACGGGCTCTGTCAGGCTCTACTGGGCTCTGTCGGGCTCTGTCGGGCTCTGTCGGGCCCTGTCGGGCTCTGTCGGGCTCTGTCAGGCTCTACTGGGCTCTGTCGGGCCCTGTCGGGCTCTGTCGGGCCCTGTCGGGCTCTGTCGGGCTCTGTCGGGCTCTGTCGGGCTCTGTCGGGCTCTGTCGGGCTCTGTCGGGCTCTGTCGGGCCCTGTCGGGCCCTGTCGGGCTCTGTCGGGCTCTGTCGGGCTCTACTGGGCCCTGTCGGGCTCTGTCGGGCTCTGTCGGGCTCTGTCGGGCCCTGTCGGGCTCTGTCGGGCTCTGTCGGGCTCTGTCGGGCTCTACTGGGCTCTGTCGGGTTCTACTGGGCTCTACTGGGCCCTGTCGGGCTCTGTCGGGCTCTGTCGGGCTCTGTCGGGCTCTGTCGGGCCCTGTCGGGCCCTCTCGGGCCCTGTCGGGCTCTGTCGGCCTCTGTCGGGCCCTGTCGGGCCCTATCGGGCCCTGTCGGGCTCTGTCGGGCTCTGTCGGGCCCTGTCGGGCTCTGTCGGGCTCTACTGGGCCCTGTCGGGCCCTGTCGGGCCCTGTCGGGCTCTGTCGGGCCCTGTCAGGGTCTGTCGGGCTCTGTCGGGCCCTGTCGGGCTCTGTCGGGCCCTGTCGGGCTCTGTCGGGCTCTACTGGGCCCTCTCGGGCCCTGTCGGGCTCTGTCGGGCTCTGTCGGGCCCTGTCGGGCTCTGTCGGGCTCTGTCGGGCTGTGTCGGGCTCTGTCGGGCTCTACTGGGCTCTACTGGGCTCTGTCGGGCTCTGTCGGGCTCTGTCGGGCACTGTCGGGCTCTACTGGGCCCTGTCGGGCCCTGTCGGGCCCTGTCGGGCTCTGTCGGGCTCTGTCGGGCCCTGTCGGGCTCTGTCGGGCTCTGTCGGGCTCTACTGGGCTCTACTGGGCTCTGTCGGGCTCTGTCGGGCTCTGTCGGGCCCTGTCGGGCCCTGTCGGGCCCTGACGGGCTCTGTCGGGCTCTACTGGGCTCTGTCGGGCTCTGTCGGGCTCTGTCGGGCCCTGTCGGGCTCTGTCGGGCTCTGTCAGGCTCTACTGGGCTCTGTCGGGCCCTGTCGGGCTCTGTCGGGCCCTGTCGGGCTCTGTCGGGCTCTGTCGGGCTCTGTCGGGCTCTGTCGGGCCCTGTCGGGCTCTGTCGGGCTCTGTCGGGCCCTGTCGGGCCCTGTCGGGCTCTGTCGGGCTCTGTCGGGCTCTACTGGGCCCTGTCGGGCTCTGTCGGGCTCTGTCGGGCTCTGTCGGGCCCTGTCGGGCTCTGTCGGGCTCTGTCGGGCTCTGTCGGGCTCTACTGGGCTCTGTCGGGTTCTACTGGGCTCTACTGGGCCCTGTCGGGCTCTGTCGGGCTCTGTCGGGCTCTGTCGGGCTCTGTCGGGCCCTGTCGGGCCCTCTCGGGCCCTGTCGGGCTCTGTCGGCCTCTGTCGGGCCCTGTCGGGCCCTGTCGGGCCCTGTCGGGCTCTGTCGGGCCCTGTCGGGCTCTGTCGGGCTCTACTGGGCCCTGTCGGGCCCTGTCGGGCCCTGTCAGGGTCTGTCGGGCTCTGTCGGGCCCTGTCGGGCTCTGTCGGGCCCTGTCGGGCTCTGTCGGGCTCTACTGGGCCCTCTCGGGCTCTGTCGGGCCCTGTCAGGGTCTGTCGGGCTCTGTCGGGCCCTGTCGGGCTCTGTCGGGCCCTGTCGGGCTCTGTCGGGCTCTACTGGGCCCTCTCGGGCCCTGTCGGGCTCTGTCGGGCTCTGTCGGGCCCTGTCGGGCTCTGTCGGGCTCTGTCGGGCTGTGTCGGGCTCTGTCGGGCTCTACTGGGCTCTACTGGGCTCTGTCGGGCTCTGTCGGGCTCTGTCGGGCACTGTCGGGCTCTACTGGGCCCTGTCGGGCCCTGTCGGGCTCTGTCGGGCTCTGTCGGGCTCTGTCGGGCTCTACTGGGCCCTGTCGGGCCCTGTCGGGCTCTGTCGGGCTCTGTCGGGCTCTACTGGGCTCTACTGGGCTCTGTCGGGCTCTGTCGGGCCCTGTCGGGCCCTGTCGGGCCCTGTCGGGCCCTGTCGGGCTCTGTCGGGCTCTGTCGGGCTCTGTCGGGCTCTACTGGGCCCTGTCGGGCCCTGTCGGGCCCTGTCGGGCTCTGTCGGGCTCTGTCGGGCTCTGTCGGGCTCTACTGGGCTCTGTCGGGCCCTGTCGGGCCCTGTCGGGCTCTGTCGGGCTCTGTCGGGCCCTGTCGGGCCCTGTCGGGCTCTGTCGGGCTCTGTCGGGCTCTACTGGGCTCTGTCGGGCCCTGTCGGGCTCTGTCGGGCTCTGTCGGGCCCTGTCGGTCTCTGTCAGGCCCTGTCGGGCTCTGTCGGGCTGTGTCGGGCTCTGTCGGGCTCTACTGGGCTCTACTGGGCTCTGTCGGGCTCTGTCGGGCTCTGTCGCGCTCTGTCGGGCTCTACTGGGCACTGTCGGGCCCTGTCGGGCTCTGTCGGGCTCTGTCGGGCTCTGTCGGGCTCTACTGGGCCTGTCGGGCCCTGTCGGGCTCTGTCGGGCTCTGTCGGGCTCTGTCGGGCTCTACTGGGCTCTACTGGGCTCTGTCGGGCTCTGTCGGGCTCTGTCGGGCCCTGTCGGGCTCTGTTGGGCTCTGTCGTGCCCTGTCGGGCCCTGTCGGGCTCTGTCGGGCCCTGTCGGGCTCTGTCGGGCCCTGTCGGGCCCTGTCGGGCTCTGTCGGGCTCTGTCGGGCCCTGTCGGCTCTGTCGGGCCCTGTCGGGCTCTACTCGGCCCTGTCGGGCCCTGTCGGGCTCTGTCGGGCCCTGTCGGGCCCTGTCGGGCTCTGTCGGGCTCTGTCGGGCTCTACTGGGCCCTGTAGGGCCCTGTCGGGCCCTGTCGTGCCCTGTCGGGCCCTGTCGGGCTCTGTCGGGCCCTGTCGGGCTCTGTTGGGCCCTGTCGGGCCCTGTCGGGCTCTGTCGGGCTCTGTCGGGCTCTACTCGGCCCTGTCGGGCCCTGTCGGGCCCTGTCGGGCTCTGTCGGGCTCTCTCGGGCTCTGTCAGGCTCTACTGGGCTCTGTCGGGCCCTGTCGGGCCCTGTCGGGCTCTGTCGGGCTCTGTCGGGCCCTGTCGGGCTCTGTCGGGCTCTGTCGGGCTCTACTGGGCTCTGTCGGGCTCTGTCGGGCTCTACTGGGCCCTGTCGGGCTCTGTCGGGCCCTGTCGGGCTCTGTCGGGCTCTGTCGAGCCCTGTCGGGCTCTGTCGGGCTCTGTCGGGCTCTACTGGGCTCTGTCGGGTTCTACTGGGCTCTACTGGGCCCTGTCGGGCTCTGTCGGGCTCTGTCGGGCTCTACTGGGCTCTACTGGGCTCTGTCGGGCTCTGTCGGGCTCTACTGGGCCCTGTCGGGCCCTGTCGGGCCCTGACGGGCTCTGTCGGGCTCTACTGGGCTCTGTCGGGCTCTGTCGGGCTCTGTCGGGCTCTACTGGGCTCTGTCGGGCTCTGTCGGGCCCTGTCGGGCTCTGTCGGGCTCTGTCGGGCCCTGTCGGGCTCTGTCGGGCTCTGTCGGGCTCTGTCGGGCTCTACTGGGCTCTGTCGGGCTCTGTCGGGCTCTGTCGGGCCCTGTCGGGCTCTGTCGGGCTCTGTCGGGCTCTACTGGGCTCTGTCGGGCTCTGTTGGGCCCTGTCGGGCTCTGTCGGGCTCTGTCGGGCTCTGTCGGGCTCTGTCGGGCTCTACTGGGCCCTGTCGGGCTCTGTCGGGCTCTGTCGGGCTCTACTGGGCTCTGTCGGGCTCTGTCGGGCTCTGTCGGGCTCTACTGGGCCCTGTCGGGCTCTGTGGGGCCCTGTCGGGCTCTGTCGGGCTCTGTCGGGCTCTGTCGGGCCCTGTCGGGCTCTGTCAGGCCCTGTCGGGCCCTGTCGGGCTCTGTCGGGCTCTGTCGGGCCCTGTCGGGCTCTGTCGGGCTCTGTCGGGCTCTGTCGGGCTCTGTCGGGCTCTACTGGGCCCTGTCGGGCCCTGTCGGGCCCTGACGGGCTCTGTCGGGCTCTACTGGGCTCTGTCGGGCTCTGTCGGGCTCTGTCGGGCCCTGTCGGGCTCTGTCGGGCTCTGTCGGGCCCTGTCGGGCTCTGTCGGGCTCTGTCGGGCTCTACTGGGCTCTGTCGGGCTCTGTCGGGCTCTACTGGGCCCTGTCGGGCCCTGTCGGGCCCTGTCGGGCTCTGTCGGGCTCTGTCGGGCCCTGTCGGGCTCTGTCGGGCTCTGTCGGGCTCTGTCGGGTTCTACTGGGCTCTACTGGGCCCTGTCGGGCTCTGTCGGGCTCTGTCGGGCTCTGTCGGGCCCTGTCGGGCTCTGTCGGGCTCTACTGGGCCCTGTCGGGCCCTGTCGGGCTCTGTCGGGCTCTGTCGGGCCCTGTCGGGCTCTGTCGGGCTCTGTCGAGCTGTGTCGGGCTCTGTCGAGCTCTGTCGGGCTCTGTCGGGCTCTACTGGGCTCTACTGGGCTCTGTCGGGCTCTGTCGGGCTCTACTGGGCCCTGTCGGGCCCTGTCGGGCCCTGACGGGCTCTGTCGGGCTCTACTGGGCTCTGTCGGGCTCTGTCGGGCCCTGTCGGGCCCTGTCGGGCTCTGTCGGGCTCTGTCGGGCTCTACTGGGCTCTGTCGGGCTCTGTCGGGCTCTACTGGGCCCTGTCGGGCTCTGTCGCGCTCTGTCGGGCCCTGTCGGGCTCTGTCGGGCTCTGTCGGGCTCTGTCGGGCTCTGTCGGGCTCTACTGGGCTCTGTCGGGTTCTACTGGGCTCTACTGGGCCCTGTCGGGCTCTGTCGGGCTCTGTCGGGCTCTGTCGGGCCCTGTCGGGCTCTGTCGGGCTCTGTCGGGCTCTGTCGGGCCCTGTCGGGCTCTGTCGGGCTCTGTCGGGCTCTGTCGGGCTCTACTGGGCCCTGTCGGGCTCTGTCGGGCTCTGTCGGGCTCTGTCGGGCCCTGTCAGGCTCTGTCGGGCTCTGTCGGGCTCTACTGGGCCCTGTCGGGCTCTGTCGGGCTCTGTCGGGCCCTGTCGGGCTCTGTCGGGCTCTGTCGGGCTCTACTGGGCTCTACTGGGCTCTGTCGGGCTCTGTCGGGCTCTGTCGGGCTCTGTCGGGCTCTACTGGGCTCTACTGGGCTCTGTCGGGCTCTGTCGGGCTCTGTCGGGCTCTACTGGGCCCTGTCGGGCTCTGTCGGGCTCTGTCGGGCCCTGTCGGGCCCTGTCGGGCCCTGACGGGCTCTGTCAGGCTCTACTGGGCTCTGTCGGGCTCTGTCGGGCTCTGTCGGGCCCTGTCGGGCTCTGTCGGGCTCTGTCAGGCTCTACTGGGCTCTGTCGGGCCCTGTCGGGCTCTGTCGGGCCCTGTCGGGCTCTGTCGGGCTCTGTCGGGCTCTGTCGGGCTCTGTCGGGCCCTGTCGGGCTCTGTCGGGCTCTGTCGGGCCCTGTCGGGCCCTGTCGGGCTCTGTCGGGCTCTGTCGGGCTCTACTGGGCCCTGTCGGGCTCTGTCGGGCTCTGTCGGGCTCTGTCGGGCCCTGTCGGGCTCTGTCGGGCTCTGTCGGGCTCTGTCGGGCTCTACTGGGCTCTGTCGGGTTCTACTGGGCTCTACTGGGCCCTGTCGGGCTCTGTCGGGCTCTGTCGGGCTCTGTCGGGCTCTGTCGGGCCCTGTCGGGCCCTCTCGGGCCCTGTCGGGCTCTGTCGGGCTCTGTCGGGCCCTGTCGGGCTCTGTCGGGCTCTACTGGGCCCTGTCGGGCCCTGTCGGGCCCTGTCGGGCTCTGTCGGGCCCTGTCAGGGTCTGTCGGGCTCTGTCGGGCCCTGTCGGGCTCTGTCGGGCCCTGTCGGGCTCTGTCGGGCTCTACTGGGCCCTCTCGGGCCCTGTCGGGCTCTGTCGGGCTCTGTCGGGCCCTGTCGGGCTCTGTCGGGCTCTGTCGGGCTGTGTCGGGCTCTGTCGGGCTCTACTGGGCTCTACTGGGCTCTGTCGGGCTCTGTCGGGCTCTGTCGGGCACTGTCGGGCTCTACTGGGCCCTGTCGGGCCCTGTCGGGCCCTGTCGGGCTCTGTCGGGCTCTGTCGGGCCCTGTCGGGCTCTGTCGGGCTCTGTCGGGCTCTACTGGGCTCTACTGGGCTCTGTCGGGCTCTGTCGGGCTCTGTCGGGCCCTGTCGGGCCCTGTCGGGCCCTGACGGGCTCTGTCGGGCTCTACTGGGCTCTGTCGGGCTCTGTCGGGCTCTGTCGGGCCCTGTCGGGCTCTGTCGGGCTCTGTCAGGCTCTACTGGGCTCTGTCGGGCCCTGTCGGGCTCTGTCGGGCCCTGTCGGGCTCTGTCGGGCTCTGTCGGGCTCTGTCGGGCCCTGTCGGGCTCTGTCGGGCTCTGTCGGGCCCTGTCGGGCCCTGTCGGGCTCTGTCGGGCTCTGTCGGGCTCTACTGGGCCCTGTCGGGCTCTGTCGGGCTCTGTCGGGCTCTGTCGGGCCCTGTCGGGCTCTGTCGGGCTCTGTCGGGCTCTGTCGGGCTCTACTGGGCTCTGTCGGGTTCTACTGGGCTCTACTGGGCCCTGTCGGGCTCTGTCGGGCTCTGTCGGGCTCTGTCGGGCCCTGTCGGGCCCTCTCGGGCCCTGTCGGGCTCTGTCGGCCTCTGTCGGGCCCTGTCGGGCCCTGTCGGGCCCTGTCGGGCTCTGTCGGGCTCTGTCGGGCCCTGTCGGGCTCTGTCGGGCTCTACTGGGCCCTGTCGGGCCCTGTCGGGCCCTGTCAGGGTCTGTCGGGCTCTGTCGGGCCCTGTCGGGCTCTGTCGGGCCCTGTCGGGCTCTGTCGGGCTCTACTGGGCCCTCTCGGGCTCTGTCGGGCCCTGTCAGGGTCTGTCGGGCTCTGTCGGGCCCTGTCGGGCTCTGTCGGGCCCTGTCGGGCTCTGTCGGGCTCTACTGGGCCCTCTCGGGCCCTGTCGGGCTCTGTCGGGCTCTGTCGGGCCCTGTCGGGCTCTGTCGGGCTCTGTCGGGCTGTGTCGGGCTCTGTCGGGCTCTACTGGGCTCTACTGGGCTCTGTCGGGCTCTGTCGGGCTCTGTCGGGCACTGTCGGGCTCTACTGGGCCCTGTCGGGCCCTGTCGGGCTCTGTCGGGCTCTGTCGGGCTCTGTCGGGCTCTACTGGGCCCTGTCGGGCCCTGTCGGGCTCTGTCGGGCTCTGTCGGGCTCTACTGGGCTCTACTGGGCTCTGTCGGGCTCTGTCGGGCCCTGTCGGGCCCTGTCGGGCCCTGTCGGGCCCTGTCGGGCTCTGTCGGGCTCTGTCGGGCTCTGTCGGGCTCTACTGGGCCCTGTCGGGCCCTGTCGGGCCCTGTCGGCCTCTGTCGGGCTCTGTCGGGCCCTGTCGGGCTCTACTGGGCTCTGTCGGGCCCTGTCGGGCTCTGTCGGGCTCTGTCGGGCCCTGTCGGGCCCTGTCGGGCTCTGTCGGGCTCTGTCGGGCTCTACTGGGCTCTGTCGGGCCCTGTCGGGCTCTGTCGGGCTCTGTCGGGCCCTGTCGGTCTCTGTCAGGCCCTGTCGGGCTCTGTCGGGCTGTGTCGGGCTCTGTCGGGCTCTACTGGGCTCTACTGGGCTCTGTCGGGCTCTGTCGGGCTCTGTCGCGCTCTGTCGGGCTCTACTGGGCACTGTCGGGCCCTGTCGGGCTCTGTCGGGCTCTGTCGGGCTCTGTCGGGCTCTACTGGGCCTGTCGGGCCCTGTCGGGCTCTGTCGGGCTCTGTCGGGCTCTGTCGGGCTCTACTGGGCTCTACTGGGCTCTGTCGGGCTCTGTCGGGCTCTGTCGGGCCCTGTCGGGCTCTGTTGGGCTCTGTCGTGCCCTGTCGGGCCCTGTCGGGCTCTGTCGGGCCCTGTCGGGCTCTGTCGGGCCCTGTCGGGCCCTGTCGGGCTCTGTCGGGCTCTGTCGGGCCCTGTCGGGCTCTGTCGGGCCCTGTCGGGCTCTACTCGGCCCTGTCGGGCCCTGTCGGGCTCTGTCGGGCCCTGTCGGGCCCTGTCGGGCTCTGTCGGGCTCTGTCGGGCTCTACTGGGCCCTGTAGGGCCCTGTCGGGCCCTGTCGTGCCCTGTCGGGCCCTGTCGGGCTCTGTCGGGCCCTGTCGGGCTCTACTGGGCCCTGTCGGGCCCTGTCGGGCTCTGTCGGGCTCTGTCGGGCTCTACTCGGCCCTGTCGGGCCCTGTCGGGCCCTGTCGGGCTCTGTCGGGCTCTCTCGGGCTCTGTCAGGCTCTACTGGGCTCTGTCGGGCCCTGTCGGGCCCTGTCGGGCTCTGTCGGGCTCTGTCGGGCCCTGTCGGTCCCTCTCGGGCTCTGTCGGGCTCTGTCGGGCTCTACTGGGCTCTGTCGGGCTCTGTCGGGCTCTGTCGGGCTCTACTCGGCCCTGTCGGGCCCTGTCGGGCTCTGTCGGGCTCTGTCGGGCCCTGTCGGGCCCTGTCGGGCTCTGTCGGGCTCTGTCGGGCTCTACTGGGCCCTGTCGTGCCCTGTCGGGCCCTGTCGGGCTCTGTCGGGCCCTGTCGGGCTCTGTCGGACCCTGTCGGGCCCTGTCGGGCTCTGTTGGGCTCTGTCGGGCCCTGTCGGGCTCTGTCGGGCTCTGTCGGGCTCTGTCGGGCTCTACTCGGCCCTGTCGGGCCCTGTCGGGCCCTGTCGGGCTCTGTCGGGCTCTCTCGGGCTCTGTCAGGCTCTACTGGGCTCTGTCGGGCCCTGTCGGTCCCTGTCGGGCTCTGTCGGGCTCTGTCGGGCCCTGTCGGGCCCTCTCGGGCTCTGTCGGGCTCTGTCGGGCTCTACTGGGCTCTGTCGGGCTCTGTCGGGCTCTGTCGGGCTCTACTGGGCTCTGTCGGGCTCTGTCGGGCTCTGTCGGGCTCTGTCGGGCCCTGTCGGGCCCTGTCGGGCTCTGTCGGGCTCTGTCGGGCTCTGTCGGGCTCTACTGGGCTCTGTCGGTCTCTACTGGTCTCTACTGGGCCCTGTCGGGCTCTGTCGGGCTCTGTCGGGCTCTGTCGGGCTCTACTGGGCTCTGTCGGGCCCTGTCGGGCCCTGTCGG